>NC_134591.1:76087597-76387597 GCF_037038515.1 Microtus pennsylvanicus
AAGACATTCCTTATTCCCAAAGACACCTGAGGAGTGATTGCCAAGCATGAGATGTCTTCTAAGGGTTAGCCTTTAAATTCTTAGCATCTCCTCATTGGCCACTGTAACTTAAATTTGAGTGCTGTCTAGGGTCTCTGACCTTGGTTGTGTGCTGTCTTCTCTGTCCTAGATACTCAGTACCTCCAGGACACCATGAACCATGTCCTTAGCTGTGTCAAAAAGGAGAAGGAACGGACTGCAGCATTCCAGGCCCTGGGGCTGCTTTCTGTGGCCGTGAGGTCCGAGTTTAAGGTCTACTTGCCCCGTGTACTGGACATCATCCGAGCAGCGCTGCCTCCGAAGGACTTTGCCCACAAGTAAGCCCCTCTTAGGGTGTCACCATGCTCTCTGTTGAGGTGGAGTAAGCTAATCCATTCTTTGCACAGTTTAAGCCCTTTCTCCCGCTGCTGCACTCTGAGATATGACAGGTGAACGGCAGCCCCTTTTCACTTGAGCTCAGGTTCAGGTGCAATGACTGTCCGAGTATTTAGAAAGGGGGTACCCTGAGAACATGCTGGATGTCCAGGATGGTATTCTCCGGCGTTGTGGAGGAATCCCTGACTAGAACTGAAGAGATCAGATGGTCAACTCTTCCTTAGCACCAGGTGTAACAAGTCATTCCACCACAGAATATATGAGCAAGACCCTTGGCGTCTTGCCAGATGGAGAAGTCTGTCAATGGCACTGAGCCTTTATGTTTGTTTCTCTGTGTGTTTGTCAGCAAGCGTTGCTCTGGGATTCACAGCTACCCGTCCTGAAACCCAGCGTTCTCATCATAGGGAGACACGTCTTCCCATGGTACCCTACCCTCTGGTTCCCAATGTGCATGCCTCTTAGCTTCCCAACTAAGTCAGCCTCATATTAAGTATGGTGCATCTTCCTGAATTCAGAGAAAGAGCCCTTTGTGAGACACAGCACTGCCATCTGCTGGAGCAGTGTTTTAAATACACACCCACAGCGACTGATGGACTGGCTCCAGAAGAGTTTTGCAGTAATCGCCACACGCTCTTGTAGCCAGCACTGGCTAAATAACTTGCCCTTCTGGCCCCAACGTGACTTTGAGGTGGGACACTATGGATGTCTTTATGTCTAAAGTGCCATTCTATTTCTCTCCAGGAGGCAGAAAACCGTGCAGGTGGATGCCACAGTATTCACGTGCATCAGCATGCTGGCGCGAGCAATGGGGCCAGGCATCCAGCAGGACATCAAGGAGCTGCTGGAGCCCATGTTAGCAGTGGGCCTGAGGTGTGTGCCAGAGGCCCAGTGGCCACCCAGCCTCAGTAATGGGGTCTGGCTTAGGAGAGAGAGGCAGGTTAGTTGGGTATTAAATTCGGTAGGCAGGCTGGTTGAGGCTACACACACCAGCTTGGTTAGGAATCCGAGCTTCATTGCTAGTTCCTGTGTGATCTTGACTCAGCTGCTTCTCTCTTCTTGTCTGAAAATAACTCTTGCTGGGCGGGTGGTGGCGCACTCCTTTAATCCCAGCACTCAGGAGTCAGAGGCAGGCGGATCTCTGTGAGTTCGAGACCAGCCTGGTCTACAAGAGCTAGTTCCAGGACAGGCACCAAAGCAATACAAAGAAACCCTGTCTCAAAACAAACAAACAAAAAAAAAAAACAACTCTTTATATTGTTAGGATAGTTGTTGAGATTAAGTGAAAGAGTTCAGGAAACAGCCACTGACACAAGGCTATAGGGAGTACTAGGTAAGTGTGCGTGATTGCGGTTGGTGTTAGTGCCAGAGAGACTTGCTAGCTTCTCAAAACGTCCTTCCTTTCCCTGTGAAATAAGGAGAATGGTCTCTGTCTGCTTCTTGGTCATTGACTGAGACTCAATCTCTGGTGGCTGAATTACATTGTACAAGGTCTTTGGTGAAAACCAGAAATAGGCAGATTATTCTGAAATCTGAGACAAGGCCAGGGTTGTGCAGCACTTCTGAGACTAAATAGGGACAGGACCCATGCCTCCTGCCCAGAGCAACTACGTCACACCCAGCCTTGTAGTGGCAGTCTGCTCCGTGCCCTGGCCACGTCATGACTACTTTCCTCCTCCACAGCCCTGCACTTACTGCTGTGCTCTATGACCTGAGCCGGCAGATTCCGCAGCTGAAGAAAGATATCCAGGATGGGCTCCTGAAGATGCTGTCCCTGGTCCTTATGCACAAACCCCTCCGACACCCAGGCATGCCCAAGGGCCTGGCCCACCAACTGGCCTCCCCTGGCCTTACCACCCTCCCTGAGGCCAGCGATGTGGCCAGCATTACTCTTGCCCTACGAACCCTGGGAAGCTTCGAGTTCGAAGGTAAGAAATGACAGTGGCTCTTGCTGAAGTGTTGAGGGATGCTGTGGCCCTGAGAAAGGGATGAGGGTGTCTAGATTCCTGAGTCTTTAGAGTCATCACAGCAGGGTACCAGATGCACAGCGGCCCTTCCTTCCCAGGCTCGACCTGTTTAATTCCTGCCCTGTGCTTGATCTCATGATGTGTTTGGGACAGATGGTGCTCAGAAAAAGCATGCGTAAAGAATTACACATCAGGATGGCTCTCTGTTCCTCCTCACTGACCTGCAGCCATGAGGGGATTGATTTATTGCTTTAAAATGCATGGCAGGGGTTTCTGAGTATTTCCATTCTTGCGCTACTGTGGTGTTCTGTGCAGTTGAATCTGCAGTTCTGCCCCAAAGCAGCAGTATTTATTCTTCTTTCCTTTTCCTTTGCACCCAGGCCACTCTCTGACCCAGTTTGTCCGCCACTGTGCGGATCACTTCCTGAACAGTGAGCACAAGGAGATCCGCATGGAAGCTGCCCGCACCTGCTCCCGCCTGCTCACACCCTCCATCCACCTCATCAGTGGCCATGCGCATGTGGTTAGCCAGACTGCAGTGCAAGTGGTGGCAGATGTGCTCAGCAAGCTGCTGGTGGTCGGGATAACAGACCCTGGTAAATGTTAGGGTGGAGCAGTCCTGGGAGACCCTGGAGCTCGAGGCGTTTGCATGGCTCTAGAGAGCAGCATCAGTCGCTTCATGTAACGTTTCTCTGCTTAGGCGTAGGCTTGGCTCCTCTAGCCTCTTGGCGTGAGATAATCTATTTTTTCTTCTCCCTTTCTTCCTGTGAGCAGATTAGAAGGGAGGGGAGAAGGTTAGCTGAAGAAGGTGTTTTGGAGTTTGCTGAGTAGGGCAGCAGTTCTCAACCTGCAGGTCACGACCCCTTTGGGGGGTGAATGATCCTTTCACAGAGGTCACTTAAGACCTTTGGAAAACAGACATTTACATTATGATTCATAACAGCAAAATTGCAGTTATGAAGTAGCAAGGAAAATAATTTTATGGTCGGGGGTGGGGGGTCACCACAACATGAGGAACTGAATTAAAGGGCCGCAGCATTAGGGAGGCTGAGAACCACTGGGCTAGGGTGATAGCAGTGGGGGTAGAAACTGGGAAGGGGCTGGAGGGTGGGACCCTGAAGAGCTGTTCAAAGACTTGTTTGCTCTTGCAGACCCTGATATCCGCTATTGTGTCTTGGCATCCCTGGATGAGCGCTTTGATGCCCACCTGGCCCAGGCTGAAAACTTACAGGCCCTGTTTGTGGCTCTAAATGACCAGGTCTTCGAGATCCGAGAGCTGGCCATCTGCACTGTGGGCCGACTCAGTAGCATGAACCCAGCCTTCGTCATGCCTTTCCTACGCAAGATGCTTATCCAGGTAATGGCATGACAGACAGCAAGGAAAGGACCTCCACAGTGAGCTGACAAGGAAGTGCTGAGGACAGGGACCAGAAAGAAAGATGGATGTACTTGGCCAAATCACCTTTGGCACCTAGAGTCCATGTTCCCAGCTCTGGTTACAGTTCAGGTGTGAGCCTCTTGTCAGCATGACATGAGGTCTTGTTGGTTCCGGTCTAACCTCTCAGGCAGCTGGCTCATCCGCCTCTGTCCCCAGTGAGCCAGCGTCCTGACTTTGACTGTATCTGTGGCAGGGTCTCAGGCTTCCTGCTCTTCCCGTCTTCTGCACTGCTCTTCCGCTAATGGTCGCAAAGCACAGAGACTGCCAGTCTTACCCTGTAGGCATGATTCCACACAGTCCTCTGGTCATTGTGCTTGCTCGGGGGATCCTGGGCTCTCTTTAAGTGATGTGTGCTGTCGTGGTTCTCTAGAGAGATGCAGCTGGCCTTTCTGCTACCACCTGGGTCCTGTGAACAGTGCCTGTTCTGATCCTTCCCGCCTTGGTATGTCCTCCCGTGTCTTTTGAAATAGACACGTCACGTAACACGTGAGGAGCGTACACACAGAATGTCAGTATTTGCAGCTCACCCTAGGAAAGTGTCATCTGTTTGCCATAGTTAAACATGGCTGCAGTGAGACCATCGCTTGACAAGTTGGACAACTGTACTTTGTTGGCCTTTCTGTTTTCAACCTGATGACTTCCGACTGTAGCTGCAGGCCCATGCCTGTTGCTTCAGATCGTAAGCCACGTAAGGTCTGGGAAGGAAGCAGCCATTACTCAGCCTACCAGGTCAGGCATGGGAATATCTCCGAATGAGAACATGGGTTTGTTCGTTCAGTCAGGACTTAACCTGCTCTGTCCCACATAATGCTGTGTACTGGCGGTGTGTTGATGAACAAGCCAGATACAGCTCTTGTTCTTGGAAAGCTCATACCCGGCCAATAGGCAAGCTTGTTTCCTAGTGTTGGAAAATGTGAAATTCCATCAGATGAATTGACCCTGTGCTGAACTTAACCCTTGAAACTTCAAACATATACACGTAAGATTAAAAAAATAAAAATCTATATTTAGACAATGTAGGGGGATTAAAACCAGGGCCTTGTGTGTGTGCTATCACTGAACTATACCCCTAGTCTTTAAATTTCAAAATACAGAAAAGTAGTTTTGATACAGATTTTCCCAGATTGAATTACGTATTTTCATGTATTGGTGAGTGCCTTGGCCTTTCCTGGGGTCTGGTCCCTGGGTGCTGGTAGATGTCACAGTGGTGCAGACGACTCTGACTCCAGCTTGGTTTGCACTGCGCCTGCTGGTTGTTCTGCTCTCTGGGGCACAGTCCCTGCAGCCATCCTGCACCCCACCAGTCCTTTCTGGCATTGCTAACTCCTTTCACTGCCATCTCCTGTGACTGGAGAAATCAGTTACCAAGTCAGCAGCCAAGACACAATGTCTTCGTTCCCTGCAGACCGTCTGCCATCTGCTGGACTACTGACTAATTGGCCTTTGTGGTGTTCACTTCAAGCGAACTTACATTTCCTTTCCTTGGCTGTACCCAGAAGTCTGTCCGTATTGCCAGTGCCTACTTGACTTTGAGCTTAACGCTGCTATGCTAGTGTTTCAGGGGCATGAGAACAAGCCTGGCAGCTCTGTTCAGCGATGCCTCAAGATGGGATCCCTGGCCCTTCCTTCAGCTCCATGTGCCTGGGCCCCTTGTGGAGGTCTAGCGCTCCTCTCTGTCACAGCTGCTCTAAGTCACCTTTGATTCCTTTGTCATTGTGTATAGATCCTCTTGTTAATGTTGTGTCCGGGCAGAGGTTTTTCCCCAGGACCCCTCTCTTCAGTCCCTTGTCTGGAAAACCCCCGTAACCACAGCTCTGGTGGGTGCCGCTACTCCAGTACTTTGTACCGCCGTGGTTGGAGAAGGGACAGTCAGGGCCATTTATCTTGGTAGCTCACAGATCCCCATGTTTGCTGAGTGTCCGGTAGAGATGTGATCCACTGTGGAAGTCTGGTTCTTTCCCTAGTTTGTAACAGATTTCCCTTTACACGGTCCTCTCTGCTTTCCCTCTGCCATGGTCTGTTACCTTTCTTCCCTGCAGATTCTGACAGAGCTGGAGCACAGTGGCATTGGGAGAATCAAGGAACAGAGTGCCCGCATGCTGGGGCACCTGGTCTCCAACGCCCCCCGGCTCATCCGCCCCTATATGGAGCCCATTCTGAAGGTAAAGCACAGCAGCTGGCCAGCCTGGCATCTGTCTTAGCTCTGTGTTTAGGAGACAGGGGTACTTCAGCCCTCCTGCACTGAACCAAGGAGACCATCTCTTTGGTTCAGGCTGGGGAACAAGGGCTACACACAGCGCCTTGAGTTAAAGAGTGTCAAGAATCTCACCAGTTGCAGGAAAGAGTTTTCTTTTGTGCTTAGGCTCATCTTCAGCTGGGCTTGGACAGGAGAAGTAGGTAAATAGCATGTGCACTTTCCTCAGATAAAGTAAAATGAGCTTGAAAGCACCAACCCAGGTGGGTGGTGGTGGCACACTCCTTTAATCCCAGTACTTGGGAGGCAGAGGCCAGTGGGTCTCTGTGAGTTCAAGGCCAGCCTGGGGTACAAGAGCTAGTTCCAGGACAGGCTCCATAGCTACAGAGAAATTCTGTCTCGAAAAGCAAACAAGCAGAAAAAAGAAAGCACGAACCCAGCTTCAGATGTGACTATGGTATTCACACGAGGTTTTTATGTCTAACACATACACAGCTGGAGGGATGATAGGCAGGCAGAGTTAAACGTGTGAGAAGCATCTTCAAATTGTGCTGCTTCCTGGAGCATCCACTGGGCTTGTTCCCACAGCCTAGAAGTAACTTATGTAGAGGGTCTTGGAAAGTTTTTATTTTGTTTGTTTGTTTTCTGATGTTAGGGATTGAACCCAGAGCTTTATTTGAACTTGGGAAGTGTGCTGCCCTCTAGGGGCAAGATAGCTCCCCTACAGATTCCAGTCCACGCTCATTTTCTTATACCTTCTTCTATAGGCTTTAATTTTGAAACTGAAAGATCCAGACCCTGACCCAAACCCGGGAGTGATCAATAACGTATTGGCCACCATCGGAGAACTGGCTCAGGTGAGGAACGGCTTCTCTTCCCATAGGTGGAAGGAAACTCTTTAGCCCTGGGGGAAGTCAAAGTATTGCTTTTTCTCTTTGTTCTGTTTTTGTTTTTGTTTGTTTGTTCTTACTCTCATTTAGAGACAGGGTTTTACTCTATTGCCCAGGTTGGTCTCAAGCTCAGTGTTCCTCCTGCCTCAACTTCTAGAGTTTTGGAGTTATAGGTGTGAGCCACCACACCCCTCCCAAAATGATGTCTTAATGCCACAATCTCCCATTCTGCCTGCCACTGTCTTTTCACTTTGCAGGTTAGTGGTCTAGAAATGAGGAAGTGGGTGGATGAGCTCTTTATCATCATCATGGACATGCTGCAGGACTCCTCCCTGCTGGCCAAAAGGCAGGTGAGTACCGCTGTTGGCTGAGTGAGCAGACAGACCCCTGGGACCCGGGACAGTTTCTCTGTCCACCTCAGTGCACCCAGTCATGCACAGAGCTTGGCAGACGGTACGCGCTTGACATTTTTTTTTTTTGTTTTGTTTTTGTTTTTTGAGACAGGGTTTCTCTGTGGCTTTGGAGCCTGTCCTGGAACGAGCTCTGTAGACCAGGCTGGTCTCGAACTCACAGAGATCCGCCTGCTTCTGCCTCCCCGAGTGCTGGGATTAAAGGCGTGTGCCACCATCGCCCGGCTTTTTTTTTTTTTTTTTTTTGAATGTGGAAAGAGAAGACTCTCAGAATAAGCTCTCTTCCTGGCCAGTCCCCTGCAGTTGGTGTCCGGGAGGAGCATCACCATTCCTGTATATGAAGGAAAATGCTGTCTGTGCAGCCCCAGCTCCTGGAGGGAGGAAGCAAGCTTGGACACTGCCTGTGGAGGCCCTTGGCTTCCCTCTCTCCGCAGCCAGTGGAGGTTGTGAGAGGAGTTGTCTAAAATGAAGAACAGCATTAATTTCTTCCTGTAGTTCCTGGTAGTCATTCAGGATATAAAAGAACTACATTTCCTCTGAGAAAGGTGGGAAAGCACTGTACAGTTTTTTGTTTTTGAGACAGTGTCTCCCTCTGTAGTCAAGGCTGGCCGGGAGCTCAGTGTGTAGGTAAAACTGGCTTGGACTAGAGGTAGTCCTCTTCCCCGGCCTCTCTAGTACCGAGAGTACAGATGTGAGCCCTGACACCCACCTCTACTCTTTACGTTTGATTCTGTGATTGTAGGTCCATGCTTGATCAGCTATTTTTATATTCTGACTCTGGGATTCCGTTCATGGGTGGTGAATTAATGGAGTCTTTGGATTGGCTCTGCACTTCCATTACGCTCTTTATACAAAGAGTGTGCCTGTGCTTACCCTCCTTGTACTGGTTCAATAAACATGTGGCCTTTTGTCCATTCAGGTGGCCCTGTGGACCCTGGGACAGTTGGTAGCTAGCACCGGCTATGTGGTGGAGCCCTACAGGAAATACCCCACTCTGCTTGAGGTGCTGCTGAATTTCTTGAAGACTGAGCAGAACCAGGGCACACGGAGAGAGGTAGACGGCACGGGCCCCTGGTCTGCAAAGATTTGACTGGGACAGTGGAGAGAGGAAGTGGTGGCAGTGGTGTGCCCACACTGGGCTGGGCTTCCAATCTGTCTCTGCTCTGTTGATGGAGACAGTCATTTGCGTGTGAGGTGTGGCGTATGGGCTAGGAGAGATGCACCATGAACTCTGTTGTCATCAGATGTTGGGGCGAGTATTTATCTTTTTTTTCTTTGCTACCCAGGCTATCCGAGTATTAGGGCTCCTTGGGGCTCTGGATCCCTACAAGCACAAAGTAAACATTGGCATGATTGACCAATCCCGGGACGCTTCTGCTGTCAGCCTGTCAGAATCCAAGTCGAGTCAGGATTCCTGTAAGTCGGAAACCAAGATACTTACCAAGTCTGGGCTCACAAAACCTTCCTGGCCGTAATAGAAAGAGTGTTGGGTCAGATAATTGAAATGATAGATATTGAATCTCATGGCAACCTCTGAATGATAAACCTCTAGTCTCTGAATCCAGCAGGGATGCTGTACCCAGTACAGCTGTAAGTCCTCACATCTTCCCAGAGTCTTTGTCGAGAGCTAGCAGGCCAGGTCTACATTGACACTATGAGGGAGCTAGGAATCGCCCTGTTCTTTCACTCTGTTAGTGCCTCTTTCCGTGTTTTACTCCCTGGCACTCATAGGAGGGGAAGCTGGTTGTTTTCGTCTGTTTCTTTGGAGAGAATCAGTGCATAGACCAGTAGCCCCCATAAGACCTGGGGCCTCTTTTTGCTCCCAGTCTGACACTAGAGACCTGATGCCTTTTGACAAGAAGCCTGAGGGTTTGGGAAAGAAGATGGAATATGAGTTTCTAGTCTTAGTCCACCGTACACTGGGGCAAGCCTGTTTATGACAGTGAAGTTAAACAGTGGTTTCCCCCACTGTTGTAGCAGAATGTGAATTTCCCCAGATCTCTGTAGGTGCGATCATTTTGTTTTTAATCCCTCCTCCCTTCTGGGTTATTACACTTTGGACCAGGCCAGGTGCCCATTTTCCTCAGCAGCGCCCGCCATCCAATCTCTCACTGCCCCACATCCGATGTCCTCATTGCATGGCTCTGTCCCAGGACAGAGTCCTTGCTGCTCAGGGTTTGGCATATGCCTGCTGATTGCCTGCATTCCCTGCGGGACCAGCCAGCTGTGGAACAGATGTTTGCCTAATTTAATTCCCTTTATTTTCATTTGGAGGGTAATTATTTTTATTGATGGTTTCAGCTATGAAGTTGTGAACTGTAATGCTGAGAAGCTATCTTAAACCTAGCAATTTAAAGAAAACCCATCATATACTGTTTCAGGCTTTGGTGGTTTGGGTAATAGAAAAGCCAGAATGGGTTTTGCTCCTGACGGGGAGAGCCTATTCATCGGCTCCTAATGGCCCTGTGCTCCCTATTCACAGCGGTGTCAGAAGGCAGCAGAAAGACTATCTGCATGCTAATGTCTCTGACGGGGCTTTGTTTGCTGTTAACCATGTTTAGCCTCACACAGAGCCCTGTCACCTTGTTCTAGCTGACTACAGCACCAGTGAAATGCTGGTCAACATGGGAAACCTGCCCCTGGATGAGTTCTACCCAGCTGTGTCCATGGTGGCCTTGATGCGGATCTTCCGAGACCAGTCCCTCTCTCACCACCACACCATGGTGGTTCAGGCCATCACCTTCATCTTCAAGTCCCTGGGGCTCAAGTGTGTGCAGTTCCTGCCCCAAGTCATGCCCACGTTCCTTAATGTCATCCGGGTCTGTGACGGGGCCATCCGGGAAGTAAGTACATAAACCTTCCCTGCTCACCTCTGCCCTGCACCCCAGCATGCAGCTCTGTCCCTGCCTCGCCTTCCTGAAACTACCCTGCTTGCTGCTGAGAGTAGTTCCTCTCCTCTCTTAGCTTCTGACATCTGCGTGGATAGCTGACTCAACCCGTTTTCTGCTTCCTGCCCACAGGGTAGCTCTAAGGTGGACAGCCTAGTGGGAAGGACAGCCTTGTTCTCAGGAATGTAGTTCAGTTGTGGAATGGACTGGAGCACAGGTTTCTGCTTGCTTCTTTGTTGTTGTTGTTGTTTGGTTTTAGGATTTATTTTTATTAATTTTAATAAAATTGTGTGTAGATGTGTTTGTCTATATGGGCGTATGTACCTGTGCTCAGGGAGGCCAGAGGCGTTGGCTATCCCTGGAACTGGACTTACAGACTGTCGTGAGCCTGATAGGGAGGCTGGTAGTCAGACTTGGGTTCTCTGGCGAAGATGTGCTCTTAGTCACTGAACCGTTTCTCCAGCCCCAACACTGCTTTTTGGTTGAATTCAGCCTCTCTGACCTGCTAGGCAGGGACTCTGACTCTCTGACTGTTTCTCACCCCTTTTCAAACTTTTTATTCTGAAGCAGGAGCTCAGTAAATTCTCTTGGCTGACTTTGAGCCTGAGCCCAGATCAGCCTTAAATTGGAATCCTCCTTCTTCAACCTCCCTAGTAGCTGAGATTACTACCAGGCTCCATGAAAAGGAGGCAGAACCACACATTTCAGTGACGGTCTACATAGATGAAGTTGTGTAATTCCTGGGTCTGATGGTGTCAGTCTGTCCCATTATTGTTGGTCCCAAACTGGAGCATGTGGCCAGTGTCTGGCAGATCTCTCTATTGTAAGGTTTCCCTCCTTGCTTTGTACTGATAGTAATCTGTGATGTCACTCTTGGGACTGTGACCGTGCTGTTCCTCCGCTGCCTTTCACCCAGTGGCTTTAGCATTCCTCGGTAACCCTTGATCACCAGGTGCTGAGCCCATGGCTGCATCATGACTTTGTAGTTCTCTGGTTCCTTTTCCTAGCCAGCCTTTTTCTGTGGCTGTCCCTTCCCTCTCTTCTCTCTTGGCTTTTTATTTTCTCTCAGCTCTAGACTATGAAGAGTGGTTCCATGACATCTGTCCACCTGCATGATATGTGTACCAGCAGCAAACCTCCCTCTGGGAGTTCAAGATAGCTTGTAGTTCCTGCTAGTCATAGCGTGTACCCTGCGGGTGTGCGGGTGTGCAGTTCATTTTCTTTCTAGTCATAGCGTGTACCCTGCCGGTGTGCGGGTGTGCAGTTCATTTTCTTTCTAGTCATAGAGTGTACCCTGCCGGTGTGCGGGTGTGCAGTTCATTTCCTTTCCCTCTGTGACCGTTACCAGTTTGACAGACATTTACAGGTGGGAAGCATCTCTTTCTAAACTGCTTCTTGACTTTGTGTTTGAAGTATGGGAAAGCTTTTTAAAAAAACAAAACAAAATACCTTTTTGGGATAGAATCTTTGTCTATGATGCCCAAGCTAGTCTTAGATTCCTGGACTCAAGGGATCTTCTTACCCACCAAGTCGCTGCGCCTGTTGAGCCACACGCCTGGCTTGCAGTTCACTCTTGTGCATTGTTCCTGCAGTTGCCAGCCTCACTAAATCCTCATTAGCTCTGTTAGCTACAACGCTCCCGGATTTTCATTCTAGATAATTCACACTGAAAAAAGAAGGGTGTTTGGTATTGTTCATTTGAAACTGTAAATCGCGTCTTACTTTTTTTTTCTGATTGCTGGGTCTCCCTTGCAGTGCTGTTTCAGTGGAAGGAGTGTGCAGGTCTTGAATCTGGTTCTGATTTTCATGCTGATTTTAGCTGCTGTTACACTTTCATTATTGCTATGACTCTTAAACATTTCTTTATAGTCTTAAATTATTAGAAGACTTTTGTTTTTTTTTAATCATGGATTGATACTGAATTTACCAAATACCTTTCTCTTGTTTTAATAACCATCTGTTTTAATCCCCTTCGATGTCTTGGTATGTTGCATTATGTTGAAATAAATTCTAATGTTAAACATGTCCACATAGCCTTCTGTTAAAGCTACTCTGGTTATGGCAGATTTTTTTAAATTGATATTTATTGAGCTCTACATTTTTCTCTGTTCCCATTCTTACTCCTCCCCTCCCCGCTTCAACCCTCCCCCAAGGCCCCATGCTCCCAATTTACTCAGGAGATTTTTGTCTTTTTCTACTTTATAATTCCCGTATAGATTAGATCTATGTAAGTCTCTCTTAGTGTTCCCATTATTGTCTAAGTTCTCTGGGATTGTGGTTTGTAGGCTGGCTTTCTTTGCTTTATGTTTAAAAACCACCTATGAGTGAGTACATGTGATAATTGTCTTTCTGGGTCTGGGTTACCTCACTCAAAATAATGTTTTCTAGCTCCATCCATTTTCCTGCAAAATTCAAGATGTCACTATTTTTTTCTGCTGTGTAGTACTCCATTGTGTAAATGTACCACATTTTCCTTATCCATTCTTTGGTCGAGGGGCATTTAGGTTGTTTCCAGGTTCTGGCTATGACAAAAGAGCTGCTATGAACATAGTTGAGCACATGTCCTTGTGGCACGATTGAGCACAAGGCCAGCCTGGGCTACAGAATAAATCCTGTCTCAAAACTCAAAAAACAACAGCAACCAAAAATAATAATTAAAAGCGATACTGCCCTAAATAGAATCCCCTTACTCCTTATCCAGTCCCTCTCCAAGTTTGATGCTCATTTTGGCTCACAATTTCTTTGAGATATCTTAAGACCTTATTGAGAGCTACATATAGTAATGGCATGCCCAAAATCCAGCACTTGAAAAGTAGAGGCAGGAGGACCAGAAGGTCAGGGGGTCACCTTAGCTATAGCAAGGTAAAGGCCAATCTGGCTACATGAGACACTGTTTCAAAAAAAAAAAAGTTACTGATTTATTACTAATAAATTGATTATAACATCCATAATGAGTTTATTTTATATTTATTTATTTATTGAGACAAGTTCTTACTATGTAGCTCTGGCTAGACTATAATTCACTATGTAAATCAGTCTAGCCTTGAATTCCAAAACCGAACTACCTCAGAATCTCCTGACTGCTGGGATTAAATGTATTTACCACCATGCCTATACTTTGGGAAGTAATTAGTAGCAAATTAAGGCCAAGTTATACTTGTAGTTGGCTAACAATTTTACACCAGGTGTAAAATTTTGTTTGTTTGTTTGTTTGTTTTTATTTTGGGACAGGGTCTCTCTGTCTAGTACTGGCTGTCCTGGAGTTTGCTATGTCAACCAGGCTGGCTTCCAACTCACAGAGATCCTCCTGTCTCTGCCTCCCAAGTACTAGGATTAAAGGTATGTGCCACCATGTCTGGCCTCTTGCCCATTTTTTAAAGTCTTTAGTGACTTAAAATCCTGACGTCACATCATGCATGGCAGTATTCAGCCCCCTGCTCAGGTGCCTGGGGCAGCGCCTGGGACAGTCCACAGCTAAAGCACTGCCGTCTGCAGTTTCCCACCACAGAGGCAGGGCCAGGGTGTGACAAGGCCCTGTAAACCAGCCAGTCTGGCACTGAGCTCCTGCCGTCCACAACTGGCTTTCCTAGTGTGTGAGACCCCTCCCCGCTGCAGGTTTTAAGTCTACTCGGAGCATACTTTCAGTAGCTGGGATGCTGTGGAAGCCAACCCCGTAGCTGTCTTTTTCCATCTCTGGGTAAGCTGCGAGTTCTGTGTCCTTCTGGTACCAACTTGTTGAACTCTTTGTTGTCTGTTCCAGTTTCTGTTCCAGCAGCTGGGAATGCTGGTGTCCTTCGTGAAGAGCCACATCCGCCCATACATGGATGAAATAGTCACCCTCATGAGAGTGAGTGGAAGCTCCTGCTCTCTGTCAGTCTGCACTTGGGTCAAGGGAGGCCCAGAAGGTGTTTAAATAGCATGGCTCTTTCCTTCACAGGGTGGGCACGGCAGAGCTGTTCCATGGAGCGTAGGGTAGAGGGCTCCACAGTGACTGGGTCGGTTGCTTAGATTCTGAGGAGCAGGGTAGACGGGGATTGATGCTGCAGGCTCCCAGCTCCCGAGTACAGACTATGAGATGAAGTCAGAAGAGAAACCCTGAAACAGTTGTTCTGCCCGAGACATTCTCGAGTTATTTGCCCAACCCTACAGCGCCAAAAACATAAAAGTCATCTACTCCAGTGGCGCTGAGGAAAGGCTCAGGTCTAGCATTTCATAGCATGCATCAAGCAAGTGCTAGAAGATTCCCCGATAATAGGAACACTATTTTCTACTGTCCTGTGCAATTTAAAATGGTTGTGTGGGGAGGCTTACTTTGTAGTTAGCTTGGTGGAAGCAGCAGGGCCGATATCAAAATGGCTCCCTTCCTCAGAGGAGCTGGCAGCACCTCGGTGCAGAGCTGAGCAGCCCTGCATGTGTAAACCATTAAGAGCTGCTGTGCGCCCGGTTTCTACCGTGGAGGCCTCAGTACAAGGAGTTAGGCCAAATGCTTAACTGCCCAGTGATGGCCTCGGGGAAGGGAAGGCAGGACGGAAGCAGTGTGCTCAGGGTAGGAAGCTGAAGCCCTCTGAGTCACCCCACGCCTCCCTCAAAGACCAATGCACAGGGATTCGAGGAGGGGCCTCTCCCGCGGAATGCAGCTTTAGTTCCCTCCCAGCGGAGGAGACAGAGCAGGTGCTCTTCCTTTGACTGTTGATCCTGGATGTTTTAATGAGCTCCCTCGAGCCTAGGGAGAGAACAGTCTGTAAGCAATGATCTAGCCCACACCCCCGGCAGGCTGCTGGCTTCTGAGTAGAGAAACCTCTGTGAAGAGCTTGTGGTGATAGTTGGGAGACCCGGCTTTCTCTGAAGAAGGCAAGTGCAGTCCAGTGAATGAACATGAGTCAAAGCAGGGCCTGCAGAGCTGCAGGTCATTACCGAGAGTAAACTGTTTCCAGAGGACAACAGCAAGTTCACGCAGCATTTTCTAGTTTGGTTTTCCTCATTCTGCTGACTGCTCGTGTGCATTGTTCAGACCCTGGGTGTTGGTGTACGCTGCCATCAGCAGCGGGGTATCTGTTCCCCCAGTCTCCTGCTCCAGACGCTCTGAAGAAAGCTGTAGGTCCGTCTTGGAAGTGACTTAAGATGACAACTTTTCATGGAGTAGGAGCCTTGAGCCAGTTCCAAGGCAGATCTGGGGCAGTGACCAGGTTTCTGTATCAGTACGGTCTATGGATTGTTACTGCATGGGTGTGGAAGTACCTCCTTTTTTGCAGTACCCTAGCCTAATGGACAGATTTTAGGGAACAGGTGTCAGATACTGTCCAGCCAAATATAAATCCTGAAAGGGCATGAAATCTTGGTAACCCTGGAGTTCCCTTCTGCTAGAATTAAGACTGTACCCCAGTAACATGTGGACCCACAGCACTTCAGAGCTCATGCAGTGACGCAGATGTACATTCTGTGAACAGTCTGATGACTAGAGTTTTTCAGGTGCTCGGGGAGGCTCCAGAGGTCAGAGGTGAAGTGGAGTAGTCTCTGCCCTCACAGAGCAGGAGAGGCTTGCAGAGTAAATTAGCATTGACTGCATGCTCACAGCATGGAGGACTGGGGCAGGCAGCACCTAGAAAGTGCAGTATCCTTTGTCCCCTTGCCTGGCTGTGCCGTGAGAGGAAGGGGGGGAGTGGTCATCTGGGCAGACAGCTCGATACATTTCTGCCCTGTTTAGCCATCTCATTTCTAGGTTCCCTTTTCAGCAAATGAGCACCTGGGTCTGTCCTTCTGTCTCCCTCTGCAGGAATTCTGGGTCATGAACACCTCGATCCAGAGCACGATCATTCTTCTCATTGAGCAAATCGTGGTGGCTCTTGGCGGTGAGTTTAAGCTCTACCTGCCCCAGCTGATCCCACACATGCTGCGTGTCTTCATGCACGACAACAGCCAAGGCCGCATCGTCTCCATCAAGGTGAGCAGGGCTCCCAGCCTCCTGGGAACAGGGACACCTAAGCTCGTGCAGTGTCTTTCCAGAATGTTCCCAGTCCTCTCTTGATTGTCCTTCCTGTTTGTCTCCCTTGATGGGTTGGTCCTAATGAAGGTTTGTCTCCAGCCAGCCTGGTATCTAGCACCTGGTACATGTGAGCAGAGAAAGCAAAGTAGCATGTACTCACGTAGAATAAGAAGGGGAAAGGGCACAAAAAAGAATGCAGTAGAGAGCATGTGACGGGATCTTCAGAACCCCACAGAGCTCTGAATTTTCATATACCGCCCCAGCCATGTAAGGCTTACCTGATGCCTTCCTGTATCATTACCTCCATGCTCCTGCTCCCATTTGCAGCTGCTGGCAGCGATCCAGCTGTTTGGTGCCAACCTGGATGACTATCTACACTTGCTGTTGCCTCCAATTGTGAAATTGTTTGATGCCCCCGAAGTCCCGCTGCCATCGAGGAAGTAAGCACCCTATTTTACCAGGCCATCTTTATGGGTTTGTTCACTTCTGCTCCCATTATTTTAGTTCGGAGATGTCCCAGATTATGGAGATCTTGTTGCTACCCTCCTGGTGGGTTCATTTTGGATTCATCTCACCACAGTACCTCAGAGCCGTTCCTTCCCATCCCTCCGTGCTTTGGTGAGGTAGCCTTCAGCTTACACTTGTTGTAGGGCCGCCTTGGAGACAGTGGACCGCCTCACAGAGTCCCTGGATTTCACTGACTATGCCTCCCGGATCATTCACCCTATCGTTCGGACGCTGGACCAGAGCCCCGAGCTGCGCTCCACAGCCATGGATACACTCTCTTCGCTGGTCTTTCAGCTGGGGAAGAAGGTAAGATGGGACTCCTGGATGGACCCACCATGTTATCTGCCTTGTTTAGGAAGAAAACCTTATGAAATCTCCAGTCGTTAGTACATAGGTCAGGAGATGGGTCTCGGCCACTCTTAGAGAATATGAAATTATTTCAGTTTTTATTGTTCTTCTTCCTTTGCTCAGCCAGTTTTAGTTGAAGCACTTGTGTGGGCTAAGTGTCGTTCTAGAGATTGCAGAAAATAGCTGGGGATGGAGTGCTTACCTAGCTAATGCAAGAAGGCCTGGGTTTTGGCCCCAGGACTGCATAAAACTGGGTAGTGGCACTTGGGAGGTGCAAGCAGGAGGATCAGGGATTAAAGAACACTTCAGCACAGAGTGAATTTGAGGCCAGCATAGGACACAGGAGATCCTGTCTCCAAAAATTTTAAATTAAAAAAAAATTTTTTTCAAGAGGAAAAGAGAAGAGCAAATCCTTATTCTTACAGTATATTTTTAGGGAAGCAAAATGAGTGGTAACCACTCCCCCGCCACCCTGAGTGTACTGGGTAAAAGTAGGGAGAAATGCCATTCATGCAGGGGAGACAGGGAAGACTTTTCTAATGTACTGTCGTGTAGTGTGAATTCTAATTGGTCTTAATAATAAAACCTGGAGTCACATATGGGGTAAACGCTGAAAAATCAGACAAGTAAAGGAGCCAGCCACTAAAGAGACCTTTTACCTCTACTGAATCTTCAACCAAAGTAGACAAGATCCTGTCTCCAAACCCTCTGAACGGCACACACTCCTGTCTCCTCCTGCTTTATATTCCTCCTCCTCCCAGCCATAACCCTCCCTGTCTCCACTGCCTTAGTACTGGGATTAAAGCCATGGACTGGGTTTAAAGGTGTGAGCCACCACCTGTCTCTTCCCCTTTAGACTGGATTGATTTTGTGTAGCTCAGGGTGACCTTGAACTCACAGAGATCTGTCTGCCTCTGCCTCCCAAGTGCTGGGATTAAAGGTGTGTGCCACCGCTGCCTGACCTCTATGGCTAACTAGTGTGGCTCTGCACTCTGATCTTCAGGCAAGCTTTATTTGTTCCAGTACAAACAAAATATTGCCACCACTGTCGTTTAAACAGGGAGCTGACTCCAGTCTCCCTAGCTGCAGAGAGTTACCTGGAGACACGCTTAGCACCAAGTACACAGGGTCAGGTGGGTAGCTAGCATTTGTGGCACCCCCAGAGAGCAAGGTAACCCCCAAAATGATGCGGGAATACTTATAGCTAAGGTCTTAGATGAGACAGGGTTAGGTAGTGGGGAGACCTCAGTCTGAATCAAAGGGTCTCCGATCCTTATGCTTGGAAACTTCTTAGGAATGCAAACTCTCAGGCCAGATCTGCTGATTTGGGAACTTGGGCTGAGTCATAAGCCTTCAGGAGCCAGGGCCCACCGACATGTGCAAGTCACCGTGAGCAAGACTAGAAGGCTTGGGAGACTTTGATTGCAGGAAAAACAGAATTGATATTTTAAAATGACAACTGTCAGTGACTGTCGGTGGGGAAATGGGCTGTGGAGCAAGAGGCCTGGACACTGAGGAAAGCAGACAGATGCCGTGGGGATTGGCCTGGCATTACAGCAGCAGGAAAGGAGTTCTAGGGACTCCCACAGAGCCGCCCAAGCACCAGAAAGTAGCTGCCCTCCTGTTCTCCAGAGTAACAGCTTCCAGTGTCTTCCCCTCCTGTACAGTACCAGATCTTCATCCCCATGGTGAATAAAGTCCTAGTGCGACACCGGATCAATCACCAGCGCTATGATGTGCTCATCTGCAGAATCATCAAGGTGAGTGAGCGCCCTTCTGCACTGAGGTCCCAAGAGGTTTTCTCCTTGGCAAACTCACAGCAAAGGACAGGCCAAGGCTAGCCTTTTAGCCCTGGCTAGGCCTGGCAGCCGTGTCTGGAGAAGGTGGTTTTCTTTAGCAGTGTTGGCTGTGTGGTTTTTCTGTATGGTTTCTTTTAAAGTCTCTCACTTCCACCTATGTGGCTGAAAAGTGGCTGCACCCAGCTCAGAACTAAAAGCCTGACCTTGGTATAGTAGATTGTATTTGTGGACACTGAGGTTTGAGTTCTCACAATCCTCATGTATTTGTTTGAGATTACAAACAAAAATAATAGTTCTTAATCTTTTGTGCTGAATGAAAACAGGCAGCAAGCCCAACTGTGTGCTATTTATGCCCTGGGCACCTGATCACTTTATTCGGCTCAGTCTGCCTTTGCCTGGTTTGGGGACTTACCTGTTAAAGGTTTGTCAGTGACCCCCACGGGAGCTCAGCCACCTGTGGTGATTTTGGACGTACATGCCACATGTTCTGCTTGTTGAAATCCTGGCTCTTCCAGGCAGGACTGTCCCGAGTTCGCGAATGTTTTGTAAGCTGGGGCATCTGGTGGAGGTGCAGGTGCTCAATGCGTCTCTGCTTGCAGGGGTACACACTTGCTGATGAGGAAGAAGACCCTCTGATCTACCAGCACCGGATGCTGAGGAGTGGCCAAGGAGATGCGCTGGCCAGTGGACCAGTTGAAACGGGACCCATGAAGAAGCTGCATGTCAGCACCATCAACCTCCAAAAGGCAGGTCCACTGTTTCCAGGGAGCTTGGGGATCAGAGCTCTGTTTTCCTTTCTCATTCAGTCATCTCTTGCTACTTTGAATTTAAACTGACCAATCAGCTTTTATTTTTTTTTTTAAAAAAAAGTCAATATCTTGAATTTAGGCCATTGTGTCTGACTTTCTTACGTCTCTCGGGGCAGCACCTCGCAAAGGGTAAACGGTCAGAGGTGAGACTGCCGGCAAGTCTGTTATACACGGGTGCAGAACGTCTCTCCGGGCACCCACCCTACCCTGGAACTCTGCTCTGCCTTGCAAACATCTCCTTACGGTCTGGTTTATTTCTACAGGCTTTCCTTTCCACTTAAGAGTATTTTAGAAATTATGTCTTACGTGTGTATGTGCTTGTGGGTGTATGCTTATGCATGTAAGTATCCACGAACCCCAGAAAAGGCATCTGATTCCCTATAGCTGAGTCAGAGGCTATTGTGAGCTACCTAATGTGGGTGCTAGGAACCAAACTCCCATCCTCTGCAAGAACAATGTATGCTCTTAACCAAGGAACCCTCTCTCCAGCCCTTCTACCCAGGACTCAGACAATAAACATAAATGTCAACAGTCAGACAAAAGGAATTTCTAGTTTATCTTCCCAAGAACAGGTCAAGTTCAGAAACCCTAAGCAAAATCCTCCATCGCTGACTCTTGAATCCATTTTGTTGAAAGTAAAAATATGCTTCCATATATTATGTAATCAGATATGGGATAGTGTATTTATCAATTGTTTCAAGTTTCTTCTGTTTTTCTGTGGTGCTAGGAATGAAATCCTCTCAGTTTTGAGGTGTAGCAGTGCTCGCGTGTTTTCCCAGCACTTGGAAGATGGAGCAGGGAGCACTCACGTTCAAGATCAAGTCTAGACGTTGGGGACCTAGCAATAGTTCAGGTCCATGCCATGTTGATGATAGCAGCCACTCTTTGCTCATCTGTTTGAGCTAGGCCATCTGGATACAGTTAGATGAGGAGCCTGAAGCTCAGTGTTATTGCTGTGAGTGGCTGGGTCAGGATTCCAAATAGAATTGGAGCTTCAGAGAACAGCGCCCACTTAGTACACTAGTGTGATGTTCACCACTAAAGTTTATTACACTCGTTAGTTAAGCCGTAAGATGCTCAGTGGTGTGGAAGCTGGCATGTCCACTTTATAAATAAGGAGACAGACACAGGGTATTAAGTAGTTGCCCAAGATCAGAGAGCCAAAAGTTACAAAACTGAGACCAGTTCAAGCCTTTGAGTCCTGGGTGTGGTTTTGGCCACTACACCAGAGTCTGATGTTCCACTAACATTCCTGCCCAAGCGGCCCCAGGAATACTTTGGGGCCAGGGATGGAGCATAGGGCCTCACACGTGAGGGTCTCAAGCACTAAACCATACCTAAGCTCTGCAGAGCTGAGTGCCCTGCTCACTTCTGCACCGCGGCCATTGTCTGTCCGTTAGGTTCTGTTGAAGACATTCTGGATGTAACAGACCTGCCATGCTTGTTCTGCAGAGCGAATCCAGCCCCAGCAGGTAGCAAACGGGCCTTTCCTACGCTGTGCTGTGTTCAGAGGCTCCTGCTTTTGCTTTATGTGCTTTAATTAAAACTTTTTTATGTTCTGTAGGAACTACAGGTATGAATTACAAGTCACAGTAGAATGATGGTGACACCGGTGGTAGTGGTTTGTGATGGCCCTAGAGCTAATGGCTTCCTGTTGTCATATGTGTATCGCAGGCCTGGGGAGCTGCCAGAAGGGTCTCCAAAGATGACTGGCTGGAGTGGCTGAGACGGCTGAGTCTGGAGTTGCTGAAGGACTCCTCATCACCTTCCCTGCGCTCGTGCTGGGCCCTGGCACAGGCCTACAACCCAATGGCCAGGTATGTGTGCCAGGGCTTCCTGCCTGGCTTCCTTACCCTGTTTGCAAGGCCTTTCTCTTCTTTTCTTTTCTTTTCTTTTTTTTTTTTCAGTAGACACATTGCAGGGGGCAGCAGAAGGAAGGCATTTATTCCAGTTTCATCAGCAGAGCTGGTTTACTGTGTTAAACTCATGGGCTCCATACTCCATAATGATGTGGTTCCTTTCATTTATTTCACATTTTCTTTTTGTTTTGTTTTCTTTTTTAATGTTTCAAAACGCCCTGTCTAGACGTTCTCTGTCTCTGTAGTGTGTGGATCACACATGCTTAGCTGATGCTCTGTGTCATGCGAGTGTGGATTACACGTGCCTGGCTGATGCTCTGTGTCACGTGAGTGTGGATTACACATGCCTGGCTGATGCTCTGTGTCACGTGAGTGTGGATTACACGTGCCTGGCTGATGCTCTGTGTCACGTGAGTGTGGATTACACGTGCCTGGCTGATGCTCTGTGTCACGTGAGTGTGGATTACACGTGCCTGGCTGATGCTCTGTGTCACGTGAGTGTGGATTACACGTGCCTGGCTGATGCTCTGTGTCACGTGAGTGTGGATTACACGTGCCTGGCTGATGCTCTGTGTCACGTGAGTGTGGATTACACGTGCCTGGCTATGCTCCGTGTCACGTGAGTGTGGATTACACGTGCCTGGCTGATGCTCCGTGTCACGTGAGTGTGGATTACACGTGCCTGGCTATGCTCCGTGTCACGTGAGTGTGGATTACACGTGCCTGGCTGATGCTCTGTGTCACGTGAGTGTGGATTACACGTGCCTGGCTGATGCTCTGTGTCACGTGAGTGTGGATTACACGTGCCTGGCTGATGCTCTGTGTCACGTGAGTGTGGATTACACGTGCCTGGCTATGCTCCGTGTCACGTGAGTGTGGATTACACGTGCCTGGCTATGCTCTGTGTCACGTGAGTGTGGATTACACGTGCCTGGCTGATGCTCTGTGTCACGTGAGTGTGGATTACACGTGCCTGGCTATGCTCCGTGTCACGTGAGTGTGGATTACACGTGCCTGGCTGATGCTCTGTGTCATGTGAGTGTGGATTACACGTGCCTGGCTGATGCTCTGTGTCATGTGAGTGTGGATTACACGTGCCTGGCTGATGCTCCGTGTCGTACGAGTGTGGATTATACGTGCCTAGCTGATGCTCTGAACCACTCTTCTACCCAGGTCATCCTGAGCACAATGTCATTCACAGAGAGTCTGGTTTGTTTGTTTTATTTGGTTTTTAGTTTTTTGAGACAGTTTCTTTGTGTAATGGCTTTGCCTGTCCTAAAACTCATGCTGTATACCAGTCTGGCCAGGAATTCACAGAGATCCTCCTGAGTGCTGGAATTAAAGACGTGTGCCATCACCACCTGGGAGAGGCTGTTTGTTACCTTAGTCCCGATATACATTGGGGATCCGTTGTCAACTCTGAATAGATAAGGAAAGCTTGTTCCTTCATTTACACCAATCTTTCAGTGTTCAGATTTTCAGATTAGAATTTAATCTTTCTTTCTACCATATTTCAAAATTACATACATTTGTCTAACTTAACCCTGAAGCATGTAACAGAAAGTGAA
Source organism: Microtus pennsylvanicus (assembly GCF_037038515.1). Taxonomy (NCBI): domain Eukaryota; kingdom Metazoa; phylum Chordata; class Mammalia; order Rodentia; family Cricetidae; genus Microtus; species Microtus pennsylvanicus. The sequence continues at coordinate 76,110,669 of NC_134591.1, forward strand.
GAGCATTAAGTTCTAACCCCACCATAGCGGGGCCATGTTCTGGTCTCCATTCCTCTACCACCGCAGGCCACAGCGCCTAGAAACGTGGAAAGCATTTTATGTTGGGGGCTGGGGGTATCCATCTGTGCGACTCTGTGGGGATCTCACCTCGGTGTTGTGGCCTTGGAAATGGCTCTTGTGCTGTGGAGACCGGCGGGGTGTCCTGTGTGCTTTGATGGCACTTGAGTCTGTCGTCCTTCACGCAGTCACCCAGTCAGACGCTCTCGGTGTGTTTGGAAAGCAGTAGCAGATGCTGCCTTTGCCATTTTTGATCTTAAGAACTTGGACATTGTCCGGGCAATACTCCAAGAATCGCTTAAGGACTGTTACTTCCTCAATCTGTTCGTGTTGAAGCTTTCTTTCTGGTCGTCCCAGTACAGAGAAGCATGCAGAAACCGCCAGGAAATGTAACTGTGAAGAGAAGTTAGTTTGCTGTGTCCTCCTCCCCACCCACTCTACCACAGTCCCCTGGGTGCTGTGTCTATACGTGCCCTAAAAGATACCGTTGTCATTGCTAGGCTTGCCAATGCCTGCCTGAGGTCACAGCAGTTGGGAGGTGAAGCAGTAAGGTGCCCAAGTATGAGAGCAGTCTGGGCTGTAGTGTGACCCTGGCTCAAACAAGCAAACAGATTCGAGTTTCCTCCTTTGCTTGCCACAGAGCAGGTAGTGACCAGCAGTTATTGTGCTGCTTGGGGAAGAGTTAGATAACTTCCAACAAGCTCCATCAGGCAGCTTTGCTCCTTGTAATCAGACGGCAGTGCCAGAAGCAGGTTGATAGAGCTTGTGGCACCAGGCAGAGGCACGGGAAAGATTCCTAACATCCTTCCCTGCCTCCTGGGTTCACAGGGATCTTTTCAATGCTGCATTTGTGTCCTGCTGGTCTGAACTGAATGAAGACCAACAAGATGAGCTCATCAGAAGCATTGAGTTGGCCCTCACTTCTCAAGACATCGCCGAAGTCACACAGACCCTCTTGAACTTGGCTGAGTTCATGGAACACAGTGACAAGGTGAGCTTTTCCTCCATTGTGCCAGTGGATGGTGGGAGGAAACCAGCTGGCAGGAGGGGCAAGCAGGAACACAGCCCACTCTTACGTGTGCCCCATCTACCATATTCCTGTGCTTTCCTGTAGGGCCCCCTGCCACTGAGAGATGACAATGGCATCGTGCTTTTGGGTGAGAGAGCTGCCAAGTGCCGAGCATATGCAAAAGCCCTACACTACAAAGAACTGGAGTTCCAGAAAGGACCCACTCCTGCCATACTTGAGTCCCTCATCAGGTAGGCCCCGAACGCCTGTGCTGCTGCCTGCCCCACTTCACTGGGTTCCAGTGTAGAATTCAGCTGTGTGAAGTCTGCCGTCAGGTGTGCCTGGCACATGTGAATATGTGGCTACAGATGGCCGTCAAGCCTTGGTTGTCACTTCTGTCAATCCTTACCTGCACGCCGTTGTTCCCCATCCTGTGCTTTCTGGTCCCAGTAAAATCAACGGGAAGCAGTTCTCTGGCCACGAGCCCTGGGAAAGACGGACGGATGGGTGTCTAGCTTAGGTGATGCTGCCGAGCAGCACTAGGTGCCCAGAGGCAGGGGCAGGTTTTAGAGACAGTCTTTTGGTGCCCACTCTTCCTCCTTTGGAGTTCTGGGACTATGAAGAGCAAAGTCTGAAGTGCAGTGATATTTCCCTGGTTAGATTTTGTTCTCTCCTCGCCTAAGATGGTTTGGAATCTTCTGGGTACGGAAAAGGAAGTTGTTTAGTAAATGTTGTGCTGTTAGAAGTTACAAGCAGCCAGAAACATGAGCCTCAGCTCCTCAAGGACTGCTCACTTCCCCAATGATTTTAGAAATGGTAACTCTGAAATCTGATATCTCGTGGAGATGCTAATGTGGTTCATCATCTAACTGCAGATAGCTCAGGACAAATCAACAGCTAACGAGCTTCTGGGTAGGCCAGCAGACCCTGCTGAGCCCAGCGCTTCAGCAGCTGTGTTCTGTGTGCACTCTGCCTTCATAGCAGGCCACAAACGGCGTGATCCAAGAAGTCAAAATGGAATCCGACTTTTGCCCCATCCACTGAAGTCCCATGTGGGGACATTTGCAAAGGTGCTGTCCCATGGGGACTGCTTCAGCACAGGAAACACAAAGACCTACATTTCTCCCTTCTACCTCTCACTTGTTCAACCTCATGCGATAGCTTACAGAAACCAGGGTAACTAACTGGGCATGTTAACACTAACTTCAGACAGCTATTGTGTCCTTGCTGACTTTCCTGAGACCTGTTTGAAGCTCCTCATCCCCACCGTTGGTTTTTCCTTATATTTGAGACAATCGTAGAAACACTGAAGTTAATGGACTTGTCAGCAGAAAGATAGAGTGTGAGCAGAAAAGCACTCGTTAGTTTTTTAAGCCAATGTAATGGAAAATGACCGCAGTTCCCTGCAAATTGATTGGGATTTGACGTGTTTCGTTTTATTTTGTTGGTTGTAAATTCAGATCGAAGGGAAAGCGTGCACTCTAAGTTACTCAGGCCTGTTCATCTGATGGAGCTTGGGTGCCTTCGGGAGTCTCCCCAGTGCCTTTCTGTTCAGCTTCTTCCGCCTGCAGCTTTCTTCTCTTCAGAAACCTCTCCCTGAGCACCGCTGTGTAGTGCTGACTGTGATGCCCTCTTTACAGGGAAAGCTGTTTTCTTGCTTCTGGGAGGGGATGGATCTGTCTGTTTATTTGGTTTGGATTTGGTTTGTTTTTTTTGGGGGGGAAGAGTGAACTTAGAATCCTCCTGCCTCAGTCTCCTGAGTTCTGTTTTAGACACACACCTGAGGAGAAAGTTGTGGGATCAGCCTTGGTCAGAGCTGCTGTTGGGAAACTGCCCCAGAATAGGAAACACCTGGTGGCTCCTTCTGGAGTCCTGGCACTTTGAGTTGTGTGCCCCAGTGTGGGTCTGGTCTTGAGATGGAGCTCTCAAGTCACTGACTAAATTCCTTTCTTCACAGTGGTTTCTGAGTTCCTGCTCCCCACCGCCCCACAGGCGAACTGTAGATGTCTTGTCTGTTTTGACTGTTAGCATCCCTCCCCCACACAGTGGTTGTTTCTTTTTCCTAGTCATATTCCACTCACTAATTTATCTGTTCCCAGAGCTTATGGTAATACATACATTTAACATTACCAGCTATTTCTTATTTTTTATTTTTGCTTTTAAAAAACCAACAGTTTCCCTTCAAGCAGATGTGATGGTGCACCTGTAATCCCAGCACTCACCAGGTAGATTTGGAAGGATTTTTCCACTCCGGTTCCATCTGTCTGTTTCCTACCTGTGTGTTCTGGGACAAATTAAATCCCACGTGTAGTCTTCAGGCTGGGTCAGCACTAAGACAATATACACTGTTTGAAGCTCACATAGATGAGAAAGTATATAATCACTTCTCAGGGGAGCGGGGGATTAGGAGGAATTTAAGAAACACATCATGCTAGCTATGGGGCCTTGGTTATCTAGTGCATGAGGACAGTGGTCTGTTGGCCTCTCTTCTGTTCTTGTTTTGCGAAAGGGTCTCACTGCATAGACTTGGCTGTCCTGGAGCTCTCTATAGACCAGGCTGACTCCTGCAGAGATCTGTAGGCCTCTGCCTCCCAAGTGCTGGGATCAAAAGCATGTGCCACAGCAGCCTGCCTGCCTTCTCTGCTCTGCTCTGCTCTGTAGAGAATCTCATCAGAGCTTGTGCTCTCTGTCCCACAGCATCCGCACAGTGAAGAACAAGGACTGGCGCTCACTGGGTTCTCAAAGGGCCTTGTCTTCTACAGCAGCACCCAGCTCTGCTTCTGGGCCCTGGCAGCTCTGTCTTCTCTATGTCAGAGGCTGTGAGGGCACCATCTGTCAGCCAGTACCAAACACATGCTGGGGAGTGTGGGGGCTGGAGTGCCTTACTTGCCCTTTCTTTACCCTCCCTCTTCCCCTCTGAGGAGTTTCTCTCCGAAGTGTGGAGACCCACAGGAGTTCTTTGGGGCTCACGTTAAATGGAGAACCATCAGCTTTTCTGTGGGGGCGCCTTGCTCTGCACACTCCTGTGAGGCCTGTCATCCCGCTCCTCCAAACAGCATGGTGCTGGACACCGCATTCTTCTGCCCGCCTGAGGAGGTTTCTGTTTGGATAGCACACCCCTTGGGACCCCTGTTTTATGCAGCTTCTCTTGTCACTTTATTTGAAAAATCCCCAAGGTTCTTGTTCATGAGGAAGTAGATTCCAGGACCAGACATCCGTGGGTACAGTGAAGTTACTAAGTGAGACATGGCTTATCTTGTCCTGACTTCCTCCAGAGGGCAGCTCCTCTTGTAAAGGACCAATCCCCTGACCCCTGCCATGAGCCCAGGTTGGTATGGGCTGCCAATGCTAGGCTCTGCTCCTGCTTTCCAGTGGCTCAGGCCCTTCCTTCTTCCCCCTTCCCCCTGTGCCACTTCCTCACCCCATTCCCCCTTCCCCTCCCTCTGCCCTTTTCTTTTTCTGGCTTCCTGCTCCTTTGGTTTCCTTGACTCAATGCAAAACCAACTCAAGGGTCACTGCTCATTCTGACTTTTTACCTGAAGTTTTTACCGTGCTCTCAGTGGTAATAATAAGCATTTAGAAGAAAATACTCAAATTTTGATAGTATTTATTGTAAAAGAAAAAGGTATTTTGAATGTTTAGAACAGAGACTACAATCTCTTATTTTTACAAAGCAAGGTGCTTCTTCTATACAGCCTAAGTTTCTAACCACAGCACCATCTACCTTCATTTCCAGACATTCTTCTTATAGGCAGTGTTTTTAAAGGGGATCTCTGAGTCCATTTCTTACAGAATGAGTAAAAATGGGTATGTACATTTACTGAGAATGTGTGAAGGCCATACTGTGATCACGCGGAGGCTGTGCTCGCTCCTGCTGGTCTTCCCTCCCACATGAGGCCTTTCAGTGCTGTTTCCTGGAGACTGCTTGAAGCAAGTCCGCCTGGACAGCTGCTCTTTATCCCCACCTCTTTGTGCCTCTTGAAAATCCTATATGCCACCTATATACTCGGGAGGCAGAGGCAGGCGGATCTCTGTGAGTTCGAGGCCAGCCTGGTCTACAAAAGCTAGTGCCAGGACAGGCTCCAAAGCTACAGAGAAACCCTGTCTCAAAAAACAAAAACAAAACAAAACAAAAAAATCCTGTTGCATCATGGTGGTGCAGGCCTTTAATCCCAGCACTTGGGAAGCAGAAGCAGGTAGATCTCTATGAGTTCAAGGCCAACCACTACATGAGCTCAGAACAGCCAGAACTATATAGAGAAACCCAGTCTCGAAAAGAAAAACAAAACAAATCCTGTAGACACAGGAAATGTCATGGGATTGAAGAAGAGGAAGCCCCCTCTCCGCCACCTGCTCTTTGCCCTCTGAGAACTACTTCAGTCCTTCTTTACTCTTTTTGCTCATGGCATCTAAGCCTCAGTTAGAGAAGCTGACTACAGTGACCTCTGGATTACTGTTTCCCACAGAAAGTCATGTGGAGAACAGCTGCTGCTCTCTGGGCCCACGCAGTCATCCCCCCTAAGGCACCTGTGGCAGGCCCCCCTGGGTCTACTGTGTCACCATTTGCTAGTGCATTAGTTTTATTGTGTACATGTGCTCACATCGGTAGCACAGAGAGAGTTCTCTCAGCTCCTTAGAGAGTGGCTTTTTGTTGAAGACGATATACCATTCCCTTCCTACCATTTTCCGCCCTCCTCCCATCCTGCTCTGCCCTGCTCAGCCTTCCACGTGCCTCACTCCAATAGCTCTACATTGCAGCAGCCTTCTCTTAGGGCTTGAAGTCTTCTGGACGGATCTTCATCTCCACCCGTTTGAGGGAGTAGTTGGCTCCGTGCCAGCCGTACCAAGTGATGCCATCCATATGTTTCTTGTGCTCCCCCAGGCGGTAGTACACCCCATTGAGGTTGGAATCTGTGCAGCAGTTGTACCAGTAGCCACCTGGCATGAGAAACAGATGGGGCATGTAGGCTGGGATGGCTCCCTAGGCTGTGGCTGACTGATGGCGCTAAAGCGGGAAGCAAAGGGACCGCCACAGCCAGAGCACAGCTGTAGTTCACTGCTTGTTCTCAGCGGTACTGTGGGCCCCAGACTTTGTTCCCCTGCCTCCCAGGCCTCACCTTTACGGAGCTGTGCACACTTGTCCAAGCAGTTGTCATTGTCCTTGTCCTTGGTGCTGAAGACTGTGTTGTTATGGTAGAGAAGGGCATCCTTCCCCACGTTGCCACTGTAGTTCCCCAGGAAGAGGCGGTAGCTGTTCAGCTCATTGCCCAACGCAAAGTGGCTGTACTCTGCGTACCGTGTGTTGCCCTCCCAGTCCTGGCAAGGAGGAGCAGAGTCTTAGGGAAGCTATAAAGGACTTCGTTTCTACAGATCCTGAACACTTCTTCTCTCTCTAGTTCCACAGCCAAATGTCTCCTTAATGATGGGACTCTGTTAAGACTGTTACAGTTGACCCTGTTATCTGGAAGCTAGCAAACACAGGTCTGAGACCAAACTTGGGTCTGGACTCACCATATGACCTGATTGTTCTTTCTGTGCCCCTTCATGTCTCTGTTGGACTTTTGTTTTAAATCTCCCTCTTAGATGCTGTGGGAGCAAGTGGGGACATTGTACTTGAAGGCTTCTAGAGTGCCACCACCCAACATCCCTGAAATTTGTACTTAAAAAGATCCCAGGCAGAGGCAATGGTGTTTCTATCTCTCTATGGTTTACCCTATTCTGGCCTGTGTCTCCCCAGGTCTGGGTCAGCTGTAGTTTAATTTTGCTGAGAGGTAGAAAGAAGAAAAAAATCTTCCTCAGCTGTACTGAAGCTTCAGGGAAGTTGCCACAGTGGCCGTCCTGACCTAATGTAAGCAGACGATGGCAGTGGCTTCCGAACCATGCGTAGTCATGTGCTGTGGATCTGGACCATCAGGGCCTCACAGCTCACGCTTACCTCCAGCTCCACACGGAGCCTTGTTGGCTGTCTGGTAAGCCGGTGGATGTGTTCATTCCCTAGCCAGAAGTCTCCTCGGATGCTGCCAAAGCCCTGCTTATACTGTCTCCAGTCTTGGTAGAAGGAGACGAGGCCACTCTTGCGTCTCTGGATGATGGTCCAGCCTCCGCCTGAAGTTTCCATATCACAGAACACCTGAAACAGAGAAGATCCTCTGGGCAGGGGTAGGAGCTTGAGGACAGACTCCCCCATCTGTGTGCTGTGCCTACAGGGTCAAGCAGTCGGCCCATGGACTCTGCACACTGTAGCAGAAATATTACCCCCAGTGTGGAGGGGCTGGGGCACCGTGGTGGTTAGCTTGGGGATATAAATGGGGGGAGGGGCATCAGGTGAACACAGCTTGAATGGAAGAATGAGGTTCTTCAGTGTGCCTCCTTCTAATGTCTCCTTTCCTGGAGAGCAGTTGCTCTAGGACTTTGCCGAAGTGTGAGCTAGTAATATGTTGGGAGGAATTAGAGTTAACATTTGACAGATGGCTGGATCTGGAGGAGAAATCCCATAAACTGGGCACTCTCACAGCTCCACCGTGGGCCATTTACTTCTCTGAGTCTCCCTTTCTGTGGACCAGACCTTTAAGGACAAAGGGTAGGACATGGCAGTAGCGACCTCACCTCCAGCTCAGGACTGCCCAGGAACTCATCAGGAGGAAGCTTGTACACTCCAGAGATGCGGTAGTTCTTCTGGTAGAGGGAGTAGCAGTCATAGATGGCATCTGTAGGGGACACCCAGAGTGAACAGGGATGGGAGGGCATGCCTGAGCATCCGAACTAGATTTTAATTCTACCGTAAGGTGCCCATGAGTAGAAGCAGGTGTCATGACTGTGGGGGCAGGTTTGGGCTTCCTTGGTTATAAAGCAGTGGAATGGGGAGGCCCTTCCACCTGTGCCAAGGGACCTTAACCAGGAAGCTCCAGGGTAAGTGTAAATAAGACACCCTGTTGTAGCCCTGACCCTGAAACTACAATGGTGTGGCCTGTGAAGGCATTTGACAGCTGCCCTGTGAGTAGCTTCGGGCTTCTTGGGTGGGACCTCAGCCAGGGGTTAAGTTGCAAGAACCTCAGAGGGTTGCTGTTTCTTGGTTTGTTTTTTCCTCAGGTAATAGCCTCTGTGAATTAGGGAGACAGATTTGAAATCTTACCCCCTCCTCAATCTCACATTGCTACATGCTCAAATGAAAACCAAAACCCCGAGGAGCCTATTGGGCAAGTCTTGATAAACAAGGAAATGAGACATTCCCACTTCCCCTTGGGCTTGATTTAAAAGCTTCCTTGGCTGCTTTGAGGCTGCTTTGTGCTGGGTTTTGTGTCCTTGTTGTGAATAACAGAGCAGGGCTTCAAAGAAGCAGCTGCTTCTAGGAGAGTCTGGCTGTTGAAGGAGTCACTTCCTGCTCCCTGTATGGGGACTTTTTCCTTGGTGCCTGCTGGCACAGGTGGAAGTGGGAGCTCCCAAAGTGCCCGTTTTCACACAGGCCATATTGGGGAAGGGGAAGTGAGGTACACCTGCCCTCCCAGCAGACTTCCAGTAGCAAGAAGCGGCACAGCCTCTGCATCTGGCCTGCTCTTCCACGTGAGCAGTTTCATCTCAGACTAAATGAAGGCTCACTTGTCTGGTAAATGAAAACACCTACCTTTGGGTTCCCAAGCCGAGAATCACAAGGTTCATGCTTTGAAACAGGTTTATATATTTGTTTAATTAGCTAACAGACTTTTCAGGCTTAATTTTGGGCAAAACTTTTTCTTTGTCTGAACCAAGGGTAGCCAGGGTCTTACTCACTGGAAGCCAATCATAACTTCTTGATTTGGTTTATAATGCTGGGTACAAATACTTCACCTATAGAATATACTCATTCCAAATGTTTTCCAATACCATCAGAAAATTAGATTTATCTCTGAACAGCAGATTCATTTATTGGCCTGCCTGTGCCAAGCTAACCAAAAACTGAAATACTGTTTTCCTGAAGAGCGAATTGCATGTGCCTTGTTTTCAGCCACTAAAGATCAGCGTTTCAGCATTACATTTGCTTATGTTTTGTGTTATTTGGGGGAGTTCTATTAGCAAACATGGGGAAAATAGATCAGAACTGTAGAATATCAGGGTGTCTGTCCTTTCTTGAGCACAAAGGTGTCGGTCAAAAGGTTGCAGGCTGTGTCTGCACTGAGATGAGCTAGGTCTGAGATTTGCCACCCGTCTGCACTAAGTCCTGAGGATATGCAACCATTGTATGGGGTGAAACTTAGCCTCTGGAGCAGCAGCTGCTACTGTCTACTGTTTATTCCTGCTTCTTTGCATCTGTCAGTGCCAGCAAGGAAGTATAGCAAGGCCACACCAACCTTGTGTGACCTTGGGCAGACTTCACACTTCAAAGGGGAGTTCAGACTCCTCATTTGCTAAATTTTATGTGATTCAGATGGACTGGATGGAGCCAGGCATGATACATCATGACTGCAATTCCAGTGCTTGGGAGGATAAGGCAGTAGGATCCAGAGTCCAGGGCCGGCCTAGGCTATTATATATATATATATATATATATATATATATATATATATATATATATATATATATATAGTGAGTTTGAATCCAGCCTGGGCTACATGAAACTTTATCTTAGAGAGAGACTGGTAGGTCTTGTCTAACCTTGCAGGACATCACTAACCCCCAATGAGTACAAAGTGAACCTTTAATGATAATGCACCTCCCAAGGGCTCCCCAAAGTTGTCCTGTTGAGCAGGTCATCCAGAAGCAGTGCTGGGGCCAGGAGACTTCAGTGGGGACAAGGCGAGGACAGCACTTACCTGCCGAGGTCTGCGTAACTGTCTGAGCTGCCTGCAGCTGCATGATATCGATCTGGTTGTTCATTTCAGAATACTTCCCCTCAGCCACTGTGAGCCGAGCCTCCATGCGCTTGCTGCTGCTCTCCAGCTCCATCACCTGCATGACCACACTGACCCAGTCGCTCTCCTGCTTCTTGCTCAGCTCACCCAGCAGACTGCTGAGGTTGGCAACCTGGGCTTTGAGCTCCCTCATTTCCTCACAGCACACAGCCGCTTTGAGCTGTGCAGGTGTCTTGCGCTTAGGAGGCTTCTGCAGCCACACTGGGTGGCTGACAAAGGCCACAAGAATAATGCATAGCCAGGTCTTCCGTAGCATTGTCCAGAGCACTGTTGAGACGTCTCCTGTAGAGTCTGTACTTAGCGGAGTCTGTGAAGATGCAGGAACTCAGGTTTTTGACTCACACTAGCAGTTTTCTTCCTTCCTGGGGGTCTCCTTTCTCTGCACTTTCTTAGCCTTTCTCAAAGCTAAAGTTCTAAAGAGGACCTCAGTGGGTGTCCCAAGTCTGAATGCCCCACCAAGGCAGCATCTTAAATATTGTTAGTGCCTGTACTCCACCCTACCATGCTGTGTGCTAAAGCCCCTCCCACCTCATCTGGGAGGGTCAGGTGCCTGTTGAGTGAGGTCAGCACAGAGTTAGGCCAGAGGTTGAGGAGGAGGGGAATGGAGCGAGTATTTGTTTCTTTGTACAGTCTCTGGGCTCAGACAGGAGGCTGCGAATTTGTTTCCAGTTGCGCCTATTAGATTATACCCCTGCCAGCTACTGGCTCAGCTCTATCAGCGGACAGGCAGCAAGAGTTTCCAAACTCCTGTCTGAAGGTTACATAACGCAGACTGAGGGTGAGGTAGTGAGCCGGAGTCAGGACTGAGACTGCTGAGCTAGGGAGCCTGCTAAGGCAATCCACGCTGTTTCCTTGTGGTTCTGGGCTATTTGGACATCCCACTGAGTGTGGGCAAGCATGGGTTTTAACTGGGCTGGATACCTCTTTTTCTGGTCATCATTCAGTACTGTAGAAAATCCTGCTGAATCTGAATTAGTAGTTTGCCTCTGTGGAACTATCTTCCTTTTCACACCTTCCTTCCAAAAAGATGGCTTGACATTTTACAAGGAGCTGTCACAAACTTAGGACGGAGAGGAAGACTCAGTCCTGCCAGGCATGGCTCTGGGATTGGTCACCCACACTTCTCTCAGAGTCTGGGCAGCAGGGAATAGGCCCAACTTTTGCCTGAGCTTCAGACTTAGAGAAAAGACTCCCTGTTACCCAATCAGTCCAGATCAGGAACCTGGATCCCCTCTCTCCTTGCAGTGTGGTTTGCAAGTTGTTAGTCCTCCAGCACCTTCGTGTGCCTTTGCCTGAGAAACGGGGTTATTACAACCTTGATACCCTTCATTTGAAGTGCTAAAACCATGTAAAGTCCTGGAACTTTTCACTAAAACGATATACAAAGGTCCCGCTGTCCTTACTGCAGGAGCTGTCTTTGGAACGTGTGCCACTGAGACAGTCACTTGACCTGCTGCTCAGCGTGGGTCCCATGCACAAACGTGACTGCACTGCATCCTGCCATACCCTCTGAGCCTTTTCCGGCAGGGTGTCCCGGTCCCCAGACAGTGGTTCTGTTCAGGCAGCCCAGGTGAGCAGCAGGTTTACATTTCTGAGGAAAGGGCGTTAAGGACTCAGGCTACTTCTTGTTCCCCTCACCTCCCGTCTATTTCCTCCTTGGGAATCGGATGTTCGTGGCATCTTTTGGGTTACCTGCTCAGAGATTGGGAGTTGGCACTGTGCTCATGTGCTCTTTTCTCACTTCCCTTGGTGAATAGCTGCTTTAGCAGCCTTCACCAGCTCTGTGGGGTTCATTAGTGTCTACCATCATTCAGAGTCTGCTTAACCCTGTGGCACTGTCTAAGGTAACTGCGTGTTTCTCCAGTGATGCTGTGCTTAAGCCATGAGTCACAGAAGTGCTGTGTACCATATGATCCTGTAAAGAGCATCCCGGGTGATTCTGCTGCCCTAGAACCACAGTGTCATAGTGCAGCAGAGAGCTCTGGGGACACGCCAACCTTTGCGATAAGAACAGTGAGCCAGCTGGTTAGCGTTCAAGCGGAGAACATTCGCCTCTTGTTCCTACCTCACACCACACACAAAATTCCAATTCTAGATTTAAATTCTGGATGTAAAAGGCAAAATCATAATACCCTGGTGTAGGAGATTTTCTTCAGCCTTTTGAGATAAGCCAAACACTAAAACTGCCAACACAAGGGAAAGCAGTAAGGCATGCTGGCCAGCTGTGGTGGCACTCTCGGGCAGAGGCAGGAGGAGTGTACGTTTTAACCATTTGAGCTATATAGCAAGTTCAAGGCTAGCCTGAGCTACATGGTAAAAAAAGAAAAGGAAATGCAAGAAAAGTAGTCATTTCTTTTCAGTAGAAGACACTGAGGAGCCAGGCATGATGGTGCATAACTTTAATCCTGGTACTTGGGAGGCAGAGTCAGGTGGATCTCTGTGAGTTCAAGGCTAGTTTGGTCTACAGAATTCCAGGACAGTCAGGACTGTCACAGAGAGAAACTCTGTTTACAAAACAAAACAAACAAACAAGAAAGACACAGAGAAGAAATAGAAAATCAAACAATATTTGCAGTGTCTACTCCTGGATTCAGGCGTATAAAGACCTCTCCACCCAGTGGCTCATGAGAGCAGACACTGAGTTCAGGACGGAGGACATGTGCAAGGCTCTGCATCTCATGAGTGTGCGTAGAAACACACATTCCAACCACAGTAAGATGCCACTGCACACCAGCCAGGAGGGTGAAAGTGGAAAAGCCGAAAATAGCAAATGTTGACAGAAAAGTAGATTGTTTGGATTTTCATGTCTACTGAGGGAAGTGTGAAGAGTGAACCCGGCATGATGCCGTGCAGAGCTGAGCACAGCCTGGGACCTGGAGTTCATGGAAAGGCCTCTCCCAGGAACCAAGCTGAAATCAATCTGTCAGCAGTTGCACATGCAGACTGTTGCGTCTCACACAGCGGATTACTGTTCTGCAACAGGAAGGGCAGGTACCACAGCATGCAGCAGCACAGTGTGTCTGACAGAGCATGAGACCAGGTAGTCACAAGTTCAAAATCTAACAAGCAAAGGGCTGGGAGATGCACTTGCTGTGCTTATAGAGGACCAAGGTTTGAGCACCAGGATCCACGTGGTGGCTCACAGCTGCCCTTAATCCCAGTGCCCAGGAGATCCAGTGCCCTTGTCTGACTTCTGCAAGCACATGCATGTGGTGCACAGTCATCTATGCAGGCAAACCACTCACACATATAAAATGAAAATAAATAAATCTTAAAAACAACAAAACCAGTAGGCTAAGTGTTAGACATCAGTGACAGTCCCCATGAGGAACGGGAGGGTGGGCGGGAGGTGACGGGAGCTGCAGTGCACTGCTCTGTACTTTGTCTGGTGAAGTCCCAAGTGTCCTTCCTCTGATAATCCATCTGTCTCTGCGCTTGGGGACATTCTTCGTGCGTATTTCCTTCTAGAAAATGTTTAAAAATAAATGATGCACCAATAATGGAGGAGTACCTGACTCGGGATTGAAGTACAGTAAATCTCAAGCATTTCAGAGTGTCACCTCAGTGGGAACATCTCTCCTGACTCCCGGGCTGAACTCGGTCCTCACATTATTCTCCAGTTGCTTTATTTTCCCATTTGTCCCATTACATGACATTTGTTTCTGTTAGTCCTTTTGTATTTGTATCTGCCTATGGCCCTCACCTGTAAACTCCATGAAGAACAGGCCTCGTCTGTCTGTCCTCTCTGGTAGCTGCATCTGGCACTCAGCACAAAGCCCGAGGTAGAATACCTTACTGGATCTAAGAGATGGAGATGAGGCTCCAAGGGGGAGTCCCTAATACCTACTCTGGGACTACTGTGTGTCACCTCTCTGCTAAGCTCCCTCCTTATACATAGATAGGCCGAGTTTCCTTTCCTCTGACATCAGAAGGGATGGGTGGAGTGCAGGACAGCCCATATTGCTTTTACAAAAGGCACACCTGGAAGCTGCCTGATTGCTCCATGCCAGCCCTTTTGTGTTGCCCACAGCATCCGCATGCTAGCAGAGCCCCAGGTCTTGGCCATCCAGAGGCCAAGATCAGACTTCACCCAAAATACACAGTGTACTTTGCATCCAAGTAGATCAAACTAGGTTCAGGTTGAGCTTTGAGCCCTCCCCACCCACATCTTCTTTCTTGTAGTCTTTTGCCTGAGTGCTTCATTTCTTTTTTTTTTTAATTATTTATTTATTATGTATACAATATTCTACCTGTGTGTGTGCCTTCAGGCCAGAAGAGGGAACCAGACCCCATTACAGATGGTTATGAGCCACTATGTGGTTGCTGGGAATTGAACTCAGGACCTTTGGAGGAGCAGGCAATGCTCTTAACCTCTGAGCCATCTCTCCAGCCCCTGAGTGCTTCATTTCTCTCTGGGTATGAAGACGCAGAGAAAGGGAGAAAAACTTCCAGGCGTCACCAGGAGAGGGGCAGCGCCCACTGTTGCAGAATAGAGAGATAACAGCCAATTTGTCAAAAAGCACTGACAAAAAGATAAAGTTGGAAGTAATTAGCTGGCTGACATACTGGGAGCAGTGTGCCTGCCAATAGCTCCCTAAATCAGCCAAAGCCTTGGAAATGTGACAGCCATTCATCAGTTTTACAGCACGCCTCAGACAGGCTCCTCAGTTGGAAACCTGGCCCTCACAGATCGTGTGCTTTGACACTCTGAGGCTTGAACCAACCTGTGCCGCATGCTGGATTGTATTAGGTACCAGGTCCACATCCATCCAGGAGATGCCTGCAAGCAGTATGTACCCAGCCTGTCACCAGGCAGTGCTTGGCCTCTGGGGACAGTTTCCAGAGGGCACATGGAGTTGTAAGTGCGTACACAGTTTCCTTGTGGCCTGGACCCACCAGGTAGCACTGTCAGCCAACTGGATTCTCTTGGTGACGGCTTGTTAGCATAGCATTAAAAAGAATTATGAGGCCAGTTGTGGTAGCCCACACCTGAAACCCCAGCATTGCAGAGACTGGGGTAGGAAAACAGCAAGTTCATGGGCTGCTTAGTGAGACCATCTCGAAACTTACAAAACAAAACAAGCAAGTATGAGGTACCTTAGTAAAGTAGAAATGCCTGTAAAAGCAGAAGGCAGAAGCATATGCTGTGTATCACTATGTAAAATATATTTAATATGCATAGGTGGGATTATTTTACATTAAAATTATATTGTTTTATATATATAACATATTCCCTACCCTGACTGAGTATGTCTTAATTTGGGGTGGGGAGACCAAAGATACAGATCAGTGCAATAGCACTCTCCTAATACGTGTGAAGCCTGGGCTCAGTCGCCAGCACCTTGTGCCACCAAAATCATGTGTGTTTGCCTCTCCATGTCTCCCTTCTCCAACAAGTTACAAAGATGGTTTGTTGGGTGTGATACTTTATGCCTATGTTCCCAGCACCCTGGCTGACACAGAAATAACACTACAAGTTCAAGGGCCAGCCTAGCTACATAGGAAGACTCTGTCTCAGAAAACATATATATAAAAACTTTATAGAAGATGCCCTCACTCTCAACAATTTCTAAAGGTTTCTCTATCCCTCGTCCTGACCTGGCCTCTGTTACCATTCCCCCTTTCCGATCATGAGGACCACACCGCCGCTGCACAGTGAGCACGTCCTCTAGATGGAGCAGACACCTGGAGACTGCTCAGAGGGAAGGGTGAGGATGTGGCAGGAGCTTTTCCTTCTCAGGAAACTCTGGAATCAAGACTTCAGCAACCTTTGTGGAAGGTCAGAAAATAGCCAACTATTGTGTGGGCTTGCACAAACTTCTTTTTTTAAAAAAATATTTATTTATTTTATTGAGTATACAATATTCTGTCTGCATATATGCCTGCAGGCCAGAAGAGGGCACCAGATCTCATTACAGGTGGTTGTGAGCCACCTTGTGGTTGCCGGGAATTGAACTCAGAACCTTCGGAAGAGCAGGCAATGCTCTTAACCGCTGAGCCATCTCGCCAGCCCCTTGCACGAACTTCTTAATATGATCCTGCTGCCTCGGTTCCTAGTGCTGGGATTACAAGCAAATGTGCATGCGTGCGTGCGTGTATGTGCATGTGTGTGTGTACGTGTGTACACATGTAAAGTGGGGCACACACACCTGTACACACACACAAAGACCAGAAGAAGGCAGTATCTGGTGCCCTTCTCTATCACTCTTCACTAGTCCTTTGAGGCAGAGCCTCTCCCTCTGCCTGGGGTTTGTGTTTTACTCAGCTAGGAGTCTTAGTGCCATAGATTCCTGAGAGCTGCAAAAGCACCAAATGTCCTAGCTTTGAATATCTGTCATGGTGATGGAGCCCATCATCTCTTTCTTAACATACAGGGGAAAGGCTAAAAATGTCCTTTTCCTAAGTTTTTTAAAAAACTAAATCTGCCACCTGGCGGTGGTGGCACAGACCTCTCATCCCAGAACGCAGGCAGGAGGCAGAGGCACGTGGATCTCTGTGAGGCCAGCCTGGTCTACAGAGAAGTTCCAGGACAGGACCCAGGACAGAGAAACCCTGACTTGAAAAACAAAAGAAAAAAATTTAATTAGTTGATGTGTGTGTGTGTGTGTGTGTGTGTGTGTGTGTGTGTGTGTGTGTGTGTGAGAGAGAGAGAGAGAGAGAGAGAGAGAGAGAGAGAGAGAGAGAGAGAGAGAGAGAGAGAGAGAGAGAAACATGTCAGCACATTTGTGCAGTATTGCACACTTGGAAGTTGAGGATGACTTTTGGAAGTCAGTTCTCACCTTCCACCATGTGAGTTCTGGGGATCAATCTCAGGTGAGAAGACTTGGTCACAAATGTCTTTACCCACTGAGCCATCTCATCTTGTTTCAGGTGGTTAGTTCTAAGATCTTACCATTTTCCACCATATCCCTTCCTATCTGCATTTGAATGACCCCACCTCACCTCCTCGCTGTAGAGTTTCAAATGTCCCTTTGCTTCCTGTCTTCTCTGTGTCCTTCCATCCTGAAATTAATACATTCCAAAAGAAACTGTTGTTGAGGTCCCTGAACAGAACATTCTTTTGTTCCAAGACTCTTGAGCTGCCTGATGAAGACATCAAGGCGCAGCCAACCCTTTCCTCCTGGATCTGTAGGGGCACCAGACAGTTCCGTTGTTAATCTGCACTGGGCACAGAACTGCTCAGTGCTGGGAGACTAGCAGGACCATCTGAAGCAGTTCTGTGCAATGAAAACAACTGTGTGATATAGTGTGTGGGAGCCAAAGCAGTGTTCTGCACCATCCGTTGTGGCTGCTCAAGACACCCCATTCCAACCATCTCCTGCCAGCTGGGACACATGTGTCATCGTTCTGGTGCCAAGGGAATTCAGAACATTCTCCTTTGACAGGAAACCAAGTAAAAGGCAGACAGTCTGCACTGGAAGGAAGGCCCAGGGCCATGTGGAAGCAAGCAGGAACATTCTGGTGAATTCCTGATGGCACACAGGGAAGCTTAGGCATAGCAGACGGAGCACAGATGCCCCAGGTCTGCCTGGGCCTCTACCCCTCCAGGCTTGGTGTGGAAGGGGTTCCCTGCACTGTGCTTTTAACTGCCGGGCCTGAGGTCACTAAGACTCTGAAGCTAAGAGAAGGGAGAGCTAAAGGCCACAGAGGAAGAAAACTCCAATCAGCTACTGTGAACAGTGACCAGGAAACCCTTCAGGGTGCTTCTCAGGCAGCACGAGTGGCAGCTGGGCTGCTTGGCTTTTGGGTCAGTCCCTTTCTTCTCGGTGAGACTAGTCACAAACTACCTATGAAGAGCCCCAGCACGAGAGGTGGACATGTTGGGAGAGTAGAAGGGAATGGGGGAGGGACGTGGGGTAGATAAGCTCAAGAGACAGTGTGTATACATGTGAACTTGTCAACCAACAGGATTTTTTAAAAAATCATAATTTAAGAAAAAGCACAGATAACCGGATGTTAGTGGCTCACACCTTTAATCCCTGCACTCAGGAGACTGAGGCAGGTAGATATCTGAATTCAAGGCCAGCCTGGTCTGCACAGTGAGTTCCAGGAAAGCCAGGGCCACACAGAGAAACTGTCTTGAAACAAAACAAAATGTAAAAAGGAAAGGAAGAAAGCACAGAGGGCCAGCTTGCAGGGGAGGGATCACAGGTGGCTGTGGGCCCCCTTGCAGCTTGAGGGCCTCAGCCGTCACTCCCACTTTGGCTGCCTCATGTTCCCTCGCTTCTGAACCCCTCTCTGGTGTCTCACCAGGCTGTTCTCCCAGCTTCAGGAAGCAGATTGTCAAGTCCCAGAGAAGTGCCCTTTGTGACTGGCTTGTCTGTAAAGATACTAGGCAGCTTCTTGTCCTTACTCATTAGCTCAAACCAACTCCAGAAAGTGTTTCCCTCAGTTGGCAAGAATGCTCCCTGTTCCGGCTCTTGAATTCGGCCTCACTTTAAACCGGAAAGAAAAGGAATCAATCAGTCTTGTGAGCAGAGCAAATAGGCCACTCACTTTCCCAGCCGACTTTCTCCTTTCCTAAAGTCAGGCCCATTTGTGGACTCTGGGTTTTAGTTTGCAGGTAAGCAGTTTTGACTTGCGATGTAGATTCATGAACTATGTCAGTTGACGACCTGTCGTTTCCGCCCACCGCTAAGTAGTGGTGGCTGCCCATACCTCAGTCTCTGCATCTGCTTGCTGCTGCGTCTTTACCAGTAGGAGTAGAGCTGGTTTGTGTTGAGCATTCCTCTGTGGCTGGGCTAAGGCTCGGGTCATTGATCCTTTGCATCTTTCAGTGTCGGTAGGGAAAGACTGGGTGGGGGCACACAGTGGGGGTTTATGGAAGGGGATTTGTGACAACCCCAGCTGCCATAAAGTGGGTTTTTCAGAAGGGGGCTAGGGAGCAAAGGTGACTTCTCAAGAACAGAACACACCTGTCCTTCCATTCTCATCAAGTGGCATTTGCATGATGATCAGAAGACCACTGTCCCGGCTTGGGTCCCAAACAGTGAACTCACATTGTCACACTTGGCAGCCAGAGCCACCTCACCAGCTCTAAGATGTCTTCGAAATGGTGGCATGGCATTCCACAGCCTGTGACCTCTTTTCTTCACATGTAAAAGGGGTCTACTAATAACTGTCAGCTTTCTAGGGCTGATATTCCTCACATAAATGTAGCTCCTGCCACATGCGGTGAGCGCTCTTCCTAATACAGTAAGTTGTCGCAGCCCAACTCTGAAGGCAGGGTCACAGAAGAAGGAAACGTTAAAGCCTCCAAAAGACGGGCTCTCTTTTGGGGAGTGGGGGAGTTCCAGACAAGGTTTCTCTGTGTAGCCCTGGCTGGCCTTGAACTCAGAGATCCGTCTGCAGCTGCCTCCTGAGTACTAGAAGTAAAGGCGTGCGCCACCAGACCTGCTCTCGTGATCAACAAGATGGGCATCATCTAGGCCTCAGATCCAAGATCATAAATTTAATTTCTGATTGAGCCCTCTCATTTTTCATGGATCTCGGCCAGAGGTAATTTCTCAGTGGTTTTCTTATCACTACACAAGAGCAGCTTATAGGGCCAAGAAGCATCCCAGCTCCGTGGCCGTTGCTTAAGGTCTGATCCCTCTGCTGTGCTCAGCCTGCTCCACTTGCTCTTCCCACTAGCCCCCTGCATCCTCGAGGCCTGCGAGTGTCGTGTGGGATACACTGCAGAAGGGATTCATTTGGATGGCTGAGGGAGTTAAGGAACGAGGAGGTTCCCCATGCCCAGTGCTACGTTGGCCTGTCTCACAAGGCAGTGTTGCTAAACCATGGCAAAAAACAAAAAAAGATGTCAAATTGTGGCTTCCCAGTTTTGATTGTTCTTGTTAAACTCTCTTTTATGCATAATTAGTGGGAGAATGGATTAGGCAAAGGCTTTTTATGTGGTTTTGGGGTTTTTTGGTTTGTTTGTTTAACCACAATGTCAGTGAGTCTCAGAGTAAACCAAGCAATTTGTAACGTTCGTAATTTGTTCTTGAAACAGAATCTGTTCAGAGCACAAGACTAGAAGACAGCTGCTAAAACTAGTGTGGTGGTTTTGTTTTTGTTTGCTTCACTTTTCCCATTGATTTAGAGTTAGCACCCTCTGGTTTAGGCAAAGAACACTCAGCTTCCTTGTCAGGCCAACTTCCTCCTACCCGGACTTCCTCCTCCAAGGCCACCTTAGGAGTCCACTGACAAGAATACTGAGAACATGAAGAACCATGTTTCGGGGCTTGTTTACTGGATTTCTTTTTCCTGTTTTCTTAGACTTCCATTTGGTTAAAGAACTAGATAGTGGCAGAGCTGTACCAAATAATGTTGGTTAGCAGTACAGTTCACCCTACCCCGTGAGAGTAGACCACTGAGGTTAGGGGCTCACCTGCCATGATGCCTACAGCTTCCAGGAGTCCGTTCCTTCCTTTACCACATGGGTCCTGAGGATCAGACTCAGATTGTCAGGCTTGGCGGCAGTGCCTTTCTCCACCTAGCCTTCTTGCCAGCCCATTCCCCACTTCTTAGTAGAGACTTCCAGTTGCTCCTGGATTTAGGGGGAACATCCTGATTCAGTCTGAGTTTAGGCTTGGTGTCCTTGGCTTCGTGTCCTCATTAGTAAGACGGAACAAATCTCAACCTTTCTCTTCTGATTTTCTCAGCAAAGCGAGGCCAAAGGAATGATGGTTGGAAATGTGCTTTGTAATCAGACATTCTATTATTACTTTCACAAATGTTGGTAACTAGTCTGTCAGACTTCTGGGCAGTTCCTTCAGTTTTATTGGAAGAAAAGTGGTAGAATTAAAAAAAAATATTTATAACAGCAAGCTCTTGCCATATTACCACATGGAACCCAAACCCTGGAATTCCCAAAACCACTTAACAATTAATTCTACTCTAGTAAACAGTTTGTACCCTGTGCAATAAACTAGAGCCATGCTCAGTAAGTCTGTCTAGATTCCCAGGTTGGTGTGTCACATGTTGGGCTTTGCCCAGGAGTAACAGGATACAACTGTTGTTGCCTGCCTTAATGCTCTCCCCATTTCCCTCCCTTCCATACCAGTAGCACTAGCTCAGTTGCTGAGAGTGAGGGCTAAGGCTCACAGTTCTCCTGCTTTCGGGGCCATCTTGTCACCTCTGATCAACCCCAGGGACCAGGCCTTCCGTGTCACTGCTCACAGCCCACAGACAGTTCTCCCGTCAGCTGGGCCCACACCTCCTGAAGGTGACTTTACTAAGCAGAGCCCAGTGAAAAGCATCTATATGCTGGTGGCCACTAGAGTTACTGCAGAGGGAGGGAGCGGTCCTGAAGAGGAGCCAAAGAAGCCTGTGGATTCGCAGATAGTGGTCTCTGCAGATGAGCACTGAGCATGAGTGGAAGGCATGGGAATTTTGCCGTTTTTTTTTTAATTACTTTTCTGTCAGTGACTATTTGCCTATGTGTATATCTGTGCACCATGTTTGTGCAATGCGCATAGAGGCCAGATGAGGGTGTCAGTTCCCCTAGAACTTGAACTGCAGACAGTGGTGAGCCGTCCCTATGGGTGCTGAGAACTAAACCTGGATCCTCATTAAAAGCAGCAAGTGTTCTTAACCACTAAGCCATCTTTTCAGCCCTAATTTAAAAATATTTAAATGTGTGACTGAGAACATAGCTCAGCAGTAAAACAGGCCTAGTGTGCACGAGGCTTTAGACATGCACTGCTTGCCAGACAGCCTCTGGGAGAAAACCAGTCTCTACTGTCTAGGAAACAGGTCAGAATAACAGATCCTAGCCTTTTCTGCCCCTCAGACTGGGGGCAGGAAATCAAAACCCTTTTCTCAGATAAATCATTCAAGCTGGGCTTTCTGGGTGGTGATAGGTGGCGGATCCCCGTGTCTGTGAGACCTCATCCTCGGGATGCAGATGAGCCATTTTGCCCAGTGCATGCGTGTAATTGTCTTCCTCTTGTTTCCTCAGCATTAACAATAAGCTACAACAGCCTGAGGCAGCTTCTGGTGTGTTAGAATATGCCATGAAACACTTTGGAGAGCTGGTAAGTGCCTTCTCATTCCTTCTAGAAAGACAAGAAGTAGAGATCTGGCTACAGAGGCACTCGGCCGCCACCTTGAAAAAGTTACTTTCCATTTCTGTGGATTTCTTCCTTAATCTGTGAGGATCTAAATGCCAACTTGCCTGTATCTTAAGGACGAAGGGACAATGCAGGATGGAGTGCGTTCAGATGGAATGGAGGTGGGGAGCAGAGCGTACGGTCTAATCAGCAGTGGTGATTGGTGTGACTCTTAGCATGTAATGTGTGACTGCTCCACGTGCTTCATTCGGCTCCATCCTCACACGGACACCATGAAGTGGGTAGTGTCATTACCCTCTTTCTCAAGGGAGGGGACTGTGGACCCAGCACGTTCAACACCTGTCTGAGCTAACAGAGCAGGTACACGGCAGGACCAGGATTTGAACCAGGGAAGTGGACCCCAGGACTGCCATTCAACCTGGCTTATCACCTATGTGTCGTCTGTGGCAGAGCCTTCGTGCCTGTCCCTGAGTTAGAAACTAGCCAGTTCCCCAAGAGGAAGATAAAGCGCGTCCTCTTACTCTCTGACGCCAAGAGACTTTCTCTTTCATTATTACATACATAACTGCGTCTCTGCTGCCACCCTTGCCTGTCATACACAGATCATCCCCGTGACTTCTTGCAGTTTGAGAAGGTGCTTTGACGATCCCTGAATTTACAAAGCACTATTTTAATCAGTTTAATACTGGGACCCTGGAAGGCCAGGAAACTCTGGATCCATATATTTGATGCAAAACCTTTTATGAATTGTGTAAGTCACTTACTTGGTTTCCTTAATCAAGAGGCAGGACTTCTTTTCGATGCTCTGGCACTCCGCCTCATTAGAACATTGGGCTGAAACTGCAGGCCGTCTTTCACCATCTTAAGCATGTATTGCCTGTAAACAGACTAAGGACCGCCCCTCTCCAGATGATGACAAAACACAGAGAATATGTCTCATCCGTCTTTGCCAGTCCTTGTTTGTAGAAGGCAGAAAGCACACGGTGTGTTTCCCAGGCCAGGCTGTCCTCAGCCGCAATACCCTAGAGCTTGGGCCCCCATAAGCCTGATTGAAACAAGCGCTCTTTGCCCATCTGGTGTTCAGTTGATCTGCCAACACAGATGGCCCGTACTCCAGTGCTCAGACTGCCAGCCGTAAATGAAAGTCTCTCCATCTTCAGGTTCTAAAGGTGACCATTAGCTCAGGATTATTGCTAAACCGTGGTGGATTTTCTGTTATATTTAGGTAGCTGAATCATATTAAGCTTAACAATGGTTTGCCTTTTCTTGGCAGAGCCTGTGCTTCCTCAGCACAATTTATGTAACAGCAATCTCATTAGAACTTTGTGTGATTCATTGCTTAAACCTTATAGTTTCTGCAACCCCTTGCAATTTAAAATGTCCTGGCCCCTGTTTGACCTCTCCATAGCTGCTCTCTGCCTTCTGTTGGTTCGCTGTGTGTGTGCCACACATCAGTCACTGGCTCCTTGTGTGGACATTTGTCTCTGCTGCCCTTCGTCCTAGAGCGTTTCGTTACACTCTAGTCATTCTTCCGAGTTCTCTTTTGAATGTAGGCAAATAGAAATGCTATTCTTGGCATACAGGATGAGGCCGAGTTTACCTTCCACAGATAGGCTGATGCTGATCTCAGCAAACCCTGCTGGCTCTGGGGTGAAGCCGAGTGTGGCATTAGTTGGTGCATAGGCAGCAGGGGATATTGGGAGGGAAGAGCAGTCAACACTACACAGTAGAATGACTTCTTGTCCTGGTTCAGCAGGAAGATGTTCTTTGAGGCCACTCAACAACAGATGAGTGGTCTCTTCTGTATCTGATGTAAAAACATCAGTTTTATCCAGAAAGGGGAGGAGGGAACAGGAGAAACTGATGTGGGTCCTGCATGTGTGATCTACAAGTTCCACCTCAGAATCGTGTTGTTATTTAAGGACCCTCTGGAGAACAATAGACCAGCCTGGTGCAGAAGTATTCTCCTACTGAGCTGATGAAGAAACTCAAAGACAGACAGAAAACACATAAAACAGTCTACTGATCATTCTGGTCTGGAACTTCAGACCGTGGCCCTTACTTCTGTGGACACCACTCACTGCCAGCGTGGCACTCTGCCTGCCAGTATAATGGAATCCCTCCTTTGGCCTTGACTGGTAGACGCGCCAAGTGCTACACAGAAGGGAATGTTGGCTAGAAGACTGTAGGATGGAAGATTGTCCAAAGAATTTTAAGTAGCAGTGTTCTATTGTATTTCCTGAAGGTTTAGAAATGCGTTAAGAATGCAGAGTATCAGGGCTTCTAAAAAGAACCAGCTGTGCCCTGGGCTGCTGTGCCTGTCACACAGCCTGATGTCAGCGGTGCAGCAGACTGGAAATGCAGGAGCTGAGGTGGGGACACACTTTTCCCTGTGCCCCCCCCCCCCGTACTAGCATTCCGGGACCACTGGAGGGGAAGGGGTGGTGCTGAACCCTCCGTGTGCTTAGTTTATCTCAGGATTCAAGGTCTGCCATTAGTGTGCCCAGGAATAACATTTCTGTCTCTGCCAAACAACCTCCCTCCAGGTAAGTTCTTTAGCCTAGGCTGGGACATGCAGACGGGTGAAGTATGTGTATGAATATAGCATAGCCCAGGAAAGCGTGTGTGGACTCAAAAGCATAAACCCTTGCTCTCCGCAGGAGATCCAGGCCACCTGGTATGAGAAACTGCATGAGTGGGAGGATGCTCTTGTGGCCTACGATAAGAAGATGGACACGAACAAGGATGACCCAGAGCTGATGCTGGGCCGCATGCGCTGTCTTGAAGCCTTGGGGGAATGGTGAGCTGCCCTGGGGTGATGACCTGCGTGGCCAGGAGAGTCACATGCCTCCAGAGTCTTCAGACTCTTGCTCTCTGCCCCTCATGCTCTCCCCGGAATGGTAACTGCTATGTTCTTACCTCTCTTCTGCCTCAGCACACAGTTGTGTTTGGTTTGATTCTGCTGGTTCGATTTTTGTGGTTTGAGTTGCTCTCACCCTGTAGCCTATGCTGGCCTGGAACTTGCTGTCCAGCCCAGACTGACTTGACCATGTGGCCTCACCCACCCTAGTGATGGAATTGCAGGTGTGCGCCCCTGTCCCCAGCTTTGTCGTTTCATGCTCTTTGTTTTCTTAATGCTAATGCTGCCCGCAGAAGAGCTGAGTCCCGGGCACCATACTTTCTCTGCCTGCTCTCTGTGCCTCCGACCTCAGTTGATCGGCTAAAGAATTTGTATTTATTTATTCATTCATTCATTCGTTTGTTTGTTTATTTATTCTGTCTGTGTGTAAGCCTGCAGGCCAGAAGAGGGCACCAGACTCCATTACAGATGGCTGTGAGCCACCATGTGGTTGCTGGGAATTGAACTCAGGACCTTTGGAAAGCAGGCAATGCTCTTAACCTCTGAGCCATCTCTCCAGCCCTAGCTTTAATTTTTTTTTTTAATAATTAGCTCTTGGGCTGAAGAGATGGTCCAGCAGTAAAACCTGAGTTCAGTTCCCAGCGCCCACGAAGCAGTTTTACCTTCTCTTACCAGAGGATCTGGTGCCCCCTTCTGGCCTCTTCAAGCACCGCATGCATGTGGTGCACAGACATAAACATTCAGATAGAACACCCATACATATAAAAATAAGAATAAGTAAATCTTACATTTTTTAAAATAAAGACATGACTGATTAGCTCTTGTTGGGCTGAGTGTTGTTGCGCACACCTTTAATCCAGCACTCGGGAGCTAGGGACAGGTGGATCTCTGTGAGTTTGAGGCCAGCCTGGTCTTCATAGCAAGTTCTAGCCAGCTAGATCCTGTGAGACCCTGTTTAAAAAAAAAATGAGGAGGGCTGGAGAGATGGCTCAGCAGTTAAAAGCACTGACTGCTCTCCTAGAGGACCTAGGTTTGATTCCCATCACCCACATGGCAGCTCACAACTGTCTGGAACTCCAGTTCCAGGGATCTAACATCTTCTTCTGGTCTCTGTGAGCACCAGGCATGCACGTAGTACTCAGATATACGTGTAAGCAAAACACCCATACATATAAAAAACTTTTAATCTAAAAAATATTGTCTCAAAGTAATTAAGGCAGAGAGCATTGACACAGGATGGCTGGCGTCCTTCACTGACCTCCACACACGTGTGCACACAGCGCACATCCATACCTGTGCATATATACCAGTCAGTCAGTAAGGTGGAGAGCAACTGAGGAAGAAACCTGACCTTGGCCTCTGCGTGTGCACATGAATACAAATAAATTATACACACACATAGAAATGGTGGATGAATGGATGAGCTGGCAAAAATATTTGAAAATTGTTTGTCTAATTTAACCAGAAATAGGGAAACTGAAAGTTACTATTTTATTTATTTTCATAAGTGACTATCTTATATCCATTTGTCAATGAATGGAATAAGCACATTCTACCAAATCTTCTTTATAAAACTGAAGGTGTTTTAAGTCCAACAGGTATCTAAAACTTCACTGCCTACTTCAATAGCCACGAGCCACACCTAGCTATGAAAACAGTCGTCCTGGCCACACATCAGTGCTCAGAAGCCTCTGTGGCTCCTTCGTCAGGCAGTGCACACAGAACTTCCCATCCTCGTGGCGCGTTCTGCTGGGCAGCTTTGATCTGGAGGAAGTAGGGGTGTTAAGAATGAGCCCTGTTCACTCAAAACAGAATTTTGCTTTTTCTACTTTCAACTCTGCTGTGTCCTAAAGCGTATCTTAGGAGAAAGATAAAACAGGTGCAAATTCTTCTAAAGTTTAGATCTGATCAGTTGTGAAATGCTTTAGCGTTTCCCTGTGGCCTCTGAATTAATTGCCCATTGTGGTGTGGCTTTGGCCCATTCACCATTCCTCCTGGAGGTGTCATATCTGAGCTTCCTGCTCCCTCCCTTCAAAGCCTACTCTCGTTCCTTTGTTCCTCCAGCTGCCATGACCCTGCTCCTTTTCTCTCTTTAAAACCACTGCTCCTTTCCCTGAGCTCTCCCGTGCTCTTTCCTTCCTCTTGCCCTCCCTCTTCAGTCAGAGATGACACTTTCCCTGACTGAACCAAGCAGGGACAGCTTGGATACCTGGGAAAAGCAGAGGTGTGGTTTTTTGTCCAGTCTCCTTAAACAACAGGCTCACAGTCTGAGATCTCTTGAGAGAAAGTGACATGGGCCTCTCTCTGCCACAGTTCTCACTCCTGCACACCTCCAGTCTCTTGGGTCCTTTCCAGTTTTATAATTACCTACAAAGTCTAAGGGACTAGTATTGCTGATCTAGAGCTTTAAGAATGTGGAAGCCTAAAAGAGACCTTAAAAGAGATGAAGGAAGCAGAATTCCCAGTCATTTGCAGCTTTCTGATAAGACTTATTTAATCAGTTCTGTTTAGAGTGCAGTTTCTGAATTTCTTTCTGTGCCAGAGGATTTTCTGAACCCGCCTGCGGCAGGTGTTCTCCAAAGGCACCAGCAGAAACTATGGGGAATCTGCAGTGAGCGTACAAATGTCCCCTTCTCCACGCTCATTTGACTCCTGAGTGATGACTAGAGATGGAGCCCCAGCACTGTGGCACCCTGGACACATCCACCTCCTCAGCCTCCACACAGCCTCAGAGTCTCTGAGAGCAGATGCAGTGGGTGGAGAGCACAGGTAGTGGAGGTGCTCCAGATGAAAGGCCTCGCTCAGCCTCCTGCTGTGGGGCCTGCAGCACCCGTGGGAGGCCACCCTTTCCCTCAGGTGGTTCAGCCTAGCTGCTGACCATGGACTATGTTTTCTTTGTTTTTGTCACCCCTAAGTCTCCCAATTGCAGTGCATTCTACATTCCCGATCCTGGCCTGCTTCCCTGTAGGGGGAGTGTCTTGGATGGCAGTCCCTGCACTACCCCGCTTCTTTCTGCCTCTAGTTGAAAAGGAAAGCTAAGTCCCTCAGCCCCTGGCACAGAAACAGCGATCCTCACTACAGTAGGAGGCCTACTGCCTGTGGCCACCAGCCATCAAGAGTGGAATTCTGAGCTCAGTTAGTTACTTGGCATGTAAGTAACTAACTTACAGAGAGGCAGATCCCGGGAGCTCTGAGGCCAGCCAGACCAGCCCATAAGTGAGCTTCAGGTTCAATGAGACCTTGACTCTGAACATCAAATGACACCCAACATCATCCTCCAGCTTCCACGTGCACCATGCATATGTGCTCACTCATGCTCTGTCTCTGTCTCTGTCTCTCTCTCTTTCTTTCTAACACACATACCACCAACATGTATTAGAATTCTCATTGGGGAGAATATAGTAGTCAAACTTGTGAATCCAAAGGAATTGTCTTTATGAAGCCCAGCACTGTACAATGAATATTCAACAATAAAAAATTAATAATTTGGGGGCTGGAGAGATGGCTCAGAGGTTAAAAGCACTGGCTGATCTTTCAGAGGCCCTGAGTTCAATTCCCAGCAACTACATGGTGGCTCACAACCATCTATAATGAGATCTGGTGCCCTCTTCTGGCCTGCAGGCAGACATTCAGGCAGAACACTGTGTACATAATAAATGTATCTTTTTAAATGTTTTAATTCTTTTTAAAAAGTGGAACTCTAGGCCTGGTAGGACCATTTGTAGATAATGGAGCTTTCTTTCTTACCTTCAGAGACACCCCAATAAAATGCACCAGTCAGTTCCTGTGCTCTGACCCACTCAAATAAATTTAAATAAATCAAAGTTTTTATTTATTTACGTATTTAAAAAAGAAGTTGGTCCCTCTAGTAACAGTGTGGTCCATCAGCTTCCAGCCTGGGCCCCTTGGAACTTGTGCTGTTTTCCTTGGCTCTGCTTCCAGTGCTGAGCTATAAACACTTTGCAGTGTGCCTCTCCACCTGGAAAGAGGATCCTAGCTGCATTTGTTTTGTTTTGTTTTGTTTTTTCGAGACAGGGTTTCTCTCTAGCTTTGGAGCCTGTCTGGAACTAGCTCTTGTAGACCAGGCTGGTCTCGAACTCACAAAGATCCGCCTGCCTCTGCATCCTGAGTGCTGGGATTAAAGGTGTGTGCCGCCACCGCCCGGCCCCTAGCTGTATCTTGAAGCTCCTGTGAACTCGGGCTCACCCTCTCCTTTGCACGGTGCAGAAGTGGAATGTGGAGGCAACGGTGTTGTGTTTTCTCTCTTGCTCTCTCTTTGTTAGCTGGGGTTTGAGCCCAGGACATTATACTCTAGCCAGCAATTTACCACCAAGCCACAACTCCAGGCACTAAGGGGGCACATTAACTAGCAACAGGAAGGCCCTCTTGTTGTCAGGCTTGCTGACTCACACCTGTGATAATGGAGAGGCTAGCACAGGAGAATTGTCTCAAGTTTGAGGCCATCCTGGGCTACATAGTGAGTTGTAGGTCAGCTTGAGCTCGCCAAATTGGAAATTCTTATTCTTGGTGTGGCTCTGTTCTTTTTGTATATTGAAACTTTTTTATTTATTTAGATGGTATTTATTTGTATGAATGTTTTCTCTGCATGTATGTGTGTGCACCACATCTGTGTCTTGTGCCCATGAAGGTCAGGAGAAGGCACTGGATCCTGGAACTAGAGTTACAGATAACTGTGAGCCTCCAAGTTAATACTGGGAACCAAACCTAGGTTCTCTGGAAAAGCAGCCGGGGCTCTTACCCACTGAGATTTCTTAAGTACTGATCCTATCTCAGTAACTAGCTGGTTATAATGTGTGTGCCAGTAATCCCAGAATTTGAGAGGTAGAGACAGGAGGATCAGGATTTCAAGATCATCCTTGGCCACATAGCAAATTTGAGACCAGCCTGGGCTACATAAAACTATGTCAAAAATAGACAGAGAGGGGACTGGAGAGATGGCTCAACAGTCTTCCAGATGTTCCATCTGTGCAGCATCCACATAGTTAATTTGAGACCAGCCTGGGCTACATAAAACTATGTCAAAAATAGACAAGAGAGGGGACTGGAGAGATGGCTCAACAGTCTTCCAGATGTTCCATCTGTGCAGCATCCACATCAAGCGGGCCTTCTCTATAGCTTTGCCCTCAGAATACACGTCCAGATGTGTCTTTTCAGATTACTTTCTCTGTAGACCCCAGACTGCACCAAGACAGAAGTCACAGCATTTATGAAGGCGCCATCAATTCAGGGTATTTTATATCATACAGAGTTAGACACTGCACCTGAGAGATGGGCACTAGACCCTAGAAACCACAAACAACCTGTCCACTTCTCTTTCCAGACTCCTAAGTTCCAGGCAGACCCATCATACCACTTCCTGTGCAGCCCCAGCTAACCCAAAGGAGGTTCATGGGTTGTAGCGCAAAATTTTGCCAACCTATTCACTTGTTCTCTTCCTCCAGGGGGCAGCTTCATCAGCAGTGCTGTGAAAAGTGGACTCTAGTGAACGATGAGACCCAGGCCAAGATGGCCCGGATGGCCGCTGCAGCAGCGTGGGGTTTAGGTGAGGCTCCCGCATAGGCACCCGGCAGAGAGTGAGCTGCAGTGATGTCGAGATGTAAAGACCATCTGTGCCTGTGTACCGTGTCCTCCATCTGTCCGTTTCCACACACTCCTGAGACATGAGTAAAGATGGGTCTTGTGGGAAAGCATCTGGAATTGAGATGCCAATTTTTAGTAATTTGGGTTCTGGCAGTGTCTTTCTCCTTTGGCTGCTACATGGCATCTGTCTGATTTTACTCTGCCAAGCCATTGGCCAAAACAGCTTCATTCATCAACTAATAAAAGCAACACATATACAGAAGGACATCCCACATCAGAGATATACTTAAGATATTACTCCTTCCAGTTCAAGGACTCAGGCCCACATGGCTGCTCTCATGTTAGTCACCAGTGGCATGAGCCAGGCTGTGCCTTGCGCTTCTGACTGACTTGCCGGAAATCATGGTTCCCACAGCTCCTCATAAGCACAGTATGCAAGAACACCTCTCAGAACTCAGGGGAACACTGAGTTTGTTCACTATGTTTGTTGTAAAGAACACAAGTGAGCAGGTACACGGGTTCCTTACAGCAGTATGGGTTGGGGGGTGGCCACTTACAAGAGCAGACACGATTCAGGGCGGGTTCAGAATTGAAAGCCCGCCCCAGCTGGGTGACCAGCTTAAAAGTTGGAACCTTGACCCACTGGCAACTTGCAGATAACTGAACAGGCTGGAGAGCGGCTCTTCCAGGCGGCTCAGCTGGTCTGAGTGTCGGTTTGTACTGCTTGGGGAGGAAGGGCTAGTGCGTATGATCAGTTTCAGGAACTTCTTGGAGCTTTTGAGTTTGTTTGCTTCATGAGGTTCAGTGCTTGCCAGCAAGATGGACCTCCCTCCCCCCACCGCCCCGCTTCTGAACTTCCTGAGTCCTAAGGAGCTCAGGTGACTCTTCTCTCAGAGAAACTGCTGCAGTACAGCCTGTGGGTGTGCTGCCGCCCTTGTGTCTAGTTCAAAACAGTCTTGCTCCACAGGAAACCCCAGGGTTTTAGGAGCTCTGTGACAGGAAGTGGGGTGACTGGATAGATTTCTTTATACCATGGTGGAACTTGGCTTTGTTCTAAACAAAGTGCTGCTTTATTTTTCTGTGTTATGAGTACTACATAGAAGTAGTCACAGATTCCCAGACTGGCATTTGGCTCTTGCCTTTGCTTTTCCCCTCTGTGTGCACTGCACACCTTTTCACCTCAGGATCCATGTGTTGTTTGAGCGCCACCTGTCCTCCCTGTGTCTCAGATAGGAGGAGAGGGAGAAGGTAGTGGCCATCTCGTTTTATTTTTTAGCGTTTATACACACACACACACATAAAGCCTCAGTAAACAAAGGCTTTTTTGTCTTGCCTAGTCCAGCGGCCACTTTTAAAATAATCACTCAGAGGCTTAATATTAATTACAAGCTGTTTGGCCCATTAGCTCAGGCTTATTACTAGCTAGCTCTTACAAGCTAATTAACCCATTTCTATTAATCTGCATTTTGCAACATGTCTTATGGCTTTGCCTGTGCTCTAATACATCTTGTTCCTCTGTCAACTAGTTGGTATCTCCCCTGACTCGGCCTTTTTTCTTCCTGTATCTCTGCTTAGATTTCCTGCCTGGCTCTATCCTGCCTTGCTGTAAGCCAAATCAGCTATTTTATTAACCAGTGGGAATAAAACATACTCACAGCATGCAAAAAAGGTTATCCCACAGCATGGGTCTTTCTCCACATGTGTATAACTGAATAGTGTAATGATGTCCCGTGTGCCCACTGCCTTCTCCAACAGTCACAAACATTTTAACCATTTTGTTCTCACCCCCTGACACTCAATAACCTCCCTGCTATTCCCAGAGTATTATAAAGATTTTTTTGTTTATTTTGTTTTTTGTTTTACCACATGATCCTGACTGTCCTGGAACTCACCACCTGCCTCTGCCTCCCCAGTGTTGGAATTAAAAGTGTGTACCACCATGCCCAGGCCAGAGATGTAGATTTTTGATACCAAGCCCTAGCTAAGGCATGGCAATTCTTTTTTATTTGTTTTATTTTTCTAATTATGTATATGCATTTGTAGCTATAAGCATGTGGATACATGCAAACAGAGGCCAGAGGCTCATATCCTCCTGGAACTGTATTTACAAGAGGTGGTTGTGAGACACCCAGTGTAGATTCTGGGAACCAAACTCTGGTTCTCTGCAAGAACAGTATAAACTCTTATCCACTGAGCCATCCCTCTCGCCCCCAACTTGGCCTTTCCTGATGGGACAGGAGAGGATGGACAGGATGTGGCATGCACAAAGCTTTCCCGGGTCCTATCCCCAGCCACAGTTTCTGTGCTCTGCTGTCGTAAGCTCTGGACTGTGTCCAGAACATCTCTTAAAAACAAATTGCTTCCTGAGGAGTCATCTTTTGCTGTCTGCTTTTGCCCAGAGGCATTGGTAATGGATGAACCAATAGCTGGGGGTGGAATGCTGGAAACCGCCTGTAAAAACAGCAGCCCTGCAGTTCGCACCTAATGAGGCTGATAGCTTTTCTGCAGATGGCGTTGGCAGGCTTGACATTTGATGCCTGCTCAGCCCACCAGGGGAAGTACATCCCTCTTCCCTGGTGCAGTCAGTTCCCGTTCTAACATGACACAAGGTCACTGCACAGTGACCCAGCCTCCTCCCTCCTGAGGCAGAAATACTGCCACAGTGAAAAGGGCAAACAATTTGTCAAAGCCTGTCCTCTAATTGTGTGATGGCCATTTTCAACTGTTTAGAGAAAAATATAAGTTCCCAGTATTCCATTGAGCTATGCGGTGTTCCCTACGTTTTATCTTACCTGGAGAAGCTGGAGGGAGTTCTCGGGGTTAGTGAGGGGCAGCACTAAGCCCATCTGATGTGCAGGCTTTGTAGTTAGGCCCTCTTCTTGTCTTTTATGATACTGCCTGGGGCATCAGCCGATGCTTAGAAGACAGACGTGGTTTTGTTAAAGTCAACCCCCACAATAGGTTGCAGGGCTCAGCTGGTACATTGGGCTCAAGTCCTGTTAACTTGTGTGTACATCAAGCTAAATCAAAGTATCAATGACAGGACTCAGTGCTGCCTCCAACTCAGCCAGCCACTACCCTGATGCTGTATGTTCGTGCTCCTAGGTCAGTGGGACAGCATGGAGGAGTACACCTGTATGATTCCTCGGGATACCCACGACGGAGCATTTTACAGAGCTGTGCTGGCCTTACATCAGGATCTCTTCTCCTTGGCCCAACAGGTAAGAAAATGTGCATGCAGACCAGCCAGGGAAGAAAACATCTCTGTGAGTGACTTCTTGGTTCCTGCGCATATGTCTGTGTTAAGAAGCTGTTGAACTTCAGCTATATTCAAGTCTCTGAACTCCGGGAATGGCCTTGGTGCAGAGTTCAGAAACCATTCGTGTGTAGGCTGAGGCTGTGTCATGTTCCTGGAGCATGGGGCAGCTTGTGGATTGTAGCTGTTTTGGCAATCGTTCTTCGGGTCATTGTTGACCCTTTTAAACACCTTGCCTAAGTTCTCCTTCTAGTGAGAGGGGCTTTAAGTTTCACCAATGGAGGATTTTTAGAGAGCCAGTGATCCCCACTATGCTGGAGAAATGGGTTTTCTGGCCATCCAGGAGCACACACTGTTCTAACTTGCAGAATGCATAATGAGGTGGTTATATCCGCCTTGTCAGACACCAGACTGTCTTGGACGAGCTGCTCAGGAAATGATCAGAGCACTTCAGAGACACTAACGTAACAATTAGCCTTAACCATTCAGAAGGGAGAAAAACCTCCACAAGAGGGAGTTTAATTGATAGCACAGGGAAGGTTCAGAATGGCATCCTGTGATATCCCTACGCTGAAGGATCCCAGCCATAGGTCTTCTGGGTCAGTAGCAGGTGCCCAGTTCCATGGAGGGCATTGCAGAGGAACTCCTTTGTGAGGCTAGGAGCAGCTTAGAAACCAGAGGCGATGCCCCCCTCGGAGCTACTGACGTGCCCAGTGAGTTGTGACAACACACCCATCAGGGAAAATGAAAAGAAGACAGCCCCACAGACGTCCCCTTAGCGTGCAAGAGTGCAGTGATTCTGTCCCATAGCACACATTCCCTCCTCCTCGCCACCAAGCTTGTGAGTGAGTGTCACCTGAGCCTCTGCTTGTGGACGCTGTGTGCTGCTGTCTTTGATGAGACGCTGGGTAGAGCCCTTCTCTAGCCATCGAGATTAAGGAGAATTTCTGTCCTAATGTGGTGAGTGTTTTGCTTCATCACTGGAACTGAAGTGAGACAAAATAACTTCTGTGAAGCCCCAAGTGCAAAGCCCCGGCCTAGAGCCTCCTTGTTTCTTTTCTAGTGCATTGACAAGGCCAGGGACCTGCTGGATGCTGAGCTGACTGCCATGGCAGGGGAGAGCTACAGCCGAGCCTACGGGGTAAGTGTTTGTCTGCACGCTATTGGCATCTAGAGCTTTAATGAGTGGGCTCTAGAGGACTCAGTGGGTTGCTGAGAACTTGCTGTTTTGGGGGTTAGCAGATACCCTGATACCAAAAGGAATGGTTCAGGTTCACCAGCTTGGAGGTTGTGTGTGCAGTAATTAGGTTGGAATGTGATCTGCTTCCATCAGGCCATGGTTTCTTGCCATATGCTGTCCGAGCTGGAGGAGGTTATCCAGTACAAACTTGTCCCTGAGCGACGGGAGATCATCCGCCAGATCTGGTGGGAGAGACTGCAGGTAAGCTGAAGACAGCCCCAGTTGCCACCCCACCCCGCCCACGGCCTGTGTGAGACCCTGCACCCCACCCTTTTTCTCCTCCCCCACCTCTACTAAGCAGAACCTTCAAAAGCTAACCAACCTCAGCTGTGGCTGCGAGCGCGCCCAGCAAAGCAGCCTCCTTTGGGAGGACGTGTGTCTAAGCAAATGACACTAGGATCACCATTTGGAAACCGTAAGCTCCAGGTCGTTGGTTCTCAGTGCTCCAGCCGAGGCCTCCACACAGTGCAGTCACCTGGAGGGCAACTCTCTTTGCCACTTAACTTAGCACACGTGGATATACACCCAGGCTCGGAATCGTTCCTGGCTCCCAAATGACTTAACTGAGCGCCAGCCTTATAAGTGTACTTACTGGCCACCAGAGTTGCTAGGTGCTCTGAGACAGAAACCCTACTGTGACAACTCTTTAGTCAGACTCCATCTAGCGCTCTGTTCAGACCTCGTAGAGACTTTCCCAAGGCCTCACCATTTCAGTGTGGCATTCTGATCATAGCATCATGAGGAAGGAGCCGGCACCACCTCTAAGATGGTCTCACGTGTCCCTGAAAGGGCAGCCTATCCCCCAGTCCTTGAATATTCAGAGGGAAAGGTCCTCACAAAGAACAAACTGGCTAGGAGTGTGGGTCAGTGGTAGAGCGCTTTCCCGGCATTCCCAGGTCCTGAGTTCCATCACCTGCACCACACACACGCACCTAAACGCACACTGCTCAGGAACCACACACGCACCTGAGCACACACTGTTCAGGAACCACACATGGGTGCACACACACTGCTCTGGAAACTACATGTGTGCACACACTGCTCAGGAACCACACACGCACCTGAGCACACACTGCTCGGGAACCACACGCACCTGAGCACACACTGCTCGGGAACCACACGCACCCGAGCACGCACTGCTCGGGAACCACACGCACCTGAGCACACACTGCTCGGGAACCACACACGCACCCGAGCACGCACTGCTCGGGAACCACACACGCACCCGAGCACGCACTGCTCGGGAACCACACACACACCTGAGCACACATTACTTGGGCACCACACACACACCTGAGCACGCACTGCTCGGGAACCACACACACACCTGAGCACTCACTGCTCGGGAACCACATACACACCTGAGCACGCATTGCTCGGGAACCACACACGCACCTGAGCACGCATTGCTCGGGAACCACACACGCACCTGAGCACGCATTGCTCGGGAACCACACACGCACCCGAGCACGCATTGCTCGGGAACCACACACGCACCTGAGCACGCACTGCTCGGGAACCACACACGCACCCGAGCACGCACTGCTCGGGAACCACACACGCACCCGAGCACGCACTGCTCGGGAACCACACACGCACCCGAGCACGCACTGCTCGGGAACCACACGCACCTGAGCACGCACTGCTCGGGAACTACACACGCACCTGAGCACGCACTGCTCGGGAACCACACGCACCTGAGCACGCACTGCTCGGGAACTACATACGCACCTGCGCACGCACTGCTCGGGAACCACACGCACCTGAGCACGCACTGCTCGGGAACTACACACGCACCTGAGCACGCACTGCTCGGGAACCACACGCACCTGAGCACGCACTGCTCGGGAACCACACGCACCTGAGCACGCACTGCTCGGGAACTACACACGCACCTGAGCACGCACTGCTCGGGAACCACACGCACCTGAGCACGCACTGCTCGGGAACTACACACGCACCTGAGCACGCACTGCTCGGGAACCACACGCACCTGAGCACGCACTGCTCGGGAACCACACGCACCTGAGCACGCACTGCTCGGGAACTACACACGCACCTGAGCACGCACTGCTCGGGAACCACACGCACCTGAGCACGCACTGCTCGGGAACCACACGCACCTGAGCACGCACTGCTCGGGAACTACACACGCACCTGAGCACGCACTGCTCGGGAACCACACGCACCTGAGCACGCACTGCTCGGGAACCACACGCACCTGAGCACGCACTGCTCGGGAACTACACACGCACCTGAGCACGCACTGCTCGGGAACCACACGCACCTGAGCACGCACTGCTCGGGAACCACATACACACCTGAGCACGCACTGCTCGGGAACTACACACGCACCTGAGCACGCACTGCTCGGGAACCACACACACACCTGAGCACGCACTGCTCGGGAACCACATACGCACCTGAGCGTGCACTGCTCGGGAACCACACACACACCTGAGCACGCACTGCTCGGGAACCACATACACACCTGAGCGTGCACTGCTCGGGAACCACACACACACCTGAGCATGCACTGCTCGGGAACCACATACACACCTGAGCACGCACTGCTCGGGAACCACACACGCACCTGAGCACGCACTGCTCAAGAACCACTAGTCTCCCTACAATTTTAAGCTATTTCTTCTTGGCTACATCCACACCTGATTCCCACTTCTCTCTCCAGTCAAAGTTTATGCCTCCAGGCTTTTCAGTAGGCTCTTTGACTCCAGGCTGCATTCCTGTCTAGGAAGCACCAGGGCACATTCCACTGGACAAGAAAGAGCACTGGGCACAGTCATTCGTGCCTCCGGAGTGAGCACGTACAGTTCCTCTACATGTTTTATTTGTAACTACAAATGCCCAGTGAATGTTTTGATGGAAAATTGTCTCCTGGGCACCAGCAGGAGAATTCCACAGGGAAAGCCCTGCCCATTAGGCTTGGACACACCTGGTGTTTGAAATGACTGTGATGGGGTGTGGAGCTTCCAAGTCAGGGAGCTGATGACCTGCAGACGTTCTGACGTGGGGAACTTAGAAACACAGTTTGAAAGGGGCCTGAAGGAATGGGGTGGGAAGAGAGGCTCACGCTGGCTTTGCCGAGTTCAGAGCACTGCCATCCCCTTCCTGAGTCCTCTCTTCAGACAGCAAGCCGCTTTTCAGACCACAGGGAGCCAAATGACAGCATGCGGAGAAGCTAGCTGTTGGTGAGAAGTGATCAAAGCGATCACTCCGTGTACTTTTTCCTAACTTTCCAAGTCGTTGTTGCCAACCTCATGGGCTGGGAAGCTGCTCCCTAAAGCTGGAAATAGAGCTGCCCTGCTGGAAACTTGGCTCTGGAAGGTGGTGTGCAGTCAAAACTCAGCGAGCTGCCGGGGCTGGAAAGCTGCCATGTTCGTGGTCAAGTCATTTCAGATCCTTAAAACCACTGCTTGCCACGAGGCAGTTGAGGAGGTCAGCCTTAGCTCCGTGTCTTTTTGCCTCAGGTTCCCAGGTCAGGCCCAGTGTGCACCCTCTTCTGTTACGTACAGAAACCAGAGATCATTGTCACTAGGTTTGGGGTTTGTGAAATTCACACATGAGTGGCAGATCTCAGGAACACATCTCCCTCCTGAGAGAGGCTTTTTATCAGCAAGAATGGGAAAGTTCACCTAACACCTAGTGATCATTTGGTACAAAATCAGCGCAGGCTGGGATCATGGCCCAGTGACGAAGGGGCTTGCTGCCAAGTCTGGTGTCCTGAGTTTGATCCCCTGAGACCTTCATGGCAGATGAGAAAACAGCTGGCTCTCTCAAGTCCTCTGTCTTCCACACATGCACCACAGCGAGCACGTGTGCTAAGGCAGAAAAAAACAGCCTAACCCCTGTGATAATAATTAAATTACTCGGTTTCCTTCTAATTATAAAGAATCTACATGGGAGTAAATTCAGCTCTTTCTTTCTTATGTTTTGTTTCTTTTGGTTTGGGGGAGGGGGCATTTGTTTGTTTATTTTGTGAATATGAGTGTTTTGTCTGCATGCATGTCTGTGTACCATATATGTGCTAGTTCCTGTGGAGGCCAGAAGAGGGTGTTGTCAAATCCCCTGGATAGACAGTTGTGAGCTGCCGTGTGGGTGCTGGGAATTGAACTTAGGTCCTCTAAAGAGCAGCCTTTGCTCTTAACCACTAAACTTCTTTCCAGCCCCTGTTTATTTGATTTTTGACTTTTGAGACGGGGTCTTACCATGTAGCTCCAGCTAGCCTGAAACTTGAGGTATAGACCAGTCTCAGACTCACAGAGATCCTCCTGCCTCTGCCTCCACCTCACACACACACACACACACACACACACACACACACACACACATTGGAGACAGCAAGATGGCTTAACAAATAAAAGTGCTGGCCGGGCGATGGTGGCGCACGCCTTTAATCCCAGCACTCGGGAGGCAGAGGCAGGCGGATCTCTGTGAGTTCGAGACCAGCCTGGTCTACAGAGCTAGTTCCAGGACAGGCTCCAAAGCCACAGAGAAACCCTGTCTCGAAAAACCAAAAAAAAAAAAAAAAAAAAAAAAACAAATAAAAGTGCTTTCTGCCATGTCTGCCTGCCTGAGTTCAGTTCCCAGAATCCACATGGTGGATAGATAATGGTTTCCAAACTGTCCTCTGACCTCCACATGCATGATGTGGTTTGTGCATGCCTGTGTACATACAAATGGAGAAAAAAATATTTACAACCCACAAAGGAATTTAATTTAATTTACCCTTTACCACAGTCCTGTGAAGTTAATACTATCTTCATTCCAATCCACGGGATGGTCAAAAAGGTTAAATAATTTTTCCAAAGTCACAGTAATTACAGCCAGGACACAGCTGCAGGCACCACGCCCACTGCTCCTCTGCGTGTTGACAAGTCCCTGGGAGGCGAGCAGTGCATTCGCAGGGAGCAGACGTGGCTGCTGCTATGGGGTTCAGGTGGAGCAGAGACAGGTCTAACCCTCGTTTCTGAACATTCCAGGGCTGCCAGCGTATTGTGGAAGACTGGCAGAAAATCCTCATGGTGCGGTCCCTTGTGGTCAACCCTCATGAGGACATGAGAACCTGGCTCAAGTATGCAAGCCTATGTGGCAAGAGCGGCAGACTGGTGAGTAACCCCTACCCCAGGGGTGGTGCCCTGCCCAGTTCTGTTTGTAACTTGCCCTCTTGTTTTTAAGGCTCTTGCTCATAAAACCTTAGTGTTGCTCTTGGGAGTTGATCCATCTCGGCAACTGGACCATCCTCTGCCAACAGTTCACCCTCAAGTGACCTATGCCTACATGAAAAACATGTGGAAGAGTGCTCGCAAGGTATGTTCCTACCCACCCCGCCAGGAGGAGTCAGTGTCCTTGCCATACCTACAGTGTGGAGGGCTTCTTCCGGTTTTACAGCGTGAGTCCCAGTCAGAGAGAGACATCTGTACCTTTGGTCAATGATGCCTGTAGTCGCAGTTGTGGTTGGGATCTGAAGAGTGCTGCCCTACAAGAGAAGGCTGACGTTGGCACCAAATCCTGTGTTTGTGCGGTCATGGACTAGCGTTTTTAAAGACCAGCTGGGTTTCTCTCTCAGACTTCTGGTCTCCTTTCTTGTCATCGGTTTGGGCTCCAGTGTGTCAGCATGCCAGGAGAGATACCACAGCAGGGAGGGAAGATCTCCCTGATGCCAGCCTAGAATTCCTCCTTGTTTGCAGACAAGTCCTTGGGAAACAGACAAGCTCTTGGGTTTTGTTTTGAAACAATCTCTGGATGATGGTGGCGATTTACAAAATATAGTCCTCGGAGGCAAGACCAGGCTTGGGCCCCTGTCATCCCTCCCTACAGGAGAGAACTCATCCTTCTTTCCCCACTGCAGTCTTGTAGTGCTCCCTAAGGAAGAAAACTCAGCCTTCTCTCCCCACTACAGTCTTGTAGTGCTCCCTAAGGGAGAGAACTCAGCCTTCTCTCCCCACTGCAGTTCTCCCCACTGCAGTCTTTTTTTTTTTTTTTTTTTTTTAGTTTTTCGAGACAGGGTTTCTCTGTGGCTTTGGAGCCTGTCCTGGAACTAGCTCTGTAGACCAGGCTGGTCTCGAACTCACAGAGATCTGCCTGCCTCTGCCTCCCGAGTGCTGGGATTAAAAGCGTGCGCCACCATCGCCCGGCTCTAGCTATTATCTTAAATTAACCCATTTCTATTCATCTTTGTATCACCATGAGGCTGTGGCCTACTGATAAGGTTCTGGCATCTTTCTCCTTCAACAGCTACATGGTATCTGCCTGACTCCACCTTCTTTCTCCCTGCATTCAGTTTTGTTTTCCCACCTAGCTCTATTCTGCCCTGTCATAGGCCAAAGTAGCTTCTTTATGAACCAATGGTAATAAAATATATTCCCAATATACAGAGGGAAATCCCATATCATCTCCTCTTTTCTGTCTAAATAAAAAGAAAGGTTTTAACTTTAACATGGTAACATTACATATAACAAAGCAGGTATCAAGCAAGAATTATAGTTACAATATTTAGTCTATTAGTATCTGGCAAAATTTTAAAAAATTCTATCATGTTTTATTGTTGTGAGTCTAAAGTTTTATATCTAATTTATCTTTTATCATAACTAAGGAAAACTATAACTATCTGTCTTAAACGCCATTAAAGACCCCAGAAGGATATAATATTACCTAAGTAAACTGGAAGGGCATTGTAAGCAACTTCCAAAGGTCTAAAATTGACAGAAACATCTCACTGCCTGGACAGTCACCCAAAGTTTTATAACGTTAAGGCATCCATCTTCAGCCCACAGGCCCTTAGTATCTGGCAGACTTTTCCATAAAGAAGGAAATTTGAAAGACAGTTTTGCCTATATTGGCAGTTTGTCAATCACTTTCTTCAGTGTCCTGAAGAATGTCTGGCAGACTTTTTCATGAAGGAGGATCCCTGGAGGACTGTCTCACCTTCTTTAGCCAAGTTCAGCAGTCATCTTTCTGTGGGTCCTGCATGTCTAGTTTACGTAGCATACTGTC
This sequence comes from Microtus pennsylvanicus, assembly GCF_037038515.1. NCBI lineage: Eukaryota > Metazoa > Chordata > Mammalia > Rodentia > Cricetidae > Microtus > Microtus pennsylvanicus. Next base: position 76,152,647 of record NC_134591.1, read on the forward strand.
AAACAGTCCAGGCAAGAGCAGTCTCTTGCTCAAATGGCTAGCAAACTCCATGAGGAGCCTCTTCAAGGCCCGTCTTCCTCTTGAAATAATTGGTGCTGCCAACAGCAGACATATCTCACTGTCCAGAAAACTCTAAGTTCTTAAAACATTTTAAATGCCGTATTCTGTAGGTCTTTGAAAGGTTTGAAGAATACCTGTTCCTCTGAGATATATCTCTGTATATCTAGAAAACCTAACTAACATGGCTACAGGCTTGACTATTATAGATGACTATCTGTTAACCCATAATTTTAATTATACATTTTATTTTTATTTGAGCTATATAAACATAATACCTTAAACAAGAATAGAAATAGACATATAATAAAATTGACCTTAAATTTGTATCAATAAACCAAAGTCCATACCAATGTTAAGTATTCATTTCTGTATCAGATGAGGTTCAAGATTTAGAAACCTATTTGAAGAATGATGAGAGCTAGTGACATCACAGAGCATAAGGGCTCTGAACACCTGGCACCAAAACTCCTGGTGTAGTTCCTGCTGGGCGAGCTCTTGAGGGCACTGAGTGAGCCTGGGCGAGCTCTTGAGGACACTCGCCCTTAATCTTAGCATTCAGGAGGCAGAGTTCAAGGCCAGCCTGGTTACATAGTGAATTTCAGAACATCCAGAGCTATGCATAGAAACCCTGTCTCAAGAAAAAAAAGAAAAATGGACTAAGGGTATAACTGGAAAACAGAACATATGTTTGGCCTGTGTGAGGCCAATTGTCAGCATCACAATTTTTATTTATTTATATGTATAAGTGTTTTGCCTGCATGTTTGTGCACCACATGTATGCCTATTGCCTGCAGAGGTCAGAAGAGAATTTTGGATCCCCTGGAACTGGAGTTACAAGTGATTGTGAGCTATCATTTAGGTACTGGTACCTAAACACAGGTCCTCTGCAAGAGCAACTAGTGCTCTTAACCACTGAGCCAGCTTCCCGGCCCCCAGCACCATAGTTCTGTTGGAGCAGAATTTCCCAGCCCTGCTGTGGTCTGCCTGCTTACTGCACATCCTGTTCCCTGGGCACTGAGGATCGCGTAAAGGAGCAGCATCCTTCAGTCTGAACCCACACCCACCAGCTGTGCTCACGGGGCACTTATTGGGTGTAGGCTCTGTCCCCGGTGTTCTTTGTTTGGTTTTTGATTTTTTTCAAACTTCCTCCTGACTCAGTCTCCCAAATGATTTGAAGTGTATGCCACTATGCATGACTTTAAACCACTATTTCAGGCAAGGCACGGTAGCACATTCCATTAATCCCAGCAAGTGGGAGGCAGAGGCGGGTGGATCTCTGTGGGCTTGAGGCCAACCTAGTCTACAGAGTGAGTGCCAGGACTGTATAGAGAAACCCTTCCTCAAACCAAAAAAAATAAACAGGCAGGGCAGTGATGGCGCACGCCTTTAATCCCAGCACTCGGGAGGCAGAGGCAGGTGGATCTCTGTGAGTTCGAGACCAGCCTGGTCTACAGAGTTAGTTCCAGGACAGGCTCCAAAGCCACAGAGAAACCCTGTCTCAAAAAACCAAAAAAAAAGAAGACCTAATGCTTTTGTTTGTTTGTTGGCCTCAAACTTAGAGATCCGTCTGCCTCTGCCTCCTGCGTGCTGGGACTAAAGGTGTGTGCCGCCACCACCCACTAAAGCTTCTTGACATGTTGGGTCCCCTTCCCTCTGTAGAGAAGCATGTACAACCTTAGCAGCATCCTCACGCTGTTCTCCCTGTTAGTGGGTTTAGGCTACATCACTTTTTAATGTATACTTTACATGTTTGCACAGTCTACCTGTCCTAGAAGCGCTCGCTGAGGCTACAGCTCCATGGCAGCAGCGCTTGCCCGGCACCACCAAACAAAACCCGAACAAAATCCTATGGCCCCATGTGTCAAGATGCTGGCTGGCCTGCACTGCTCCTGCTCAGCGTAGCTGTCTGTTCCTTAGATGCCCACTGCTTGCCTCCTGTCAGATCCCAGACCTGATGGCTGGAGGATGCTGTAAAGACTCTCCCACGCCACTGCCCCACTTAGTGGCCTGTCTAGATGATGACTTCCCTCCTCCACTTGGGTGCATGAGGGTCTTCTCTGTTTTCATGTGGGTTTGGGCTTGTAGCTGATCTGCAGTAGCGAAGACTCCAAGTGTCGTAGTGTTTTACATCCATGCCAAGATTTACTAGCTGGAAACTGTTCCCATCATCCTGATTTCCCGTGGGGCAATACTTTGTTAGTGAAGCATGCTCTTGTTTCGGATTGCTTCATCTGAATTGTTACCTGTGTTGGTCAGGCATGTGGGTTTCCCAGGTCTTGTTAAAGGATAATTAGAGTTGGCAGGGAAAGCTAACATGTGAGTAAATTATGAACATTCTGGAATAACCCAGCTCTCTCCAGGCAGCACACCCTGTTTTCTGTCCAGTGGGGTCCTCACCCTTGTATCTCAGGGTACCGTTTTTGGAAAGTGCTGGTTTAGGTCCCCTGACAGTTGGGCAACATGCCAAGTGGCTCTCTGCCTTTGTCCTGCACAGATCGATGCTTTCCAGCACATGCAGCATTTTGTCCAGACCATGCAGCAGCAGGCCCAGCATGCCATTGCCACTGAGGACCAGCAGCACAAGCAGGAGTTGCACAAGCTCATGGCCAGGTGAGCCCGCCTGTTGTCCAGCGCTTCTGCAGAGCACACTCGTGGCACCTGGAGTAGCTTGTTGCTGACATCCCTCAGTTTTCTGCAGAGTATCCCAGGCAGCCGTCAGCTTGTCTGCTGCAGTCTCTGCCCCTTACTTCCCAGGGCTCTGGCAGCAAGAGCACTTATGTGCTAACCTCCAGCTGCTGTCCAGCTGTGGAGTTCAGTACCTTATTTCTAAATACGTTTTTTAATTTTACGTGTGTGTGTGTGTGTGTGTGTGTGTGTGTGTGTGTGTGTACTCTCAAGTCACAGAATGCATGTGGAGGTCAGAGGACATCTGACAGAAATCAGCTCTCTCCTCCACCATAGGAGTTCCAGGGATTGAACTCAGGTCATCAGGGTGGTGGCAGAGGTCTTTACCCACTGAGCCATCTCACTGACTCAGGCTTCTTGTTTTAAAATGGCACCTATACTACTGATTCACAGTGTAGATAGCCCTGACTCCAGGTAAGTTAGTCTCTCTGTTCTGTATAAAGGAGCAGTAAGAACACCTGTCTCCTAGTGTGATGTGAGGTGCAGGAGCCCACTATCAAGGACAGAGAGCAGTACCTAGATTTGAGTAGCAATCAGCAGGTGCTCTCATTAGTACCATCACCATCTGGAATGGAGGGGAGGAGAAGGAGGAGGAAAAATATCAATGAGAAGAAAGTAGTGAACAACTGTCCTGCACAAAGCTTGCTTATAGAGTCCTGCCTATAAACCTGGGATCTGGTTTATGCTGTCATTGGAATGCACAGATCTGAAGAAAAGACACCTCCAAGATTTCTATAGACCTCCCCTTCTCTTCCTTTCATGGGCTTGAACATCCATCAGTTGCCTCTTGAAAGCAAAAGTAAACATCAGAAGTCTTTAGGGCACCCCTAGCATCTGCTCCTCTCCTTCCGGGCCTTTGATGGGAGGGAACAACATAGGGTCTTGCTTCTCTGTTTTCAGGTGTTTTCTGAAACTTGGGGAGTGGCAGCTGAACCTTCAGGGCATCAACGAGAGTACCATCCCCAAGGTGCTGCAGTACTACAGTGCCGCCACAGAGCATGACCGCAGCTGGTACAAGGTGAGGAAGGGCCGGCACTGTCTCCAAGCCCCTGGGTTCTCTGCACGAGGAGCCCTGTTTGTGTTCTCCCATGTTCTCATGGTCACAGCCAGGCCCCTGGAATGCCTGAAGTCTGACAGAGGCCCAAGGAGCCTGTGCTTTCCTTTATGAATCCCAGGGCAGCAGAGGTGCCAGTTGAGACTTTGAGTTGAGAACCACTTCCAGTGATACCCTTGTTTCGAGTGGCACTGGGGCCACAGCTGTCTGACAGTCTCTCCCTTGCCTGTTATTCTAGAACATCTGGGCGCGTGGTTGTTCTCTGAAACTCTATCTTCCCTTGTGTTATCTGTACACTAGCTGCCTTGTGTCTTCTGTCCCTGACTATTCCTCTACTGGGAATTTAGACTTGTTTTTATTGGAAATATCTAGATAACATTCTATTATATTACCAGAAACTTTTCTAAAAGACAAATAGCTAGAAAATGTATGAAAGAAGTGGCTAGCTAGTACAGGGGGTATTCCTGCTGGTGCCCGTGTCTTTAGGGGAGCACATACTCTTTTTTGGGTATCTTTTCTGGGTGATAGCTGCTTGGTTTAGCAATATCATCAGTTTCTCTCCAAAATCTCCATATTTGCCAGTGACTTCTAAATTATTCCCTCTGGGATCAAAATTGATCTGAAGACCATAGATATATTTACAATAAAAAGTATTTATCATCTGCAGGCGCTTCATGCTGACTGGAAAACTGTACTTTGGCTGGGTGATAGCTCAGTGATAGAGCGTTTGCCAAGCATGTACAAAGCAGTGGATTCCATCCCCAGCAACATACACATGTGTATGCACACATGTATACACACACATACACACACACACACATACACACACACACACACACACACACACATACCAGTCCATGGTAGGAATAATGATTCCCCTTTCCAGGCAGCTGCATGTCCAAAGCTAGAAAAATAACCAAACGCAGTTTTGCTTAGTGGGACCCTTATTAATCAGAGCTCACAAACCACCTGAACCCCAGTTCCAGGGCATCTGGTGTTCTCTTCTGACTTCCACAGGTACCAGGCATGCATGTGGTACATATACATATATGCAGGCAAAACATCCATTAACATAAAGTAAAATTAAAAAATAAATCTGAAAAAATAAAGCTCAGGAAGCCCCACTTTGTCACAGATGAAGTTCCCCTTGGCCCATCACATCCACTGCCTTATGCTCTCTGCCTCTTGGCCAGCTGTCTCCACCCTGCCTTGTGAGCCCCAAGCTGCAGGCACATGTGTTTCCTTGGGTTCTTTGCACATGCTCTCCAGGTACCTGTCTTTTTTCCCCTGCCAGGAAGACCCACTGCCATCGTCTCTCTTGTCTCTCTGACCCCCCTCCCTTGCCCTTCTTCAGCTTCTATTTAAGGCTTAACAAGCCCTTCTTTATGGAGTGCTTCAGATCACTGGTGTCCCATTGCTACTTCCTCTGACCCCATCTGCCTTGCAGAAGCTGTAGGCCTTGAGGCAAGAAGTCTACACTGCTGCTCTTGCTGTGACCCCCCACAATGCTCACCATAAAATCTAGTTCCGTTAGTGCCCAGGAGGTGAATGAGTCACATTGGTTGCAGTAATGCCCCCTTCCTGTGTGTCTGTAGACGCAGTCTCATCCTGCTGATCTCAAGGCCCCGTCCTCAGAGTGGACTTAGAATGTCAAGCCCTGTCCCGACACTAGCCTCACACTTCTCTGAGCCTTGCACTAGATCAGAGCAAGCCTGTGTCTGCCCTTGACTCTTGCCCTGTGAACCTAGGCTTGGCATGCATGGGCAGTGATGAACTTTGAAGCAGTGCTGCACTATAAACATCAGAACCAAGCCCGTGATGAGAAGAAGAAGCTGCGTCATGCCAGCGGGGCCAACATCACCAATGCCACCACTGCTGCCACCACAGCTGCCTCAGCCGCTGCTGCCACCAGCACAGAGGGCAGCAACAGCGAGAGTGAGGCCGAGAGCACTGAGAACAGCCCCACTCCCTCCCCTCTGCAGAAGAAGGTCACCGAGGTGAGGCAGGATGGGGCTCACACAGACGGGCTAGCCTTACTGTGTGCCAGAGGCTGTGTTTTAGTGCCTGCGTGTTGGGGAGCTGCTGTCAGGGCTGAAGAAAGGCTCCTTGCTTCCCACAGAGATGAGCTCATCCCCTTAATGCACTGTCCTGTGTATGGGTGGCTGCCACAGCTGCAGGGCCACTCTGAGGACAGAGCCTTGGGGATCTGTCCTCTGCCCTGCACTTCCCCTGTCTTCCTCCCTTGGGCCTGTCAGTCCAGAGTGCAACAGAGCAGCCAACAATTTCAGAGAACAGCGTGTTTAGAGCCTCCGCTCCACTCCTACGGCCCTGTCAGGAAGCCGCACTATGATTTGGAAAGCAGTGGCTACTGTGGGATGCATTCTGTATGCTGTTAGCCCCAGGCATGAGTTTCCTCACACTCCTGACCGCCCTCTGAGCGGGCGCCATCAGTGTACAGCTGTGCCTGCTTCACAGAAGAGAGCTGAGAAGGAGAGTCAGTGACGCACTTATATCCCAACAGGATTTGTCCAAAACCCTCTTGCTGTACACTGTCCCTGCCGTCCAGGGCTTCTTCCGTTCTATCTCCTTGTCGAGAGGCAACAACCTGCAGGATACACTCAGGTATGGAGGGAGGATTCTTCTGAAGGCCTTATCAGTGGCAGGACGTAGAGGTGTCTTTGTACTCCACCTCTCGTCAGTACAGTACAGTCAGCATATGGGCCTTTCTTCTCTTGTCCCCTGAGACACGACAGCCAACCAGACCTCACTTGTGAGGCTGGGAGCTGTGAAGATGGAGTGAGATGGGGGAGGCCGCCTCCCGTTCATCCTGGGGACTGTCAGACTCACCAGCCTTTCAGTGCCCATCCTCCAGACTCCTCCTTCTACGTGCACAGACCCTGCCCCCTCATCTCTGCGACTGAGCTTGTACCTCAATGACCCTGACAGACCTGGGACAAAACCTTGGGATGAATCCTTAGAGGTCCCTCCCAGGCTCTGTCCCCATCACAGCCTTCAAGGGGAAAGCAGACAAGCTAGGAAACTCAGTTCCTGTGACTCTCTCCTGTCTCCCCAGAGTCCTCACCTTGTGGTTTGATTATGGTCATTGGCCAGATGTCAATGAAGCCTTGGTGGAAGGGGTGAAGGCCATACAGATTGACACTTGGTTGCAGGTGAGAACCTGGTGTCAGTGGGCGTGGGTCACAGTCCGTCCCGTTTGTGCCCTCTTGAAATCACCAGTGGTCCCAGTAGCAAGGCAGCCTGTGTCGTAAGCTTGGTCCCAAGCTCCAGACTACAGATTCTCCCGAAGACCTGCTAAGTCAAAGCATATGCCTGAAATCCCAGCACAGGGGAGATGGAGGCAGAGGGATCACGACAAGCCTAGGCCACATGAGACCTTGTCTCAGACATCAGTCTTCTTTCCTTGCCTCACGTGCTATGCATCATGTCTTCCTGCATGCCAGGTTATACCCCAGCTCATTGCAAGGATCGACACACCCAGACCCTTGGTGGGCCGGCTCATTCACCAGCTTCTTACAGACATTGGTCGCTACCACCCCCAGGTACGTGCCAGCCCCGGGACTGAGAGCCAGTGCCCCACACAGTGCTGGCGGAGTCGACAGTGAGCAGGGCCCTCCTCTCCCAATGCAGTGGCCTCTTTCCTAACGTCCACAGGCTAATGCTGTCCTCAGCACTTCTTTGCCATCCTCCTTAAAGCACATCAGTTCCGTATCCCAGTCCCTTTGCAAGTGTTCCTCTGTTTGCTTCAGGCCCTCATCTACCCCCTAACGGTGGCTTCCAAGTCTACCACAACAGCCCGCCACAATGCAGCCAACAAGATCCTGAAGAACATGTGTGAGCACAGTAACACCCTGGTCCAGCAAGCCATGATGGTGAGTGAGTCTCTCTACTGTCTCCAAGTCGCATGTTCCTAATCGTAGCTCACCTGTGCCTTCCTTCCTTCTCCCCTTGATCCAGGTGAGCGAAGAGCTAATTCGAGTCGCCATCCTCTGGCACGAGATGTGGCATGAAGGCCTGGAAGAGGCATCACGCTTGTACTTTGGGGAGAGGAATGTGAAAGGCATGTTTGAGGTGCTGGAGCCCCTGCATGCTATGATGGAGCGGGGCCCCCAGACTCTGAAGGAAACATCCTTTAACCAGGTACGGGCTGAGAGTGGCAGGACATGGCCTCACCAGACTGTTAGGAAACTGTCGCCCCAGTGCTCTGGGCAGGAGAATTGCAATTCAAGGCCAGCCTAGACCTAGAACTAACTCATGCCCAGAAAAACAAAGCAAAACAAAACATTAGAAATATAGTCTTACAACAATCTTTCCTTCTTTCTTTTCTTTTCTGTTTTCTTTCTCTGCATAATAGCCCTGGTTGTCCTGAAACTTACTTTGTAGACCAGGCCTGGACTCACAGAGATCCGCCTGCCTCTGCCTGTGCAGGGATAAAGGTGTGCGCCACCACTACCTGGCCAATCCTTCTACTTAAAAAAAAAAAAGTATTGGCCTTTTCTTTTAAAGATTTATTTATTTATGTATATGAGTGTTTTGTCTCCATCTGTATACACCAGAAGAGGGTATTAGTTCCATGGGAGTACAGTTACAGATGTTGTGACCCTCCATGTGGGTGCTGGAAAGTGACCTCAAGACCTGGAAGAATAGCCAGTGTGCTTAACCACTGAGCCATCTCTCTAGCCCCTTAAATTATTTTCATTTTCTTGACATGCTGAGGGGTAGGATCAAACTCAGGACCTCACACATAACGGGCAAGTACTGCCCCACCCAGCCACTCCCTCAGCTGCTGAAATTTTAACAGAAATTCCTCTAGAAGCCATCTTATTCTCCCCAAATCCCCCTTTGTGGTTAGGTCACCCTCATTCATGCCCTGGGAGCTCCAAGGTTGGGACTGCTCAGCCCCTTCTGCTCAGCTATTCCCTCTTGGTAGCTTTATACCCCCTCCGGCACCCTTGGCATCTGTGTGGTCTGCTAGGGGATTGAGCTACTTTGGTAACTTGAAACTTTTCCCTGCTTGCTTCTCAGGCGTATGGTCGCGATTTAATGGAGGCACAGGAATGGTGCAGGAAGTACATGAAATCAGGGAACGTCAAGGACCTCACCCAAGCCTGGGACCTCTATTATCACGTGTTCAGGCGGATCTCCAAGCAGTTACCCCAGGTAGGCTCTTGAGGCAGAGTGCCTTGTGAGCTGATCCTGTGCATCAGCCTTCACTCATGCTGAAGACTTTAGGACAAGAAATCGCTTACTGCCGTTTAATGAAAGAAAAATGCTTAAATTCCTTTTCAGTTCCCCTTGAAAGGCGGAAGTCTAAATCCTTTCCTAACTGTTCACAGCTCACATCCCTGGAGCTGCAGTATGTTTCCCCAAAACTTCTGATGTGCCGGGACCTAGAATTGGCTGTGCCAGGAACCTATGACCCCAACCAGCCAATCATCCGCATTCAGTCCATAGCCCCATCTCTGCAAGTCATCACGTCCAAGCAGAGGCCCCGGAAGTTGACCCTGATGGGTAAGGACTGAGTTCACCTCCTCTATCCTGCCTCAGTTCCTGCCTTTCTTTTGAAATGATTGCTTGCTATTTTCCCGGCGGCAGCCCCATCTCTGTCAGAAGGGAGAGGGAGGACAGTGAGTCTCCTCCTTTGCCCAGCGCTGCACTTGTTGAGTGAGCAGCAGACAGCTGCCCTTGTCTAATCATTCGGTTGTGGTGGGAAGCTACGGGAAACTGATGGTGCCAAGAAAGGCATCTGAGGTAAACATGGACTATGACAAGCTGTTACAAAGACAGCTTTTGTGCTCTTGGATGTTCCTGCTTTACCGTCCTTGTCCGAAATGAGCAGGCTGAACTTGGCTTCTCACAGTAGACTGTGTTACCATGAAGCTGCCTCTGAAGTTGTTTTAGGAACAGAGTGCTGCCAGCCTGGACCAGTTAAGGGAGGCCCAAGAGCTCTGTTCAAGCTCTGTGAGGTCTCTTGCCCTTTTAGAGAAGCAAGAGGGTGTTGGAACTGGGCCTCATTCTGTATTCCTGGCTGCCCTGTACTCACTGTGTATGTAGCTCAGGTTGGCCACAAATTTGAGGCACTCCTCCTTTGCCTTCCAAGTACTTGTATCACAAGCATGTACCTCCAGGCCTGGCTTCCTCACTGAGTGTGTGTGTGTGTGTGTGTGTGTGTGTGTGTGTGTGTGTGTGTGTGTTTCTGATTGGGTTTTTTGTTTTGTTTTTGTTTTGTTTTTTTGTTTTTCGAGACAGGGTTTCTTTGTAGCTTTGGAACCTGTCCTGGAACTAGCTCTGTAGACCAGGCTAGCCTTGAACTCACAGAGATCCCGCCTGCCTCTGCCTCCCAAGTACTAGGATTAAAGGCGTGTGCCACCACTGCTGTGTTTCTGATTGTATGTGTATGTGAATAGTGTCTTAAATGAAGACAGAAGAGGGCATCAAGTGTCTCTATAACTCTGCTCGATCCTTTTTAAAATAGGATCTCTCCCTGAATATCAGGCTGTGAGGCTCTCATTTTCTCAGCTAAGCTGAAAGCAACCAAGTCCCAGCAAACCTCCTGTCTCAGCTCCACCTTGGAAGTAGGGTTACAAGGTCCCTGATTAGTTGTGTGGATGCTGGGATGGGGCCTCTGATTCCTCATAATTACTTAGCACTTGCTCTCTTTCATCCTCTCCCTCCCTCCCTCTTACTCCCTCCTCTTTCTCCTTTGATCTTCTCTCTCCTTCCCTCCCTCCTACTCCCTTCCTCTTTCTTCTTCCTCTTCCTCCCTCCCTGACCCCATTCCCCCCTCTTTGATGTGTATGCATATTTTGCCTGTATGCCTGTATGTATGCCTCCGCACCACATTCATGCCTACAGAGACCAGCAGAGGGTGTCGGGTCCCCTGGAATTGGAGTTACAGATGGTTGTGAGCTGCCATGATGGGTGCTGGGAACTGAACCTGGGTCCTCTGGAAGAACAGCCAGTGCTCTTACCCACTGAGCCACCTCTCCATGCACAGCAAACACTCTCAGCTGATGAGCCGGCTGTCCAGTCGAGCTTTCTCACTCCTGAGAGCTTGTGGAGGGCCTAACAGGGAGCTCAGCTGCTCCTCCTGGACAGAGTGAATGGCTTTGAGAGGGACAGTAATAGAGGAAAGGGACACCTGCCCAGCCAGCTAGATGATCCAAACCAACCCTGGGACCAGGGATCAGTGTGGTGACAGATGTCGCAGCCAGACTGCGCTCACATCCTTCCTCACATTTGTTTATTTATATACTTATTTGTTCATGGGAGATTTTTTTTATATTTATTTATTAAAGATTTCTGTCTCTTCCCCGCCACCGCCTCCCATTTCCCTCCCCCTCCCCCAATCAAGTCCCCCTCCCTCGTCAGCCGGTTTCTAGCCATAAATAAAGGACATTGAGCCCATAATTAGTGATCCTAGAGAAGCTAAATAAGAAGGAGAACCCAAATCATGAGAGATTTTTTGAGATAGGGTCTCACTATGTAGCCCCATCTGTCCTGAAGCTCATGATATAGACCAGGGTGGCCTCAAACTCTCAGAGATCGGCTTTACCTCTGCCTCCAGAGTGCTGGGATTAAAGGTGTTCATCACTATGCCTGGTTTACTTTCTCACTCTTTGTTTTGTTTTTTGAGATAAGGTCAGAGTTCTGGCTGTCCTGGAACTCATTTTGTAGACCAGGCTGGCCTTGAACTCACAGAGCACAGAGATCCACTGCATCACCACCTTTCTCACCCTTAATAATGCTTGTTTCTGGACTAGATAGATGTCTCTCTCTTTTTTTTTTAAAGATTTATTTATTTCTTATGTATACAACGTTCTGCCTCCATGTATGCCCACACGCCAGAAGAGGGCACCAGATTTCATTACAGATGGTTGTGAGCCACCATGTGGTTGCTGGGAATTGAACTCAGAACTTCTGGAAGAGCAGCCAGTGCTCTTAACCACTGAGCCATCTCTCCAGCCCCCCCATGAGCCAAGAGTTTCAGATCCCTATGAACCTGAGTCACAGAGAGTTGTGAGCTGCTGGGAACAGAACTTGTGTACCCTGTAGGAACAGTACAGGCTCTTAGCTTTAGAGCCATCTATCTAGGGGCTGAGAGATCTCAGGTTCATAGGGATCTGAAACTCTTGGCTTCCATGAGTACCTGGACACATATGCTCACAAGATTCATACATATGTGTAAAAACAACAAACCTTTAAAAAAATAATGCTTGCTTCTTGAGCACAGTGATTATTCACCCCCGTCAATCAATCATGGTCCCACCAGTGATGGCCTTTAGTATTTAATGGAGATGCTATGAATATTGTTCAGTTGGTAGCTGCTTGCCTTTCATGCACAGCACCCTGAGTTGGAACTATGGGACAATATAAACCCATTGGCTTGGTGGCACACATAAACTAGTACTCCAGAGGCAAAGACTGGGAGGATCATTACAAATTCAAGGTCAGAATGGACTCCATGAGACCCTGTCTCTTTAAAAAAGAGAGAGAGAGAAGCTTAAGAAGGAACTCTTACCTTTTTAAAGGTCGTGGTGCAAACCTTTAATCCCAGCACTCACAGAGGCAGGCTTATCTCTGTGAGTTCAAAGCCAGCCTGGTCTACAGAGCTAGTGCCAGGACAGGCTCCAATGCTACTTAGCAGTGAGGCTGCTCTCCCCCACCCCCCCACCCCAGACTTACTTGCCCAGCCAGTTATGGGGCAGATCCCCTGACCTGTCCCTCTTCAGGGTTCCTGGCCCCCTGCTGGTTCTCCCATTGGGCATATTCCACTGGAGCCCAGGTGATGCGGCCTGTAGGAGTCAGGAAAGGACAGAGGAGAACAGGGAACCTCTAGGGTCTCAACACGTCATTCCCAGTCCTCATAAAATAGGTTTTGTTTTAACTAAGCAGCGTTGATTGTTGGGGACCACTGAAAGCAGAGCTGTTCTTCCCTCAGTTCAGGGATGTATATGTGCTTGTCTGTGGGGACAGTGTGACTAGGAAGGGAGAGAGTTCTGGGGACCTTAGGAATAAGCTGGTGGTCTTGGGAGTGACGTGAGCAGCTCTGGCCTGCTTCAGATGCTCCCCTGTTTCTTGCAGGCAGCAATGGGCACGAGTTTGTTTTTCTCCTGAAAGGCCACGAAGATCTGCGGCAGGATGAGCGAGTGATGCAGCTCTTTGGCCTGGTGAACACGCTCCTGGCCAATGACCCAACTTCTCTTCGGAAGAATCTCAGGTATTCAGAGCGCTGTGAGAGGCTGAGCTCTCAGAGTTCTTCACATTCCCTCCTCCGCTGTCTCTGGAATCAGGTATCTTCACAAACTTAGTAAAATTAAGTGCCTGAGTCAGGTCCAGTGGCACATGCCTGTAGTCCTAGAGCTTGGGAGGTAGAGACACAAGGATCAAGAATTCAAAGCTAGCCTAGAGAGAGCTTGAGGCCAACCTGAACTATATATGACCCCCTGTTGTGAAACAAAAATAACTCAGTATGGTGGCATACACCTATAATCCCAGCACTCAAGAAACAGAGGCAGGGGCAGGATTGCTGCATGCCTGCTCTTAACAGGCTCCAGACCAGCCAGGGCTACTTAGAGAAACCCACTCTTTTTTTTTGTTTGTTTGTTTTTCTCTGTAGCTTTGGAGCCTGTCTTGGAACTAGCACTCTGGTAGACCAGGCTGACCTCCAACTTGTAGATGGAGCAGCGGGCTGCGTTCCCACCTGGCTCCCGCACAGCTAGCTTAGCCCCGGAAATAACAACGCACAAATAGTATTCTTTTAAACACTGCCTGGCCCATTAGTTTCAGCCTCTTACTGGCCAACTCTCACATCTTGAGTAACCCATTTCTAATAATGTGTGTAGCACCACGAGATGGTGGCTTACCGGGAAGATTCTTAACCTATGTCCATCTTGGAGAGGAAGGCTACGGCGTCTGCCTCATTGCCTTCTACCCAGCATCCTGTTCTGTTTACTCCGCCTACCTAATTTTCTGTCCTATCAAAGGGCCAAGGCAGTTTCTTTATTAACCAATGAAAGTAACACATAGACAGGTGACCCTCCTCCATCACAAACTCACAGAGATCCACCTGCCTCTGCCTCCTGAGTGCTGGGATTAAAGGCGTGCACCACTCTCAAACAAAGCAAAACAAAACTGATGTTTAAGTGTCTGACAAGGAACACTAAGGTGCCCAGCAAAGAAGCTTCTCCAGATGTTTTGTTCCATTGTGTAATTAACACTTTTAATGAGCTACAAGAACTCAGAAGGTAATGCCTCGAAGATTAGACTCAGGGGTCTACAAATTTGATGTTTCCCCCAGACCCAGGCCAGTGAAACTCCCTGCTGCGGCTCTGTCTCTTAGCCTGTGGCTGTTCCTCTAAGTTACTTTAGCTCTCAATGTAGCCTTTCAGAGCTTCCTCCGCAGAGCCGAGTCTGTGAAGCAAGTTGAGGACCACTCTGGCTTCCATGGCATCTTCTGGGGAGCTCACCAAAGGCATTGTTTGTCCTAAGCTGACCCAAGGTGTGCTTTTGTTCACTGTGCAATCCCCTTCCTCTCCTGTGGCCACAGTATCCAGAGATATGCAGTCATCCCTCTGTCTACCAACTCGGGCCTCATTGGCTGGGTCCCCCACTGCGACACCCTGCACGCCCTCATCCGGGACTACAGGGAGAAGAAGAAGATCCTCCTGAACATTGAGCATCGCATCATGCTGCGGGTGCGTGCCACCCCATGCCAACACCCGTGACCTCACGGACACCCACACTCCAGGGCACCCATACCTGTCTGGTGAAGCGTAGTCAGATATTTCTTGGGGCCACCAGCTCACAAATAATGACATGGAGACTTACTGTTAATTATGAAACTTTAACCTAAGCTTAGGCTTGTCCTGCTAGCTTCTGTAACTTAAATTCCTAAATTTATTTTGATCTGCATTTTGTCATGTAGCTCATTACCTCATCGCTCCATGCCGCTCATGCTGCTTCTTCCCTGTCGAGTTCTCTCTCTGCCCTGACATCCCTCCTGCTCAGCTATTAACCGCTCAGCTTTTTGTTACACCAGTCACAGGAGTACATTTTGTTTGTTTGTTTGTTTTTGCAAGGGGGGTTCTTTTCTTGTTTTTTTGTTTTTGTTTTTTTATTTTTGCTTTTTTTCAAAACAGGGTTTCTCTGTCTTCCAGTCTATCCTGGAACTTGCTTTGTAGGCCAGGCTAGCCACAGACTCACTTGAGATCCACCTGCCTCTGTCTCCCAAGTTCTGGGATTAAAGGTGTGCACCACCACCGCCCAACAGCAATACCTTTTCACAGTGTGCCAACAGTGGGGTACCACTGAGAAAGCTGTCCATGGAAATCACTATGGAAAAAGCTTAATGAAGTAACTCATAACGCAGATAACTGCTGAGAAACAAAGGAGGGCCAGCAAGAAGGTTCAGGGCAAAGGCCCCTGCTGTACAGGCCTGATCTCCAGAATCCACAGTGAAGGGGAGAACCAACTTCCAGAAATTTCCTCTGACCTCCACATGCACACAAAACAATAAGACAATTTAAAAAAAAATAAATTAAAAACCTTGCCTGGTGGTGGTGGCACACACTTTAATCTCAGCACTTGGAAGGCAGAGGCAGGAGGATCTCTATGAACTCGAGGCCAGCCTGACATACAGAGTGAGTTCTAAGACAGCCAGGGCTACACAGAGAAACCCTGTCTCAAATTTAAAAAAAAAGTGCTGGGCATAATGATGCACGATTTTAATCCTAATACTGGGAAAGCAGAGGCAAGTAGTTGGCCGTGAGTTCAAGGCCATCCTGATCTAATAGCAAATCCCAGAACAGCTAGGGCTACAAAATAAAGCATTGTGTTACCAAATTTAAAAAAAAAAATAGCAACCACATTGTTTTTCCCTTTCCCTTGTTATTTCCTTTCTCTGTTGCCATTGCTGGTGAAATCAGCCCCACTCCGCTTGTCTCCCCGTTTTTCTAAATGTGAGTGGCTCATTTCACTGACTGGTTATGTCCTGATTCAGATGGCTCCCGACTATGATCACCTGACTCTGATGCAGAAAGTGGAGGTGTTTGAGCACGCTGTCAACAACACAGCCGGGGACGACCTGGCCAAGCTACTGTGGCTGAAAAGCCCCAGCTCAGAGGTATGTCCTGGGGCTCTGCAGGCTGCCTTACTGCCACCACAGATACCCACATATTACAGGAGGTGTGGTCATTTTTGTTGTGGTTAGATGAGGAATTTTCACGAAAAGCTTTCTGAAACCTGCCTGTAATCACAGCATTTAGGAGACTGAGTCAGGAGGATCACCATGAATTTAAGTCCATCCTTTGCTACATAGAGAGTTTTAAGAGAATCTGAGCTATATATCAGACCCTGTATTGGGGTGGAGAGGACTAGAGAAAGTGTTGAGTGGTTAAGAGCACTAACTACTCTTGCAGAGGACTTCAGTTAAGTTCCCAGAACTCACATGGCAGCTCACAACCATCTGTAACTCCAGTCACAGGGATCCAACATCCTTCTGGCCATTTCAGGCATCAGGCATATATGTGGTACACATACATACATGCAGGCAAAACACTCAAACACATATAAATAAATAAATCTTAAAAAAGAAAATAAAATACAAATGGGCCAGAGGGAGAGCTTGGCAGGTTAATTCACTCTCTAACAAGCTGAGTTCAATCCCTGGAACCCACATGGTAGAAGGAGAAAACTAACTCATACAAGCTGTCCTCTGCCCTTTCCTCCCAGACACACATACACAAATAAATAAATACAGGGTTTTTGTTTGGTTGTTTGGTTGGTTGGTTGGTTTTTTGAGACAGGGTTTCTCTGTAGCTTTGGAGCCTGACCTGGAACTAGCTCTTGTAGACCAGGCTGGCCTCAAACTCACAGAGATCTGCCTGCCTCTGCCTCCCGAGTGCTGGGATTAAAAGTGTGAGCCACCGCTGCCCAGCCAATAAATACAGCTTTTAAAAGTCTTTAGTGGTCTGCTGCTGTCACTGGGTAAACATCTGCCTTCCCACCGTCTAGATGCTGTGCTTTGCTCACACACTGATCTGATCTCCCCATGGAATCCATTCCAGGACTATCTCGTTGTTCTCTGCCTGTCTTAGGAACACGCATCTCTTCACATTGGCTATCTCTGTTTTCTACCACAGAGGTTTGAGGACCGATGTGTGGATCAGAAACAGCACTGTTAACATTTTTTGGAATGATATTAAGTATGGCAAACAATTTGGAAAGATGTTTATCTTCACAGTCTCGAGGAGAAAACATTTTCACTTACATTGTCACAGCACACTTCTGATAAAGTTTATACTAAGGCATAGTTTATAATCATGAATGGGATCTTTGTTCCGTTATCCATCCTAACTGTTACGGTAGAAGCTAAGGACAGCTGTCCTGGACCGCTTAACTTTGTTGAAGCTACTGATTCATAGAACGCTGATTCACAAGTGCTTTTGTATTATAGGTGTGGTTTGACCGAAGAACCAACTATACCCGCTCCTTAGCCGTCATGTCAATGGTTGGATACATTTTAGGCCTGGGAGACAGGTGAGTGAATCTAATTTGTGCCTTTGAGTTTCTTTCTCCAGTTGTTCTGAATGGTTTCATTTTGTCTTCTAGTGAAATTTGTGACCATTGAAAATGACTATTTTATTTTTTTAAAGGGCAAGCAAGCATGGCTTTATTGAGATGTAGGGTGACTGTGCCTGCAGCAGGGAGGGGTCCCCAAAGTGATTCATTGTTGTAACACACTCTTCAGTCACCACTGTACTGAAGACAGATCATTCTCCATCTATAATTGAAACCAACCAAAGTAGAACCTTATCTTATACAGAATACACTTCTAAGTGTCATAACCAAAGAGATACTTCAGGCCTGGGATAGACTCAGTAGAAGAGCACTTGTGTAGCTAATGCAAAGCCAGAGTTTAATCTGCGGTACCATCCGAAAAGGAAAAAGAAAACTGGGAATGTTTAGATACTAACCAACAAGAAAGCAAACAAAACTGATCATTTGGTGTCTACTGCTTTTCTTTTGGAATTGTGTCTCATGCAATTACTTGAGTAAAAATTGTTTTGTGCCCCCTACCTCCAAAATGAAAGCTAAGTTAAGAGCCAGGCTCTAAGACATACACCTCTAGTCCCAGCACCTGGGAGCCAAGATGGGAATGTTGCCTGAGCCTAAGATTTGAGATGAGCCTGGGCAGCAAAATGAGATCTCATCTTTAAAAGACAAGCCCAGCTGTTGTCTGAGTTTTCTGTCTTGCCCGGTTCCCGCAATCATTAAGTCCCAGAGAAATCACACAGAGTTCTACATTAGTTATAAACTGATTGGCCCATTAGCTCAGGCTTCTTACTAACTCTTGTAACTTATATTAAACCATTATTTTTTGTCTATGTTAGCCACGTGGCTCTGTACCTTATTCGGTGAGGCAGTCACATCTTGCTTCTTCTGTGGCTTGGACAGGACTCCCAAAGAAACTTCCTTCTTCCCAGAATTTTCCTGTTCTCATTGACCCACCTCTACTTCCTGTCTGGTTGTCCCACCTATACTACCTGCCTGGCTACTGGCCAGTCAGCATTTATTTAAAATATAATTGGCAGAATACAGACCATTATCCCACACCACCCAGTCGGGCTATAGAGATGACTCAGCAGTTAAGAACACTGGCTGTTCTTCCAGAGGTCCTGAGTTCAATTCCCAGCAGCCACATGGTAACTCACGACCATCCATAATGAGATCTGGTGCCCTATTCTGGCATGCAGGCAGACCCTGTATACATAATAAATAAATCTTAAAAAAAAAAGACAAGGCCAATCAAGGCATAGTGGACAAACCCTTGACTCCAGCACTCAAGAGGCAGAAACAGAGCCAGGCAGATCTCTGAGTTTTAGGATATCCAGGACTATACAGTAAGACTCTGTCTTTAAAAAAGGACAGAAGTTAAAAGCTAGCTCAGAAGTTAAAAGTCCTTACACCACAGGAACTGATAACCTGAATTCTCTCTCTGGAGAGAACCAGCTGTGAATTGTCCTCTATCCTCTAAATGCCAAACAAGAGCCATGTGTGAGCACTGTAAAACAAACTAGAGAGCTCTAGAAACCAGTAGTCTGATGCCGACACACACACACACACACACACACTGTAAAACAAACTAGAGAGCTCTAGAAACCAGTAGTCTGATGCCGACACACACACACACACACACTGTAAAACAAACTAGAGAGCTCTAGAAACCAGTAGTCTGATGCCGACACACACACACACACACACACACACACACACACACTCTGTAAAACAAACTGAAGAGCTCTAGAAACCAGTGGTTTGGTGATTGGCAGTGGTGGTACACGCCTTTAATCACAGGACTCAGGAGGAAGAGGCAGACGGATCTCTGTGAGTTTGAGGCTAGAGCAAATTCCAGGACTGGCTCTAAAACTACAGAGAAACCCTGTCTCGGGGAGAAAAAAAAAAAGAAAGAAAGAAAGAAATACTTTGAAATTTTTGAAACCCTGGCAGAATGCCTTTGAAGAAAGACTGACAGACTAAGAAGGACTTAGACTTATACAGACAAGCCCCTGTGGTAGCTGCTTGGTGGGAATAACTGAGCTATGCCACTCTTGACAGAAACTTTCCTGGGGACCCAAGATTCCAAGAAAGGAAATGCAAGTGCAGATAATAAAATGGGCTGTGCGAGCCGGGCGATGGTGGCACACGCCTTTAATCCCAGCACTCGGGAGGCAGAGGCAGGCGGATCTCTGTGAGTTCGAGGCCAGCCTGGTCTATAAGAGTTAGTTCCAGGACTGGAACCAAAAGCTACAGAGAAACCCTGTCTCGAAAATCAAAAAAAAGGGGGGGGGGGGCTGTGCGGCCTCTGCTGCAAGCACACTCCTCTGCCTTTGTGACCCCCAAACAGCTTACACACAAGCGGGGGGGGGGGGGCGGCTGTGGTCACCTGAGAGTGGGACTTTGCCAGCCCCTGGCCTGGGGCTGTCTGACTGATTGATGCACCCCCTCCACTCTCGCTTGTCAGACACCCGTCCAACCTGATGCTGGACCGGCTGAGCGGGAAGATCCTGCACATCGACTTCGGGGACTGTTTTGAGGTGACTGCTGCACACAGCTAACCGTCCTGACGGTTCAGGCAGCTCCAGCTCCAAAGGCCTTCCCTTCCCCCTCCTCTTAGCCTCTAAGCCCCTTGGGCAAGGACTCTCCCCACATCCTCTCAGAGAAGAGGGATCTCCATCCTCCCAACTATGTGCTGGCCAGGGTCCTTTTTCTCTTCCCTGTTTTTGTTTTCTTAGTCATCTTTCAAACCCCTGAGATAAATGCCCTCTCGCTGAATTCAACAGCGAACTTTTGTTTCCTTGCTGTGATGTTAGTCAGTGCATGCAATGAGAGAAGCCGCCCACCTTCCTCTGACCTTAGCTAGAGGCCAGAACCTAACCATGAATTTGGCTTTTTCTTTAATGACCATATAGGTTGCTATGACCAGAGAGAAATTCCCAGAAAAGATTCCATTTAGACTAACAAGAATGTTGACCAATGCTATGGAGGTGAGTAGATCCTGGGTATACACTGATTTGAAATGGAGCCTTCTCTGAGGACAGACGTGGTTTCTGTAGCAGGTCCCCGTTACCGTGTTAGATGACCTTTGGAGGTCGGCATTGCATGTTGTGTATGTCCTGGCCCAGGTCTGTGCCCATGCCGGGGTGACACAGGCCCTCCCTTGCCTTGGTCATAAGGCACCAGTGAGCCGCAGTTGGTAACTCCTGGCTGTGTGGCTCTGTCACTCTTGCAGGTTACAGGTCTGGATGGCAACTACAGAACCACATGCCACACGGTGATGGAAGTGCTTCGGGAACACAAGGACAGTGTCATGGCTGTACTGGAAGCCTTCGTCTATGACCCTTTGCTGAACTGGAGGCTAATGGACAGTGAGTTTCAGATATGTGGGAGGAATTCTTTATAAGTTCTAGGCCAGCCTGGGCTATTTGAAATAAGTATGTATGTAGGTATGCATGCATGTATGTATGTATGTATGTGTGT
The DNA here is from genome assembly GCF_037038515.1 of Microtus pennsylvanicus. Lineage (NCBI taxonomy): Eukaryota > Metazoa > Chordata > Mammalia > Rodentia > Cricetidae > Microtus > Microtus pennsylvanicus. The sequence goes on from NC_134591.1 coordinate 76,173,504, forward strand.
ATGTGTGTGTATTTATATATATTTGTGTATATGTATATGTTCCAAAAGCATTACAGAGCAGCTCTGGGGCTCGAGAGGAATCTCAGGTATTTTATGAGCTGTACAACACTCCCACTCTTGCCTTAGCTATTTAAATGAAGATTTTTTTTTTTTCTGGATGAACTGCACCTTCATGGGTTTCATTTGTTTGGTCTGTAGCGTGGGAAGCTGGGATTCAGTAGGAAACACAGTTGTGATGTGAGGCTTCTGGTGCTCTGGGAGTAAGCCAGCACTCATCTTGTCTAAGTCAGGTCTGCAGTGGACAGCTTCTAGGCCTCAGATCCCAGCTCTCGCCCTTGGTTTTGAGTGATAGATCTTGTTCACTATTCAGCATGACAGCTTTTAAAAATATTATGTTTTTATGATCATAAGGAAATACCTTTTTAACCAAGTTTCTTTCAAGTTACAGTCTGAAGTACTTCCTAACACTTAATTTCTTTTCCTAGCAAATACCAAAGGCAATAAGCGGTCTCGAACAAGGACAGACTCCTACTCTGCAGGCCAGTCAGTAGGTGGGTACATCCCAGGGAAGTTGGCAGACCCCATTCCGCATCTCCAGGGCATTTGGTCATCTTACCCTCACAGCAAATTTGAGGTCAGCCTGGGGACCTGAGTTCAATTCCCAGAACCCATGTAAAAGGTAGAAGGAGAGACTGACCCATGGAGGTTGATTACATATGAACTGTAACATGTACTCTGTTGACAGAGGTTTTCTGTCCTGCCCAGTAACCACAGTAATTAAGTCCCAAAGAAATCACGCAGAGGTCTACATTAACTATAAACCGAATGGCCCGTTAGCTTAGGCTTGTTAGCTGTGCGGTGGTGGCACATGCCTTTAATCCCAGCACTTGGGAGGCAGAGACTGGGGGGGGGGATCTCTGTGAGTTCAAGGCCGCCTGGTCTACAAGAGCTAGTTCCAGGACAGGACTGGCTCCAAAGCTACAGAGAAACCCTGTCTCAAAAAAAAAAAAAAAAAGAAAGAAAGAAAGAAAGAAAGAAAGAAAGAAAGAAAAGAAAAAAGAAATCCTCTGCAAGAGCTTAGGCTTAGCCGTTATTCTTGTCTGTGCTAGCCGTGTGGCTCAGTACCTTATTCAGTGAGACAGTCACATTTTACTTCTTCTGTTGCTGGGACAGGACTCCAGAAAGAGTTTCCCTCTTCCTGGAATTCTCCTGTTCTCATTGACCCGCCTCTACTTTCTGTCTAGTTGTCCTGCCTATACTTCCTGCCTGGCTATTGGCCAATCAGCATTTATTTAAAAAATATAATACACAGGATACAGACCATTGTCCCACAGCACTTACCCCTCTTTTTGTTAAAAAAGAAAGAAAAGAAAAGAACTTTGAATCTAATATCCTTAGTTTAGCTTTTCTCCTGACCATTATCCATAACAACTTGTAACCAACATTCTAAACAAAGGAAAATATCCATAGTCCATTTTTTGGGAATGTGGGTATAGTTTTCCAGGCTATTTCCTGCTGGTTGGGGGTACTGATAATCTTATGGGAACCTAAAGAAAATTTAGAATTATGGTCAAGTCCTGACTGGAGTAAGTATCCTGTGAGGCTTGATCATCTCAGGCAGCATCTTGAATCTGTTCGGGATGTAGAACTCTGACATCTGAACCATCTGTTCCTACTGGAGATTTCTCAGGTGGTCTTCCTTCATCAAACCTGATTTTTCTTAATTCAGAATGAATCCATAGCCTCTCATTTTCTTTGGAAATAAAAGCAAAACTTCTCCAAAGTACCATATCTTTTGACTTCAATTTTGAAGTCAAGGCATTTACAAAATATTTATCTTGGATTAAATCAGCAGCATTTATAAGCAAATATATTTTAGCAGCTGTTGCTCCTTCCTCAGCATTCAAACAATTCAAAGAGAACATAATAACATACAGTATCCATATTCTCTGTGTAAATCATCTTTACGTGGCTTTATTTTAACCTCTATTTCTTTTATTTTTAATTTTTGCCTTTTTAAGACGGGGTTTTTCTGTGTATCTTTGGCTATCCTGGAATTCACTCTGTAGACCAGGCTGTCCTTGAACCCACAGAGATCGGCCTGCCTCTGCCTCCAAAGTGCTGGGATTAAAGGTGTGTGCCACCACACCCAACTACTCTCTTTCTTTTTTATTATAAGGACTTTAACCTTTAGCCTGCATATATTTTTAAAACACTGTAAACCATTTAGAGGTTTTCTTTGTCTTTGACTCTCTCTTTACTGTATATCTCTCTTTTTCTGACTACATGAATCTTTATTTGCTAAGCGATATGGCTAAGGTTAAAGACATGGCTTTGGCGGCTGGATACAGCCCATTTCTTAGCTTTCTGAGACTCCAGTGTCATGGTGGAGGTATGTTTATTGCCACAACTCTATGGTATTTCAAGGTCCCTGCCAGCAAGCAAGCTGCAGCAGTCTGCTTACAAACCACACTCAAATGCTCTGTAGCCAGACCTCCTGCCTGAAAGAATCAGAGTTTGCACTGGCAGGACGGCCCAGAAAGCCAGCATTTTAAGATGATGCAGCTTTTTTCCTGCTATGGCTGAAAACCAAAAAAGCATATGGTCAGCTTTTCATTGATACCATTTAAGTGTTTTGTGGCAGGGCCTCTTAAAAGAGCTGCAAGGTTTTATAGCTAAAGCTGAGTCAGGAAGCCTCTCTTAAGAGCCCACTTGAGAAAATGCTGCTATCGATAAGGCATGCTTAACTCTATTCTTTTCTGTATAGAATTACTTCCCAAGCTCTCTCAGGCTTTCTATGGGTGCAGTTATCCACGTGGGCACCAGTACTCCACTCCCACACATCATACATGTATTCACAATTATAGGCTGGCTTTTCTGCCCTGCCCACCAGTTCCCAAATAGCCACACTGAGACTTATTTTTAATTATGAATGCTCAGCCAATAGCTTATTACTAACTAGCTCTTATATCTTAAGTTAACCCATATTTCTTATCTATGCTCTGCCACATGGCAGTACTTTTTACAACATGGCAAATCCATCTTGCTTCTCTCCATGTTTCCTCTCAACTCCTGAGACTCCTCCCCTTTCTTCTTCGTGCTCTCTTTTTGTCTGCACGACCCACCTAACCTCTACCTGTCCACCTATTGGCCAGCCAGCTTCATTATTAGCCCAATCACAGTGACATATATTCACACAGTGGAAAGGAATATTCTGTATTTCCCCCTTTTTTCTAATTAAAAAGTAAGGTTTCAACTTTTAACATAGTAAATTTATAAACAATGAAAACAGTTCTCAAGTAAGAATTACAGTTATATACAATAGTAACAAATAATAAATTTTTAAAGAATTAGAAACTAATTACTTTATATTACTCTTTTTTAATCTTTAATCATTACTTTATTTGTATGTGTTTTGCCTGCATGTATGTCTGTGCATTTCATGAATGCCTGGAGGAGGCCAGAAGGCGTTGGAGCCCCTGGATTTGGAATTACATATGATTGTGAGCCACCATGAGGGTGGTGGGAATCAAACCCATGTCTTCCAAAAGAACTCCAAGTGCTCTTAACCACTAAGCCATCCCTCAGCCGTGTTACTTTCCTGACGTCAGTGCTAAAGATGTAGCTTAGGGGAGTGCTTGCCTAGCATGAATGAAACCCTGAGTTTAATCCCCAAGACATCTCAGTAGGTAAGGAAGGGGTAAGGGTGCTTATGCCTGCTCTGGCCCCCTAAGATTGAGCCTCTGGACACAGCAGAAGGAGAGAAACAACTTCTCAAAGTTGTCCTCTGACTGCCCATACATGCTTGGTCCCTCCAACACACACATAAACATAAATAAAGGTAATTTTTATTTAAAAAAGAGTAGCAGGGCTGGAGAGATGGCTAAGCAATTAGGAGCACATACTGCTTTTCCAGAAGACCTGAGTTTGGTTCCCAGCAGGCTATCAGGTGGATCACAGCTGCCTGTAATTCCAGCTTCAGGAAGATTCAGCTCCTCTGGTCTCAGGCACCCACACCACACATACATGTGGACATGCCCATACACACATACATACATATAATTTAAAATGAAATAAATTAAAAGAAACATAAGAGTAACGGCCAGGCGCTGTGGCACATGGCTGTAATCCCAGCACTTGGGAGGTAGAAGCATCAGGACCTCTTTACCTACATGAGGAGGTTAAGGGCAGCTTCTGATATCTGAGACCTCTCAAAAGAAATTAGAGGGCTGAGAGAGGCAGAGGCGGGCGGATCTCTGTGAGTTCGAGGCCAGCCTGGTCTACAAGAGCTAGTTCCAGGACAGCCCCCAAAGCTACAGAGAAACCCTGTCTCAAAAAAAAAACACACCAAAACAAAAAAAAAAAAAGAAAGAAAGAAATTAGAAAATAATGGTTTCTTAGTATTTGAGTCTCCTACTAACTTCCACTAATTGAGGGTTTTTTGTTTTTTATTTGGTTTCTTTATCCTAGAAATTTTGGATGGTGTAGAACTTGGAGAACCAGCCCACAAGAAAGCAGGAACTACGGTGCCAGAATCCATCCACTCTTTCAGTAAGTCCACGCTGAGGAGCTGCAGCAATAACAAGCTCATTGCACAGATAGCAGCTACACTGAGCCACAGCCAGAAATGAAGTCGACAAGGCGAGCAACAGTGCTGCCTTGGAGAGGAAAGGGCCATGAATTCCGCACTGTGTGCAGAGGACAGAGTCGCATGCACAGGACTGCTCAACACTCGGCCGTGTTTCATAACAGCTGGGCAGCCTTGGACCTGTTGCTTCTACTCTTGTGTCTTTCAGTTGGAGATGGTTTGGTGAAACCAGAGGCCTTAAACAAGAAAGCTATTCAGATTATTAACAGGGTTCGAGATAAGCTTACTGGTGAGTGCTTGGGGCTAAAAGGACACAAAGCCTGATGTGGGGAGTGTTCTCTCAATGGGTGGCCAGCCCCTGTCCTAGGAGTCAGTTCCACATGGCTCCTGAGTGACTTCAGGCACAGTGCGCTCCTCTTGCTAAAGACCCTTGGTCTCACCTAAGGTCTCTTAACCTCATTCACTTTGGGCATGAGGGAGGCTCTTTTGGAATCTGGATGGATTCCAGAACCAGCCAACTCCATCGGCAAGTTACTGGCCTCGTGGTGAGATGCTGGCGGGTGCCGGACCACGTGGACTGCAGCAGAAGGATGGAAGAGGAGGGATGTTTGATTTTGGAAAGCAGCTACCAATTCCCACTGGTCCTCTTTCTTCTTTTGGGTAGTTTATTACATGAGTGGGAGCCAGAAAGCCAGCGCTCTTCCACACTCACTGACTGTGTGACTTCTGAACTCATTTCTCCACCTGAATGGCAGAAGCCCTGACAGAGGATGTGAACACCCTAGGAAACAGGGTTCCAGGCTCTGGGCCTCAGAGCCAGTCAGTTTTGTAGTCAGAGATGCTTAATCAAGTACCTGTTTGTGCTAGATGCCAAAGGAGCTACAGCAGCAGAAACAGACAGCTTCCCTGGCTTTTCAGGGCTCAGAATCTAAGGGTGAACACTGTCACTAAACAGAGGAGAGTCATCTGCGGCTGTGTGCCTTGTGATGGCAGAGTTTAATTTGGAAATTCCAGAAACGTTCACTAAGGACATAACTGGAGTTCAAGTTTACAAGAGGAGTGTAGTAGTTACTTTTCTGTTGTTGGTGGTAAGACACCATGACCAAGGCAACTTTGTTTTGTTTTTCTAAGACAGGGTTTTACTGTGTAGCCCTGGATGTCCTGAAACGCACTCTGTAGACCAGGCTGGCCTCAAATTCACAGAGATCCGCCTACCTCTGCCTCCCGAGTGCTGGGATTAAAGGTGTGAGCCACCACCACCTGGCCAAGGTAACTTATAAAAGAAAGCGTTTATTTGGAGCTGACAGCTCTGGGTGGTTAGTTTGAACCCACAACCCTGTGGTGGTGAGCACAGCAGGCAGGCAAGCATGGTGCCTGAGCAGTTGCCGAGAGCTTGCATTTTGTTCCACAGCTGTGAAGCAGACAAAGCTTACTAGAAATGAACAAAGCCATTGACACAAGGCCTCCAATACCACTGCACCTCCGAATCCTTCCGAAACAGTTCCACCAACTGGGGCCCAAGTATTCAAATATATGAGGACCATTCTCATTCAGACCCTTCCGCCTCCCCCGCCCCCCCACCCCAAGGAGTTAACCAGGAGGACACTGTTCCAGGCAGAGGGAGCAGTGTACACTAGAACCCTTTGATGAGAGTGGCAGCAAGAGCAAAGGTCCTAGGGCTAGCCCTGTGGCCTAGAAAAAACAGTGTGGTGACTGGCTGGACCAGGGCTCTAGTATCCAGAGAAGACAGCCACTGATGAAGACATCAGATGCAAGAGATCTTGAGGGCAAATCAAAGGTTGTGCTAGGACTGCAGCTCATTAGTAAAGTTCTTGCCTGACACTCAGAAACCTAACTTAGAGTCCCAATGTGATGTTTTTTTTTCTTTTTTCTTGTCTTTTTCTTCTTTTTTTTTTTCTTTTCTTCTTTTTTTTTTTCCTGTGCTTTAACAAATAAAGCTTGCCTGAAGATCAGAGTGCAGAGCTAGCCACACTAGTTAGCCATAGAGGCCAGGCAGTGGTGGTGCACACCTTTAATCCCAGCACTCAGGAAACAGAGGCAGTCAGAGCTCTGTGAGTTCCAGTCACCCTGGGCTATATAAGATTGAATCAGTCTAAAAGAGAAACAGAGCCAAGTATAGTGGCTCACACCTTTAATCCCATCACTAGGGAGGTGAAGACAAGAAGGTCAGTACCACCCAAAAATATAAAAACCCACAAAGACTGCTGTTGACACATGAGACATGAGAAGGTCAAAGGTGACTCCAGGACACTGGTGTTTATCTGAGAGCTGGGATTGTTGAAGAGAATGAGATGAAGGCGAAGAAAGTGAGATGTGGCAGAATTCTCAAGCGGCTGATGCAGGGAGGGGAGGACTAAGTAAGCAAGTCGAGGCCTTTGTGGGCAGAAGTTCTGGGCACTGAGAGCCACCCTAGCGTTGGCTCATAAAAGGACTCTGAGCTACACCCCGTGTCTCATGGTACAAAGGACTCTCTTGACTGAGCTACACTCCTATGTCTCAATTTTTTTTTCTCTACAAGGAAATAGAGGGATGTGTTTACAAAATTGAAAAGGCCATTGTGATGGCACGCATCTTTAATACCAACAATCAGAAGGCAGAGGCAGATAGAGCTCAGTGAGTTCCAGGCCAGCCAGAGCTACATACAGAAAGACCCTGTCTCAAAAAAAATTAAAAAGCCGTGAAAAGGGCATAATCAAGGAAAGTTTGAACAAAGACTAAGTGATCAATACTTCAGACTTGAAGGAGAGCAGGAGAACTGGACCCTGAGCACAGGGCAGGGTGGTCGGAGGAGAGGAAGGAACTCCTGAGATGGGGAGAAGAGGGAATTGATGCAAACTGCCCAAAACTAAAACATCGGAGGGAGGGCATCGGGCCAGGGTGAGAAGTAGAGGAGACTGGGGAGACTTTAACAGACCTGGCAGTACTAGAAAGACGCTTTGCCAGCTAGGTGTGGTGGCTCACACCTGCATTCCAGAAGGGGAAAAAGGCAGGAGGGTTACTGGGAATTTGAAGCTAGGCTGGGCTATACAATGAGTTCCAAGAGAACAAGGAACGGAATGGAGGGGAGGGGAGAGAAGGGAAAGGAAGGGAAGGGAAGAAACTGGTTACAGTGGTGGACAACTTGGGAAATCAGGAGAATCGGACATTCAAGACCAGCCTCAGCTACATAATTCAGGCCATCTCTGACTGCCTAAGATCTCTCTCAAAAAACTGTAACAACAAAATACTTCTGTGTTAAAGAAAAGAAAAGAGGCAGGTTAGGCCTGGAGAGATGACTGATTAAGAGCATGTGTTAGCCGATGATTCCCAGCCCCCATATGGTGGATCATGACCATCAGTGACTGCAGTTCCAGACCTCCGAGGGCACACATGGCATACGTGCAGACATACCGGCAAAGCATTCATACACGTAAAATTTAAAATTCTTTAAAAGCAAACAAAAAATCAGGCAGGTTTTCAAAGAAGCTGTGTTGGCTGGCCAGGCTGCAGAGTCTGTGTGAGGCCAGTGTCCTCACTGTCCAGTAGGAACACGGATGGCAGCCTGTGGGGCTCAAACTGGACGGCCTTGTTCACTCTTCAGATCAGATCTTGGAACAGCTCCATTAGCCATATCTCTGATGTCTTCACCGTCTTTGAATGGGTTCTGTTATAAGAGACCCCTGTGCGTGCAGATGACACTGAAGTCAATGCAGGAGTGGTCTGACCTTCCCGCTCCAGCAAGAGTTGACTTCCTGTGGCTGCGTAGACAGTGGGGCCACACAGGAACATGGCAGTTGTTGATAGCAGGTTCAGATGACAGTGTTTCTCCTTCCACTTGCTAGGTCGGGATTTCTCTCATGACGACACCTTGGATGTTCCAACCCAAGTGGAGCTGCTCATCAAGCAGGCGACATCCCATGAAAACCTCTGCCAGTGCTACATTGGCTGGTGAGCTTCAGTGGCTGAGTGTGGCAGCTCATGCCTCTAATCCCAGCACTGGGGATGCAGGGGAGGCAGATGTCTTCAGGGCCAGGGCAGCCAGAGCTACAGTCAGGACCAAAGACGGTGTGGTGGAGTGGCCATACAGGGCGGTCAGACCTGGCTAATGTCTCTAGTTTACAAGTTTGTAGCTCTCAGAATGCTCCTTCTCTAACACGAGAAACCTGAGACATGCACATCTGCATTGAAGTTAAAATGGCTTTGAGAGCCATGGTTCAGAGTGGGAAGGGCGCCTGATTGGGCTGTACATCTTTTGGATTTTTGTTGTCGCTCCAGAGATGCAGAAGGGCATAGGAGCCAGGGAGTGACGAGAGAGAATGGCGAGAGGAAAGGTTGAGAATCCTGGAGTGTCTGGGCAGAAATCAGACCTGCTCCCTGCAGGAGGCTAAAGCTTGGAAGACCTCTGATGACGACTGCCTTTGTTGTCCCCCTTCCTAGGTGTCCCTTCTGGTAACCGGAGCCTGGCAAACCACACCATTTCCTCAGACGCTTTTGTACCTTGGTCTGTGCTTCCAGTGGACTGAATCCAAGGGCATAAAGTTGGACTTTGTTAAATATTTTGAACTGTATATGAAAAGAACTACTGTATATTCAAAGTTGGTCTGAACCAACCTCCTAGCTGCTGTTGAAAAGACTGTCAGAAACACAAGGCTTGATTCAGTTCCCGGACAGTGAAACACAGAAATCCTACAGAAACCAAGCCTTCGATTTTGGGGGGAAAGATGATGGGTAACTAAAAAATACGGGTTTTGACTTGACTTACAAGAGAACTCATCACAAGCATTTCCTGCAGAAAAATATAGTCCATTCTCTCAACCCAGGGACAGTGGACTCAGCACAGTCCGGTATGCCCGCGGCCTGGAGAACACGGACCAGGGGCTCCAACACAGTGATGCAGACTTCAGCACTCCACCCATCCTGTTACCTCACCAGTCCCTGGGCAGCAGTGGCAACGTTTGCAGGATGGGCCAAAGTGGGTGAGAAGATCTGTCTTCTGCTTGACCCCATGATGCTGAAGTCACAAGACCTGACCTTCCAGGAGGACAGTTTGCTCAGACACCAGGCCACCGCGTGTGAGCAGGTGTGCCATGGATCCCAGTGCAAAGGGGGTGCATCGTCCCTGCTGTGTTGGAAGAGGGATGAGTGAGTACCTTGTGTTTGGAACAGGGGCTCACAACACAAGTGCGGTCGTGGACGTGCTGATCACAGAGGGATAGACACACTAGAACAGGTCGGGAACTCTGAGCAAAGCAAATATCCAACTAAATACACAAAAGTATAAAGTGAAGCCACATCTAGACACCATGTTGTATCTGAGTAATTTTTGTGCCAATAAATGACATCAGAATTTTAAAAACATGTGTGGCTCTTATTAGTAATTACTTTATAAATTCTGTCACTGGGGATACAACTCAGTGGTAGGCCACTAGCTAATAGGCAGTGACCCAAGGTTTGTTTCCCAGCCTCGCACAAAAGAAAAAAGGATCCAGGCAAGGGAGTCTATATCATTCATTACCTTCCAGCCAGGGCTAGAGAGAAACCTGTCTTGAAAAAACAATTTTTATGGGGCTGGAGAGAGGGCTCAGAGGTTAAGAGCACTGGCTGCTCTTCCAGAGGTTCTGAGTTCAATTCCAGCAACCACATGGCGGCTCACAATCATCTATAATGAGATCTGGCGCCCTACTCTGGCGTGCGGGCATACATGGAGGCAGAATGTTGTATACATAATAAATAAATCTTTAAAAAAAAGAAAACAATTTTATATGTGTATATATGACACATGTCATTTTAGTTATATATGTATATATGTGTATGTCATTTTTACTTACATATGTATGTATATGTATGGCACATGATCAGATGCCCATGTCGACCAGAAGTCATCTGCCCCTGCCAGCTTGAGTTGCAGGTAGTTATAAACCTCAGGACTAGGTGCTGTGGTCCTCTAGAAAAAAAAGGAGTGTTCTTAACTACTGAAACCTCTCTTTCCTCCCCACCCAAGTTTTTGTTTTTGGGTGTGTGTGTGTGTTTGTTTGAGATAGGGTTTCTTTGTAGCTTTAGGGTGTGTGTGTGTGTGTGTGTGTGTGTGTGTGTGTGTGTGTGTGTGTGTATGGTTTTTTGAGATAGGGTTTCCTTGTAGCTTTGGAGTCTGTCCTGGAACTAGCTTTTTTAGACCCAGGTTTTTGTTTTTGGGGTGTGTGTGTGTGTTTGTTTGAGATAGGGTTTCTTTGTAGCTTTAGGGTGTGTGTGTGTGTGTGTGTGTGGTTTTTTGAGATAGGGTTTCCTTGTAGCTTTGGAGTCTGTCCTAGAACTAGCTTTTTTAGATCAGGCTGGCTTCGAACTCAGAGATCCGCCTGCGCCTGCCTCCCAACTGCTGGGATTAAAGGCATGCACCACCACCGCCCGGCCCCACTCAGTTTTTTGTTTTTAATTTTAAATTGGAAAAATCCAGTCCAAGTGTGGTATGCACACCTTTAGTTTCAGGACTTGGGAGGCTGAGGCAGGCTGATCTCTGAGTACCCAGTCCTGGGATTAGTGGCCTGGACCACCATGCCAGCAGAGAAAAACTATCTTTAACTATGATTAAAACTGTATTTTCAACCAGGCGGTGGTGGTGCACGCCTTTAATCCCAGCATTTGGGAGGCAGAGGCTGGCGGATCTCTGAGATCGCGGCCTGCGTGGTCTACAGAGTGAGTTCCAGGACAGCCAGGCTACATAGAGAAACCCTGTCTTGAAAAAAACACACACTGTATCCTCCAGTACACACTGTAGAGCACAGGACTGTTAGTGCTACAGTGTGATTTTACTATTGAGAGCCATGCTCGGTAACTAGGTACAAGCCTGGTGGGGAGGTAGCGGAGAGGCCACCTGTGCGCACGCGCGCTAAGCCCGCCTCGGTCAGCCGGATCAATCTCGCGAGAAGAGCCACCCTAAGACGGAAAGATGGCGCCTCCCAGTCCCCGGGAGCATCAGGCCGCGGCGGCCACCAGCGCGACCAAGCCTGACGAGGAGATGGTGCTGCCTGGCTTCCCCGACGCAGACAGCTTCGTGAAAGTGAGTTCGCGGGCCCCGGGACACCCCAGGAGCCCCCTGTGCTGGCCGGAAACGGGTCTGGGGCTGCGGAGCAGGCCCTCCGGGCTTCCGGCGCCCGCCACGGCGGCTTCACGGCGCGCAGCGGGAATAGCGGGAGCCGAGCGGGAGCGGAGGGCACCGCGCTTCCGGTATGAGCGCGTGCCGCTTTGCGTGTAAAGCCGTGTCCGCGCCCTCAGAAGGGCGTCCTTGTCGTCCACGTGGCGCACCCTGCGCTACCTCGGGCCCAGCAGCCCGTGGCGGAAGAGCCCGTGCTGTCCCCACTATGTACAAACGTCTGTAATGTTGGGTTGAACGTCACCTGTCACAGTTGCCATCGAGTCTCTCGAAGTGCCAAAGCGCTTTCACCAGTGCTCCTTGAGCATAAAAGGATTCGTGTAATTCTGTGTTCACAAGATTGACAATGCTGTCATTAGACCTTAACATGACAGCCACTATAGACTGGTTCCCGTTACCGCACGACTGGGTCGTCTGCAGTGTCTGAACTGTGTGTTGCTGATGGATGTGCATCAGACCCACAGAAATACAGTAGATTATTCTAGAAAGCGTCTCCGTCTGAACTTAGTGATAGCATCCATATGCCAGTCAGTGTTCTAAGTGATTGTAGTAGCTCATTTAATCCTCCCAATAACTACCTTTTACTGTGCCCATTTTTCAGAGGTGTAAACTAAGGTCGGTATGAACAAAAAACTTTCTTCAAATCACAGTTCATAATAAACTTTCATATCAGGAATGGAAATATAACTCAGTTGACAGGGTGGCTGCCTAGTATATGTGAAGCCTGGGGTTTCGTTCTCGACACCACATAAACCGTGTATGGTTTTACACCTGTAAGTAATGCCAGCACTCAGGAGGTGGAGGCAAGGTTTTGTTTTTTGTTTTTCTTTTTAATGAATGAATAGAAATCCATGTTTTAAAAGTGTCTTTTCCTCTGAATTTTTTTTTTTCCTCTGAATTTTTCAGTTTGCCCTTGGGTCAGTAGTGGCGGTGACCAAGGCATCTGGGGGCCTGCCACAGTTTGGCGACGAGTATGACTTTTACCGAAGTTTTCCCGCCTTCCAGGCGTTTTGTGAAACCCAAGGAGACAGGTTGCTTCAGTGGTGAGTACTGCATGTTATGTTGGCTGGAAACCATGGTAAGAAAGGCCTCAGTGGTAGGGGCATTATAGGTGTGATGGGGTCCCTGGGTATGAACCCCCGTACTGACAAACTGAAGGAAGTACTGGCTGAATGGCAGTAACAAGGATGACTATAAGCAGGGATAGCCTGTGGTTGCTGGGGGGAACAACAGCTCACTACGGAGCTGGAACTCGGTGTGTATACGAAGCTAGACTTGAAGTCTTCCTTTGCTTCCTGAGTGTTGAAATCGCAAATGTGAGCCTTCACATCTAGCATGAGCTGTGATTGTTAAAGATAAATTAGCCACAGCTGGACCATGGTGGCTCGCACCTTTAATCCCAGTACTCGGGAGTTCGGGGCCAGCCTGGTCTACGGAGTGAATTCGGACAGCCGGAGTTGTTACACAGAGAGACCCTATCTTAAAAAACAAAGCAAAACAAAAAAGGGCCACCAGCAAGGTGGCTCAGTGGACTAAAGGCGCCTGCTGCTGAGTCTAATGACCTGGGTGTGATCCCTGAGACTCAGATGTAGCGGGTATAGAATCCGCTCCTTCAGTTTGTCCTCTGGACTGTATGGGTAGGTCGTGAAACACACACATACACACAAAATATCTTTTTTATTATTATTTTTAATTTTAAAAGTCTTTTGCTGGTGGGGGAGGGTGGTGGTGGCACACACCTTTAATTCCAGCACTTGGGAGGCAAAGGCAGTCAGAACTCAAGGGAGTTCAAGGCCAGCCTGGTCTGTTGAACGAGAAGGGCAGCAGTCAAGGCTATACTTTTCTTCTTTTTTTTATATATTTATTATGTATACAGTGTTCTGTCTGCACGTATGCCTGCAGGCCAGAAGAGGGCAGCAGACCTTATTACAGATGGTTGTGAGCCACCATGTGGTTGCTGGGAATTGAACTCAGGACATTTGAAAGAGTAGGCAATGCTCTTAATCTCTGAGCCATCTCTCCAGGCCAAGGCTATACTTTTCTCATCTGTTAATTGTTAAGAGAAATTACCTTGAAGCTGTTTGTTTTTTATTGAAAAAAGGTCTCATTCATTAAATTGCTTAGGTTGGCTCCTAACTCACTGTGTGGCCCAGGCCTTGAATGTTCAAGCCTCCTACCTCTGCATTCTAAGAAACCAGGGAGCGTCACGGGCGTCTTAGACCTGGCTTTGGGTCTTGTCTCTTAAAGGTTGCTGTGAGAATGTTCATTAATTAATTAATGTGGGAACCCTGTAAGCCATTTGGGGCTGGAGAGATGGCTCAGCGGTAAAGAGCATTGTCTGCTCTTCCAAAGGTCCTGAGTTCAATTCCCAGCAACCGCATGGTGGCTCACATTACCATCAGTAATGAGATCTGGTGGCCTCTTCTGGCCTGCAAGCATACATGCAGGCAGAACTCTATATACATGAATGAATGAATGAATGAATGAATGAATGAATGAATGAATCTTTAAAAAAAAAAAGACAAGCCATTTGGGTTTTTTCCGATATTATAGATTGGTGGAATAAAGGCGCATGCGCTGACTTTGGCTTTCCTCCTCTAGCATGAGTAGGGTAATGCAGTACCACGGGTGTCGCAGCAACATTAAAGATCGGAGGACCGTGACTGAATTGGAGGACAAGTTCGATTTACTAGTTGATGCCAACGATGTGATTTTGGAGAGAGTGGTGAGTGTCTCCCCGTCCACATAAGTGAACTAACAAACACAAAGCTCAAATGTTAAAATGCAAGGGAAAACCCCAGCATTACAGAGCATGGTAAGGCATAACTTTAGCCAGGCCTAGTAGCCATGCCTATAATCTCAGCACTAGGAAAGCAATGACAAGTGGATCTCTGAGTTCCAGGCCAGCCTAGTCTATACAGTAAGACCCTAAGACCCTATCTCAATAAAGAAAAAAGAAAAAATTTTTATGTATATGGCCGGACTCAAACTCACTGAGATTCACCTGCCTCTGCCTCCTGAGTGCTGGGATTAAAGGTGTACCCCACCACCGCCCGGCCTCTCTCTTGTAAATGTATTTATTCAAATGTCAGGCAGTTAAGATCCTAACCCAATGCCTTGTCTCCTCTTAGGGTATATTACTGGATGAAGCCTCAGGTGTGAATAAGCACCAACAGCCCGTCCTCCCTGCAGGACTGCAGGTCCCCAAAACAATAGTGTCTAGCTGGAACCGGAAGGTGAGCTCCCAGTCGGGTTTCACGGGCCCACGTCATTTTAGTTTGCATTTCTCTTGTGGCACACTGCATGCAGCGGGGTGCTCCCCGCCTTGAGTGGTCTCCCCAGCACACTCAGCCCGCCTCCTTCTCCACGTGTCACTGGAACCTCACATGCAGTAACATTCCATGTGTCTGGTTGCTGAGTTGGATTCCCTTTCCTGCTTCATCAAGCCATGTTTTAGTTGATTCATATGTGTTGGCCGTAGGCAGGAGAATATGGGAAAAAAGCAAAATCTGAGACTTTCCGACTGCTGCATGCAAAAAACATCCTCCGACCTCAGCTCAGATTTCGGGAGAAGATTGATAATTCGAACACGCCCTTTCTCCCCAAAATCTTTGTCAAGCCCAATGCTCGGAAGCCCCTCCCTCAGGGTAAGTGGTGCAGTCGCTGCCTGTGAGTCCTTCATTTGACACATGCATTAGAAGGGAACGGACTTTCCTCCTGCCTTCTGTTCCTGCTCCTACCAAACTGGAAGGCAGAGAAGTGTGTGCTCCTGTGTCATGGTGTGTTTGTCACTGCTTGGCTCTCCAGCTCTCTCAAAAGAAAGGCGGGAACGTCCACAGGATCGTCCTGAGGACCTGGACGTGCCCCCTGCCCTGGCAGATTTCATCCATCAGCAGAGGACTCAGCAGGTTGAACAGGACATGTAAGTGCACGGGGCTTTCTCCTCGCCTTTCTGCCGCCTCATTCAGCCCCTTTGTCTACAGTCAGTCTCGGGCTGACCTTGAACTTGGCTTTCTCTTTTAGTACCGAGATTACAGGTGTATGGACTCCATACCTGGCCCTTCATGCCTTTTTTTTTTTTTTTTTTTGAGAGAGTGTGTGTGTTATCCTCCTTTTAGTGATTGTGCTAACCCAGCCTGTGTAATTCCTGAGTTTTCCTTGTTGGGGGTATGGGTGGTAAGACATGGTCTCACATATCCCAGGCTGGCCTCACACTTACCCTGGCCTCACACTGACCCTGAACTTACGACCCTCCTGCCTTCACCTCCCAGACGATGAGATTATAGATGTCTGTCCTTATCCCCAGGTTTATCTGGTACTGAGGCTGTGTTGGACAAGCACTGTAGCAACAGAGCCCCAGCACAGCCGCCATGTTTGTTTACACACATCGTATCTGAGCAGCCATGTGTCTTATGAATGATGAAATTCATCTCAGGATTTCTGCTGTATTTACTCAGGTTTGCACATCCTTATCAGTATGAACTCGATCACTTCACTCCACCTGAGTCAGTGCTTCAGAAGCCGCGGCCACAGGTTGGTGCCTAGCCCAGATTCCAAAGCTGCAAACCTGGGAAGAACGAAGCGTTGGCTAGTTTGGTGCAGTAGCTTTGGGAGGCTGAGGTGTGGGGTCATTCCTCAAGCTTAGAGTTCATCCTGTACATAGGGTCGGCATGTAACACTCTCCTTTCTTGGTCCAGTTGTACAGACCTGTGGAAGAGACACCCTGCCACTTTGTATCCTCCCTGGACCAACTCGTGGAGCTCAATGAGAAGCTCCTGGGTTGTCAGGAGTTTGCAGTGGATCTAGAGGTACCTTGTAATTTTCCTGTGACTTCATCTACTTGCAAAGTCTAAAGTTAGCACAATCTCTTTTGTCTTTACGTTCGGGGGCCTGAAACAAGTATTGCACCAGTCCAGGCTGGCCTTGAATACATCCTCCTGCCTTAAAAAAAAAATTTCCGAAAAATTAGTCATGTAATTTTATAGCTGACTTTAAAAAAAAAAAATGAAGGAATATGTACTAACCCTTTCCCCTACACTCCCTCTCTTTGGTTTAGCATCACTCATACAGAAGCTTCCTAGGATTGACCTGCCTGATGCAAATTTCCACCCGGACGGAAGACTTCATCATTGACACCCTAGAGCTTCGAAGTGACATGTACATTCTCAATGAGAGCCTCACAGACCCGGCCATCGTTAAGGTCAGCCATCCTGCCCCCTGCCCGAGGTGGGAATGCAGTGCTTCCCAGTCTACCATCTTGTTCTTTCCACCTAGACCCGTGGACAGAAAAGCCATGTCATCTCCTATCCCGAGGGTCTACGTACCTAACTGCTTAGTTCTAGACCCCAAAAGGGCCTTTACCACGTAGCTTATTGCTATCCGGAGACATAAATCATGGTAGTGAGTTTCGCTGAGCCCAGTCAATTGGATTGCTTGAACTTAAGGACACACCTGGAGCTAATAGGACTCCTAACCCATACCATGGTTCAAAAGCAGTTGCAGCCCTTAACAGCATACGGTTATAAGCACAAAAGATGGCCGTGGCCTAAATTTAAAAAAAGTGCTGCTTAAACTGGGCTGTAGTGGTGCACGCCTTCAATCCCAGCACTCGGGAGGCAGAGGCAAGCGGGTCTTTGTGGTTTCGAGCCAGCCTGGTCTACAGAGTGAGTTCCAGGACAGGCTCCAAAAGCTACAGAGAAACCCTGTCTCGAAACACACCACCCCCCAAAAAAAGCACTTAAAAGTACATACATTGCCAGTGGTGGATGCCTTTAATTCCAGCAATCAAGAGGCAGAGGCAGATGGCCAGCCTGGTCTACAGAGTGAGTTCCAGGACAGCCAGAGCTACTCAGAGAAACCCTGTCTGGGGAAAAAAAAATAAAACAAGACAAAACTACACACACTGGGTTGAGGATATAATTCAGTGATAGGATGCTTGCCTAGCAGTTCCAGGGTTCCATTCCTACTAATGTTCTGATAGCCCAGAGGTAGGGTTAAGTAAGGAGACAGATGAATAGCCTGGTGCTGCTGTGAATTGCATGGTCTTGATTTTGTTTCCAGGTCTTCCATGGTGCTGACTCTGACATAGAGTGGCTACAGAAAGACTTCGGGCTCTATGTGGTGAACATGTTTGACACACACCAGGCAGCACGGCTTCTCAGCCTGGCTCGTCACTCACTTGACCATCTGCTGAGACTGTACTGTGGTGTGGAGTCAAATAAGCAGTATCAGCTGGCAGATTGGAGGATACGGTCAGTCGGCTGGTGGTGGGTGGAGATGTGTGAGTGCGGGAAAGAATCTGTTAAATTGGAAATTAGTGCCAGGCACACCTTTAATCCCAGCACTCGGGAGGCAGAGGCAGGTGACTTGAGTTTAAGGCTACACAGAGAAACCCTGTCTTAAAAGAAACATTATCAAACCCTTTACCCTCCTCCCAGCACTAAATCCCCAGGTGCTACGGGGACGACATCTTGGTCATGCTCACAGCAGTCTTAAGTGTGTGTTCCCTTTCCATAGCTGAGGTAAGAAAGTACAGAGAGGGTAAGGACAGACAGGTGGAGCTGCAAGTCACCCCAGCACCATAGTTTTAACCTTAGCATCCCTCTGTCTCACCGCACCAAGTTAAATGATAGTGTGTTATACCAAGTTGCAGTAAGTGTCTGTGTAGCATAGTATTGGGAAGGAATCTTTGGAGTGAGAGGAGAGCCAAAAAAGTTTTTTCACACAGCACAAAGGTGGTGACAGTCATGGAAGCTATGTCTCTTGCAACTCTAGCCCTCTGCCAGAGGAAATGCTGACCTACGCCCGGGATGACACCCATTACCTGCTTTACATCTATGACCGCATGAGGCTGGAGCTGTGGGAGAGAGGCAACGACCAGCCTGTCCAGTTGCAGGTGGTGTGGCAGCGGAGCAGGGACATATGCCTCAAGGTACCATGTCCCCACAGCTATACAGACACCCAGCACGCTGTTGCTGTTTTGGACTGAGTTCTGCTTATTTCTTTTTTTAATGGCTCTTGGGGCAGAGAGATGGCTCATTGGTAAAAAGTACTGTCTGCTTTTCTGGAAGATCAGGATTCAAATCCCAGCACCCACATGGCAACTCAAATTGTCTGTAACTCCAGTTCCAGGGGATTTGACTCCCTCACACAAACATATATGCAAACAAAACACCAGTGCACACACACAAAAAGAAAGCCTGGCGGTGGTGTGGCACATATCTTTAATCCTAGCACTTGAGAGGCAGAGATAGGAGGCTCTCCTCTGATCTAGGGGCAAGCCTGGTCCACATCGAGAGTTCCAGAACAGCCAGCACTACATAGAGAAACCCTATCTCGAAAAGTCACACACCCCCCCCAAAAAAATTGGTTCTTATGATGGCTTTTATACATCCTTGTCATCCTTTTTCTTCATCCTCTTCTCCTGTCCTTCTGACTCTTGCTGCTCGGCCCCCCACCCCTACCCACCAATGACTCTGCTTTCTTTCTTTCTGGTTTTTCAAGCCAGGGTTTCTCTAGCTTTGGAGCCTGTCCTGGAAATTGCTGTGTTGACTAGGCTGGCCTCAAACTCACAGAGATCTGCCTGCCAATAGCTGGGATTAAAGGCATGTGCCACCACCGTCCTGTGACTCCTGATTTCATGGCATGCATCTTCTATTACTGTGTGTTTCCTTTTCTCCCTCAAGATCTCTTTCTCCCCTCTGATGGTCACTTCTCTGATGATCTACACACACCTTGTAAGTCTAGGTTCCTGTATCCGGGAAAGCTCTCAGGACCCATGCAGAATCTGGCTTGTGTTAACATGATGATCTCAGATTCCATCTGTAATCCCACAGGTGTCACAATTTTATTTTCCTTTATGGCTGAATAAAATTTCATTCTGAGGCAGAGACAAAGAGGATGGTTCAGTGTGAACACCAGAACCCCATTTAAAAAACAAAACAAGAAGCCGGGCGGTGGTGGCGCACGCCTTTAATCCCAGCACTCGGGAGGCAGAGGCAGGAGGATCTCTGTGAGTTCGAGACCAGCCTGGTCTACAAGAGCTAGTTCCAGGACAGGCTCCAAAACCACAGAGAAACCCTGTCTCGAAAAACAAAAAAAAAAAAAACAAAAAAAAAAAAAAACAAAAAAAAAAAAAAAACAAAACAAGACAAATAAAAAAAAAAGTAGTCCTGGGTGTGGTGGTGCATGCCTTTAATCCCATTACACTAAAGGCAGAGGCAAGTAGATTGCTATGAGTTCAAAGCCAACCTGGTCCACAGTGAATTCCAGAACAGGCAGGACTTCATAGTGAGACCCTCTCTCGGGGTTAGGGATAGGAGGGAGCACCTGTTGCTCTGCCAGAGAACCTTGGTTCAGTTTCCAGCACCCAAATGGCATAGGACCTCTATGGGTGCTAGTTACATACATGATACACAGATACACAGGCAAAATACTCAAACGCATATAAGAAAAAATTGCATTTTCCTAATGGAAAAGACTCTTATGCACCTTTTTAAATGCTTACTATTTCTGTTTCTTTCTTTGAGAATTTTTTCAGTTCACTGGCCTGTTTACTGATGAAATGATGTGGGTTTTTGGTGTTTCAATTTTTCAGTTACTTAGAAGTACAGAATGCTCATGACTTTGGGCGTCACCCTTATGCAGAAGCCATCTGAACCTTTGTGTCGTGACAATGTCAGTGTGTGTGTTGCTACCACGAGCATACTCACTTTGCATTTTGTTTTGGTTTGGTTTCCTTGCATTCTGAGAATTCAGTTCAGAACCTCACATGCAATAGGCAAGCACTGCCTCACTGAGCTCTATATCCAGCCTTTGTTTCAGGTGGTTTGTTGGTTTTTTGTTTTGTTTTGTGTTTTTCGGGGCAGGTTTTCTCTGTGTAACAGCTCTGACTGTCCTGGAACTTGTTCTGTAGACGAGGCTGACTTCGAACTCACAGAGATCTGCCTGTTTCTGCCTCCTGAGTGCTGGGATTAAAGGCGTGCACTATCACTGCCCAGCTTGTTTCAATTTTTTTAAGACAAGGTCTCACCAGGAAACCCAGCCCGGCCTCTCGCTTGTTGCCCTCCTGTGTTAGCTCCTCAAACCTAGCTCCACCTTTATCCTGTAGTGCAAGAGCCAAACATTTTAGAGAGCCCAGGGCACAGTTTTTTACCCCACTGATGTCTTTGCTTTTTTACAGTGCTGAGGATCAAGCCAGGGCTTCATGTACATTGGGCAAGTGTTCCACCACTGAGCCTTTCCCTATGCTCATTGATCGTGAATGTTCTTTAACATTTTGCAGAAATTTGTCAAGCCTGTCTTTACGGATGAGTCCTACCTTGAGCTGTATCGAAAGCAGAAAAAGCATTTGAACTCACAGCAGCTGGCGGCCTTTCAGCTGCTGTTTTCCTGGAGGGATAAAACAGCCCGCAGGGAGGATGAGAGCTACGGGTGAGGATGTGGGGTTCCTTTAATGCTTATGGGCCCAGCAGAATTGATTGTAGAGTCTGGCTACCGTCTCCTTCATTATAGTGTTTAGTGAGCTTACTAGTTGAACGTAATGTGAGCCCATTGTGTTTTCTTCCAGATATGTTCTACCCAATCACATGATGCTAAAGATAGCCGAGGAACTGCCTAAGTAAGTCTCAGAGCTGAGTAACACGCTCTCTCTTCTCAGTCACTCTCAGTCCTTCACAGCCGGGCATTCTGATTGCGGCTGCTTGAGGCTGTACTCAGAGGTTAGTACCCCAAACTTGGAAGGGAGCCACAGTCCTTGCCTGAGGGCTCCTGGATAAGAACTAAAACTTCTGAACTGGTATATCTCATGGCTAGTGCCAAGTCTGCTGCAGTCCCTTTGAGGGAACTGTCCCACATTATTTCTTGTGTCTTTGTGTCTTTCTCTAAATTTTTTTCCTTTTTTTTTTTGGTTTTTCGAGACAGGGTTTCTCCGTAGCTTTGGAGCCTGTCCTGGATCTTTCTCTAAATTAAAGCCTCAAAACTTTTAAGCATTGTGTTGTATTAATTGGAGCATAAACAGGAATAAGAAATTAGAAACCTGTTTTTCTTGAGGCTTGTCTCCAGCTCTCGCAGTTTGTAAGACAACTAGAGGAGTGGGCTAAAAGTTGGTGCAGTGAAGATCGCA
The DNA here is from genome assembly GCF_037038515.1 of Microtus pennsylvanicus. Taxonomy (NCBI): domain Eukaryota; kingdom Metazoa; phylum Chordata; class Mammalia; order Rodentia; family Cricetidae; genus Microtus; species Microtus pennsylvanicus. Next base: position 76,195,362 of record NC_134591.1, read on the forward strand.
TGAGCAGGTGGCTGGCCTGGACTGGTTTATGTAATCGTTTAGAACTTCTGTGGCCTTTTTTGGGGGTTAGGGGGCTAGGCCGAGGGGTCCTCACTCCATGAGCAAGATTGGCCTCACTACCTTGAACTTGTTATCCTCCTACTTCCGTGTCACAAATGCTGTTCTTGGTGATGGTGTGCTGGGGTTGGAGCCCGAGATTTGAGCGTGCCAAGCAAGTGCTCTGCTACCCAAACTCCAGCCCATTCATTGCTATTGGGAAACCTTGAAGGCTGTGTCTCCATGGTGAGGTGAGTTTCTGTCCTTGTTTTCAGGGAACCTCAAGGCATCATAGCTTGCTGCAACCCGGTCCCACCTCTTGTTCGGCAGCAGATCAATGAGATGCATCTCTTAATCCAGCAGGCTCGAGAGATGCCCCTGCTCAAGGTATGCGGTGTGTCACCCAGCAGGCCTCTTCTTCAGCACTTTCCTCCTGTGGCCTCCTAAAGCTCTGAGCTGCTCTCCTCTTCTCAACCGCCCTGAGGAGTAATGACAGCTGGGAAGCTACTGGGTGTGCCCTGTTAGATGTAGCTGTGCTCGTTTGGGGGTTTGGGGTTTTGAGGTGTGGCTTTATTTTTTGATGATAGGGTTCAAGCTCAGGGCTTCCTCATGCTACACAAGTACTCTTCTGATGAATTATTGACCAAGCCCATGAAATTTATTTTAATTTAATTATATATTTTGTTTTTTCTAGACAGGGTTTCTCTATTTAACAGTTCTGGCTGTTGTGGAGTGCACTTTGTAAACCAGGCTGGCTTAGAACTCACAGATATCCACTTGGTTCTGTCTCCTATTCTGGGATTAAAGACATGTGCCACCAACACCCGGCTTTAATTTTTTATGTATCTCTATTTATGCATGTAGGCATGTGTATACCACAATATGCTTGTCTAGACCAGATTACACACTTGCAGGAGTCAATTCTTTCCTTTTACTACGTGGTTCCTGGGGATCAAACTCAGGTTGTCAAACTTGGCAGCAAGAGCCCTCGCACAAGCAACTGCATTTTTTTTATGACAGTCATAAACTAAGCCTTATCCTTTATATTTTATGGCCTTTTTGATAATTTGATAGCAATTTGGGCCATTTAATGGTTATGGTAAAGCAGTTAAGTGGGTAGAGGAGTTGGAATAGGGGTCCTGGTGTCGAGAGCTGTGTTTGAACCTTTATGGAGAGGGCTGGCAGGGAAGGCTCCTGGTATTTAGTTGCAGGTGGTCTGAAGTGCTTCCCATTATTGCTGAGCCTAAGGACTGTGGAGGAACCCTCCACCTGGATTAGATTTGCTGATAGTGGGAGCAGGATCCAGGACCACAAACTCTGAAGTCAAAGAGGGGAAGGAGGAAAGTGATGGGAGAACGGGAATTCAGAAAAATCAATTTTCGTTAAGGAAATACTGAAGTGTTTATAAACATGATGGAAGCGAGACCTCCCACAGGAAATAGAGGCATAGCTGGGCATGCAGAACACACCCATAACCCCAGCACTTGGATGCGGAGGTGGGGAGGGTCAGGAGTGCAAAGTCATCCTCAGCTACCTAATGAGTGTGAGGCTAGCCTGAGCTTCATGAGACCCTGTCTCCAAAAAGAAAAAAAAAAAAAACCCTATCGCCAAGCGATGATGGCACATGCTTTTGATCCCAGCACTTGGGAGGCAGATACAGATGGATCTCCCGAGTTTGAGGACAGCCTAATCTACAGAGTGAGTTCCAGGACATCTAAGGCTACACAAAGAAACCCTGTCTCTAAAAGACAAAAGAAAAACAGCCGGTTGTGGTAGTGCACACTGGTAGGATTTGCTGAAGGAGGCAGAGGCAGGAGGATCACGAGTTCGAGGCCAGCCTGGGCTACACATTAGCCAGGCGATGGTGGCGCACGCCTTTAATCCCAGCACTCGGGAGTCAGAGGCAGGCGGATCTCTGAGTTCAAGACCAGCCTGGTCTACAGAGCTAGTTCCAGGACAGGCTCCAAAGCCACAGAGAAACCCTGTCTCGAGAAAAAAAGAAAAGAAAAACAAAGAACTGTCAAAATAATATGGTAAAGGCACTTGCCACCAGTGTGATGCCCTGAGCTCAACCCCTTACCACTGAAGGGGAGAATCCGCACCCTTAAGTTACCCTCCAGCCTGTTGGCTGTGTTTGAATGAATGAGTAAATGAGTGAATGGATGTAATAAAAAAAAGAAATACAGACATGTACTTTGTGGGAATGTCTGCTCTCTATGTAGGCAATAAAGCTTGTTAAAATTCAGCTTACATGGTTTTTTGGGGGGTTTTGCTCTAATTCTTGCCCTTCCTTTTGAAATAGAGTTTTCCCATACAGTCTTTTTTAGGTCAACCTTGATCAACTGTGTGACCCTGTAGCCCAGGCAGGCCAGGTACTTTCAGTCCCCTGCCTCAGCCTCCCAAATAAATAGGATTAGATTTGCATCACCACATCCACCTTTCTTAGGATAACTTCGAATGTGCTGACTTGGTAGTGATATAAATATGTGATTCATACGTTGAAAGATTATTGACTGAAAAGTCTTAAAATGAAAGAAGAAAGTGTGCTGCAGTTGTCATGTTAAGATAGCCTTCTGCAGTGGTGGCACACGTCTTTAATCTCAGCACCAAGGAGCAGAGGCAGGTGGATATCTGTGAGGTTGAGCCCAGCCTGGTCTACAGAGCGAGTTCCAAGACAGCAAAGGCTACACAGAGAAACCTTGTCTCCTAGGGTTTGGGTTGGGGAATATTCTCCTGAGACTGGTAACAGCTCAGAGGGAGGGTGTTTGCCGCTCATGTGTGAGGCCCTGGGTATCCCAGCACCACATATGCGCACACAAAGGCTTCCTTAGTTTTGTGGTTTGTATAAGTAGAAAGCATGCTGGCTGCCTGAGACGACGCCAGGCTCTCTGAGCCATCGTGTCATGCCACCTCCTGACAGAAACTCATCTTCCACGTTGTCGTCATCGTGCCTGAGCACATCATAGTGTCAGTGCCCGCGCTGAAAGGAGGGAGGGATGCAAGGTCTCCTCCTGGCCCTAGGAGGCGGTCTGCTGAGTAAGCATGTGTTGTTAACTTTACACAGCTTTCCTCAGTTTCTTTTTTTGTTTGTTTGTTTGTTTTTTGAGACAGAGTTTCAAGTAACCCAGGATGGCCTTAACTTCTGGTCCTCCTGCTCCCACCTCTGGAGTACCGGAACTATAGGCATGTGCAGTCACACCCACTGGGGAGTCAGACCCAGGGCTTCCAGCATGCTAGGCAAACACTCTACCAACTGAACTACATCTCCGGCCCTACTCTTCTTTCCTCCTTAGTCTGAAACTGCAGCTGGAGTGAAGAAGAGCGGACCACTGCCTAGCGCCGAGGTACAGTGTCACAGCTGCTGTCTCACCTATGGGAGGGGTGGAGACCACAGTCCCTGACAGGTCAGTGCTGTTCCACTGGCCAAGAGCTCCTGGCTGGCTTCTGAATTTTACATGTGGTCTGCTGATTTCTCTTTGATGCAGAGATTGGAGAATGAGCTCTTTGGACCCCATGACTGTTCCCATGCCCCTCCAGATAACTACTCGATCACCCCAACTGATGGTAAGATGGAGGCCCTCTGAATTTCCAGAGAGTTGGAGGAAGTTTTCTGGGCCCAGACCTCCACATGTCTAGATCTTGCCGACTTCCGTGTCTCTAGGGTCTGTGCCACTTCAGAAACAGCCAAGCCTCTTTGCTGAGGGCGAAGAAGAGACCTCTGTGGATGCCAGATGCCTTCTTGCTACAGCCGTCATCACTATCTTTAGTGTGAGTAGCAAGAACCAGGGGGACTCAGGTTCCTGGGGTTGGGTGCTCTTATCACATGGGCTGTCTGCCTAGAGATGTGCATGTCCTTCTGAGACCAGGGCCAGAAGGAAAGCTAGAGAGAGGTGTGGATCAGTATGTGTGTGTGTGGGGGGTATCTCCTGAGCACTGGGTGTGAGGAAACCCTGGAGGAGGGACTAAAGCCATAGCTCAGAGGTTACGTGCACCCACATGACGGCTTCTGCCATCTGTGATTACAGTTCCAGAAGAGCTGATGCTTTCTTCTGACCTGTGTGGGCACTCGGCACACACACAGTGCACATAAATATACACACAGGTAAAACACTCATACACATGAATAAGTCTCTTTAAAAAAAAAAACGGCAATGATAGCACAGGACATTAATGCCAGCACACAGGCTTCAAGGGAAAGTACCTGATAAGGAGACACTGGGTTGACTTGACAGACAGGAGCAGGTCCAGCTATGGCAGAGGACCAGCAGGGCTCAACAGACCGCTCGCTCTCCTGAACTTGGAGCGTGTGCCATGTATACCCTCCTGCATGTGCTTTTGGGGGAGACAAAGAAAGGCCCTTGAAACACAGTTTCTGCACTGAAGCTCACTAGAAGAAACGTCAGCAGCCAGTGCGGGCTTTAGGGAGAGTGTCCATTCTGGAGAGCCTGTGTGGCTTGCCTAGCTGAGGCGTTCCTGGAACATGGCTGTGATATAGCCTCTCCATCTGATATCGCTGGGCTGCGTATTTCTGCCTGTGATAGCAACTCTAGGTTCCCTGAGACGGCCAGGCCCAAAGGACTTGCTATGCAAGTGTGAGGATTACAGTGTGGATTCCCAGAAACCAAAAGCCAGACGCTGTAACAGACCTCTGCAATCCCACTGTACCTGTGGTGAGATGGGAAGTGGCTCATGGACCAAGTAGCCTGGAAATCAAAGTGGTGAACAAGAGGTTGTCCTTTGACCGCTGCACAATACACATATATACATTTTAAAAAGTCCTGAATGATCGGAGCGGGAGGGAAATGGGAAACGGGGAGGAGGCGGAATTTTTTTTTTTTTGCAACAACTAAAAAAAAAAAAAAAAAGTCCTGAATGAGCCAGGTGGTGGTGGCTGGTGGTGCACGCCTTTAATCCCAGCACTCAGGAGGCAGAGGCAGGCGGATCTCTGTGAGTTCGAGACCAGCCTGGTCTACAGAGCTAGTTCCAGGACAGGCTCCAAAGCCACAGAGAAACCCTGTCTCGAAAAACCAAAAAAAAAAAAAAAAAGGAAAAGTCCTGAATGAGCCAGGCATCGTGGCCAACACCTTTAATCCCCAGCACTTGGAAGGCAGAGGCAGGTAGATCTCTGAGTTCAAGGCCAGCCTGATCTTCAAAATGAATTGGAGGATAGCCAAGGTCACACAGAGAAACATATCTCAAATAAATGTTTTAAGTTTAGGTGATTTTTTTAAAGAATATCCAGATTTAATGGGATTCCTAAGCAGTTATTTTTTTTATAGATTTATTTATTATGTATACAACATTCTGCCTCCATGTATGCCCGCACGCGAGAAGAGGGCGCCAGATCTCAGTACAGATGGTTGTAAGCCACCATGTGGTTGCTGGGAATTGAACTCAGGACCTCTGGAGGTGCAGCCAGTGCTCTTAACCTCTGAGCCACCTCTCCAGCCACCCTCCGAGGTGATTCATGAAGAAGGTCCAGGAGTTGCAGCAGCTGGCAGAAGCTGTCACGTTTCAGCAACTAAATTCGTGAAGCCTCTTTCCTTTTTTCTTTTTAATCAGGATCTCATTCTGTAACCCAGTCTGGCCTTAGGCTTGCAGTTTACACTGGTTGCCCTTGCGGAGGACCTGGGTTTGATTCCCAGACCCAATGGCAGCGCACAACCATTTATACCTCCAGTTCCGGGGGATCCAACACCTCCTTCTGATCTCCATCAGCCTCAGGCACACATGGGATACACATACATACATACATGCAAACAAAATGCTCACGCACATAAAATTTTTAAAAATCACTTGGGTTTCTCCTATCTCAACTTTCCAGGGTGTGGTTTGCAGGCCCTGCTCCTAGCTAGTTTTTTGTGAACTTGAGGCTTCATTGACATGAGAATCTGTTAGCTGGAAGAAGACTGTACTATCTCTATAGAGTTTCTGAATCCAGTTGAAAACAACATTCTGTTGTATGTGCTCATTGGCTCCCTGTCAAAAAATGTATAATACTACATTTCATATTTCATGTATCAGACCTGTGTTTTTATTCCTGCTTTTCCCCTCTTAGTGACAGGGCTCTTCAAGAGCAGAAGATGGTGAAAATACCACAGGCCTTGTAGGCTATGAAGGCAATATGAGTTCATTAACTTGCTGGTGTATCAACTCACGCCTTTAATCCCAGAAAGAGGTGGAGCCCTCTGAGTGTGAAGCCATCCTAGTCTACACAGCTCAAAAAAACAGAATTGGGGCTGAAGAGATGGCTCAGTGGTTAAGAGCATTGCCTGCCCTTCCAAAGGTCCTGAGTTCAATTCCCGGCAACCACCTGGTGGCTCACAACCATCTGTAATGAGGTCTGGTGCCCTCTTCTGGCCTGCAGAGATACACACAGACAGACTATTGTATACATAATAAATAAATATTTAAAAAAAAAAAACAAAGAATTTATCAGTTCAGGAACTTAATCTTCCCTGTTGTGGTCCCAAGAAGGTGTCCTGATGGTACAACATAATCATGGTTAGAAGTGATGGGTTTTGGTTTGTCCTTGCAGGAACCTAGTGCTGAGGAAAATGGAAAGACTCCATTGACGGTGGCACAGAAAAAAGCCCAGAACATAATGGAGTCCTTTGAAAACCCGTTTAGAATGGTGAGTAGTGCAGCTGCACAAGCCAGCAGGAGCTGCAGGGAATTCTGCAGCCACACATCCTTTCCCCTGGGAGGAAAGAGGGCTGTGGAGGGATCGTCCATGGTGTCCTGGTCGAGACTCTGGAGTTACTGGCAATAGTAGTGCCTCTGATGGGCGAGGTGCCTGCTCTTGGCATTTGTAGTGACTGTTTCCCCTTCCGCAGTTCCTGCCTTCTCTGGAACACAAGGCCCACATTTCTCAAGCAGCAAAGTTTGATCCTTCTTCAAAAATCTATGAAGTAAGTAGTTTTTCAAGCTTTGGAGCAGTTGATTTCAAGGGGCTCCTGACCTGAGTGGGGCTCCAGGCTCTTACGGGCTTCAGATCCTCTATAGGCCTCTGAGAACAGAGGAGAGGCCCTTTCCATCTAAGCATAATCTAGGAAGAGACTTAACTGTAGCCCAGTCCTCAGAAACCTTTGGGGATCTCTATAACAAAGGGTTGGGGCTGGGGACAAAGCTCAGCTAGTAGGGTGCTTGCCTGGCTTATGTGGAGCCCTGGTGTGATCCCCCAGCACCACATAAAGCCTGCAAAAGATGGTGTGTTCAGCTTCGGGGTGCATGGCTTAGGATGTGTGTCATTCTAAGGTTGGCACGCCTCATTTGCCTCTGAACAAGTAGGCACTCCTCCGTAGCTGCGTTTAGGCAGGTTGTTTTGATCATTATCTGTTTTCATTATAGATCAGCAACCGCTGGAAGCTGGCCAGCCAGGTCCAGAAAGAACCTAAAGAAGCAACAACGAAGAAGGCTGCTGAGCAAACAGGTAGTGTTCCAGTCCTTGTAAACATGGGCTCCTGTGTCGGGTGCTCTGTGTTTTGTGGGGGGAGGGAGGTCAGAGAAAGAGGTCGCTCCAAGATGAAATTTTAAGGCCTGTGTTCAGCAGGAAGGTCCACCCTCTGATGAGCTTAACTGAACAGCCATACAAATGCATATTTATTGATGGTTACACAAAGTTGTTTGTGGATTTTTTGGGTTCGTTTGCTTGTTTGGGGTTTTTTTTTGTTTTGTTTTTGTTTTTCCCGAGACAGGGTTTCTTTGTAACAGCCCTGGCTGTTTGTCTTGGACTTAACTGTTGACCGGACTGATCTTGAACTCAGAGAGATCCACCTGCCTCTGCTTCCTGAGTGCTGGGATTAAAGACTCGCACCCTAGCCAGGCAGGCAGGCAAAGTTGTTTCTTAAATGAAGTATTTCCTCATACCAAAGTCCCTAATCTAATCTACGTGTCTCTTCTAAAGGAATGTATCACTTGCCCTCGTGACTTTAGTCCTTTATTGTGTGTCATTTGCAGTACTTGATAATCCAAGTGCCTGAGGTGTGCCCGAGTTGTCTTGTAACCAAAGTCATGCAAAGGCTGCAACGCCCCCTCAGAAAGCAATCACTGTTTTCCACGATTCTGTGCTCTTTACTACAGTGATCTTCAAGGTCCATGTCCTTCTAGAAAACAGCTGTTCACTCTAATGTCCACCCCAGATGCAGCAGCTCTCTAAATTCTTCTAAAGTCTTCGAAGGGACAGCCCTAGCCATCATTCTGATTGAGGACGTTGAATGATGGTGTCTAGTAGGGATCACTGACAGACAGGGCAGTGGGCAGAACAGGCCCAGGTCCAGCCTCGTGCAGTTTAGCTTCTACTGGGGATGGCGCCCAGTCACTCACTGCCTGCGTGTTCTGTGCCTGTAAAGCAGGGTGCTGTGTGTAGAGAGGAAAGAGGCAAAGAATGCGACTCTGATGCTGGTGAGAAAAGGCAGCCTAGGTCTCCTGACGTGAAAGAGACCAGCACGGATCCAGGGGAATGTAGACTGAGACTGAAACAGAGTCCAAGCTCCCGTGTGGTAGCCGGCTGGCATGCCCAAAGCATGGCAAGGCAGGACTGCCCAGAGTACCCCCGGGAAGAGATGGGCAAGTAGGCAGGGCTCCGTGAGGACTGGCTGGCAGGTCCCTAGAGTGACTTGGCAGGGCTCTGAGCTGAGAGATCCAGCAGATACAAAGAAGAGGGACAGAAAGCCTAGTTGAGAAGCACAACAGGAATAGGTGACAGATTTGATGTCAGAGCCTGGCCTCATCCTTTCTTAGAGCCAGGGCTTTCTGGTAAGTTGGGTGAGACATGGGAAAGGAAGGTATAGGTGGCAGAATTGGTTCTGAACAGCTAGCAAGGTAGGGTTAAGGTTGTGAGAGAAGTCCATCTTTAAAATGAGGCCTGACACCTAGCCATTGACACTGAGTCAGGGAAGCTGCTAGGTGCTTGACCTGCCTCCTGAGAGGCACAAACAGGGTGAGCCTATTGTTAGAGGCTGCAGTTGAGGCCAGAGAGCACTGAGCTGAGCCCAGTGGACAGCAGCGCTGACCCTTGTGCCCAGGTTGGGTGGACAAATGGCAAGAAGTCCACACGTGGTTCTTTCTCACAGCTGCCCGGAAACAGGCAAAGGAGGAGTCTGAGGCTGCTGCGCTGGAACAGGCCATCCCGGTGCGGCAACAGGCCGCAGTAAGTGCTACCTTTTCCCCTTTTCAGATGTAGTCATGTTTGGGGGTTTTCCTGGACCACTGTCAGAGGGCTCTCTCTACATCCGAGCTTGAATAATCTCTTTTGCAGCTGACTTGGTCTTATCAGTTGGCGCCCACTCTCTTCTCAAATTAAGTGATACTTGAATCTTGAGTTTTCTTTTTTCTTTTTTTTTTTTTTTTGGATTTTCGAGACAGGGTTTCTTCGTAGCTTTTTGGTTCCTGTCCTGGAACTAGCTCTTGTAGACCAGGCTGGCCTCAAACTCACAGAGATCCGCCTGCCTCTGCCTCCCGAGTGCTGGGATTAAAGGCGTGCACCACCACCGCCCGGCCTTGAATTTTCTTAAGATTTCTTTGTGTCTTTGGTAAACCCTCTTAGCACTGGGCTATGGCCTGGCAGAGGACATTGCTGTGCCCCAGTCTACCCTAGAGAAGCCTCTTTTTTCTTCATTTCTAGGGGGGAGGGATTGGGTGGGTGTCATTATCCCCTATCCCCCATCATCCCCAAGACAGGGTTTCCCTGTGTAATCCTGGCTGTCCTGGTATTCATCTGTAGACCAGGCTGGTCTTGAACTCAGAGATCCACCAGCCTCTGGAGTGCACCTCCACGCCTCATGAGACCTCTTTATTCTTACCACACCCAGACCATTCTAGAATTCCATTCTTTTTTTGTTTGGCTGGTTTTTGTTTTTTTGTAGCTTTGGAGCCTGTCCTGAAACTGGCTCTGTAGCCCAGGCTGGTCTCGAACTCACAGAGATCTACCTGACTCTGCCTCCCGAGTGCTGGGATTAAAGGTATTAAAGGTGTGTGCCACCACCCCTTTAATCCATTCTTAATTCCATTCTTAAACTCTTGCCTTAGTTGACCTGATAGCATTGTCAATTAGGAACTTGTCCCTAAATTCCAGCCTCAGCTCTCTTCCCTGCTGTTGAAGCAGCTTGAGTTCCCAGCTCATACAGGTTGAGCATCGCACATCCCAGTCTGATACCTGATATCTGAAATGCCCACTTTCAATAACTTTCTTAGTGCTGACCACAAGTGGAAACTTCTGTCCAGAAGTACTCGAGGTTGCATGGAATTGTCTGCAGGCTGTATGTCTAAGTGAATCTCACATTTAGACTGGGCTGGACCTCCCAGTGATGCAGTCTAAGTGCAAGATCTCTGCTCGCACATTCTCATGCAGCCCTCCTTGCTTGTTCACCTTGCAGCTAGAAAATGCCACTAAGAAGAGAGAGAGAGCCACAAGTGACCTGAGGACCACAGAACAAAAGCAGGAGAAGAAACGGTTGAAAAGCTCCAAGAAACCCAAGGATCCAGAACCCCCAGGAAAGGATTTCACACCTTACGACTACAACCAGTCAGACTTCAGGGCCTTTGCTGGTAAGGACAGAGAGAACACTAAGGAGACGCATGGCCATTTGAGGTGCAGGGAGTACAGCTTTCCTCAGAGTGAGCCCCGCCCAGGACACAGGAGAGAGAAGCTGCCTGCTCTCCTTGAAGCAGATCTCAGTAGCCCTTGTCTGTGGCTCAGCAGGGGGTCCTCCATTGTGACCCTTATTTAGGTTCCCCTCCCACATCCATAGTATCTAGGTTGAGGTCCCTGTGATGTGAAGGATGTGCGTGTGGCACTCATGATTTTGTAGCAGCCTCTAGAGCTTGGAAAAGTGAGAGAGCAGACTGGACAGTCACACACTGAACGCTGTCAGGAGTGTTGCCTCAGCCCACATTGTCCTGGGTCATAGTGACGCTGACCCCTGCCCCTACTAGCCTGGGAACAGACCTGTGGGTGGCATAGTCTCTGGAGCAGAGGGAAAAGGTCCTTCCTGAAGCCAGAGCTCTGGCCTGTCAGCCTGTGTTCGCTCACTGCCATGATCGCTTTTGCTTTCAGGGGACAGCAAATCCAAGCCCTCCTCCCAGTTTGACCCAAATAAGCCGGCACCTTCTGGCAAGGTAAGGCTTCAGATGGAACCTGCTGCCTGCGGTACTCTTGTCCTCCTGGACCACAGTGGCAAGCCGAGACTCCTTCCCTCCTAGACAGTGCTGCCAGCGGTCCCACAATCACTGTTTTATTGTTAATGTGACAAGTGCGCCAAAGTCAGGGTAGCGTTGGGTTGTCTGGCCTTCCACCGTGGGCTCCGAGGCTCTCAAGTCACTGGCCTTGTGTGGCTGAGCCGTCCTGCTGGCTCCTGTGTCAGCATTTTAAAAACACAATGAACACTATAGTTAGTGCAGGTCACCTTTTTGGTGCGGGTGGGGATAGTATGTTTTGCCCTTTGTTGAAATGGAGTCCTTCCATCTGCCACCGGGTCCCCGAGGTGATGCCCTACAGTGAAGGGGCTGTGTGGGTAACTGCTGGCTACATCAGGTCTGTGCTAACCAGGCTGAATTTGAGGTTTAGTAAGTAGTGGGCAGGACTGTGCAGAGCCCTCCTGTCCCTGTCAGCTCAGCCTGCCAACCGCATGCTGGGGTGAGAACTGACTGACCATGCTCAGGTGTCTTCCCCAGGGCTGGTGGCCGAGGTCGGTGTAAGAGTACATAACTCTTCTCTTTCAGAAATGTGTTACAGCCAAGAAATGTAAACAGTCGATGGGGAACAAAAGCATGTCGTTTCTGGCTGGGAAGTCAGACAGGTAGGTGACAGTCGGCCCCACTGTACCTGGGAGAACAGCAGGAGAGTGCAGCACCAGGGTTTCCAGCAGTGCCGAAGCGAGACTGCTCTGTCACCCAGAAAGCAGGAACACACATGACCTGCGCCGTGCCAGCGTCACTCTCCCATGACATGATGTCCTGCATCCCAGACCTCAGTTTCCAGCATTCTCCCATTTTCCTTTCTTAGACTGTAGTTTCTCACTGGGTGCCCTCACTTCAGCACATGGGTGGGAATTTTTCCCACACCGTGTTTCTTAGGGGTGAGAGAAATCAGCAAGTGGGTCTCACTGGTGTTTTCATAGCATGACCTTGAGCTCAGGTTCCCACACGGGAAGCAGGACAGACCTGCTGCCACAGCACCCACACAGCTCAGCGCCCAAGCATAAGCTCCTGCTGCTCTCCTGCTCGGCCCTCCTTTGCGGTGTATTACTCAGATCTGCACAGCACCTAAACCCGAGGAAGTAACCCTGTTCTCATCTATCTCCGCAGAGGCTTCCGGCACAACTGGCCAAAGAGATAGTGTTGGAGAGATTCCTGGGGCTGCAGGCAGTGTTACTTTGTACAAACCCATTTTAATTTTAGAATCATTAAAATCCATTCCTACTGATAGAATGCTGGTTCTGGCTTTTTTGGTTTGGCTTGGCTTGGCCTGGCTTGGTTTGGTTTGCTTTCATTTCAACCCAGCTCTGGCATAAAGAACAGTGTCACCCTGTTCAGAGACTGGGAGAGGAGCATACCCAAATAGGGTTCCCGGAAACCCAAGGCTACGCACAAAGGAGTGCTACCCAGATGGTGGGCCCTCTCTGCACCTGGGAGGCTCTGAGCTGCTGGTGGCCAGTGTGGCCATGGGGCAGCCCTGCCTCAGCTACTTAGGAAGTACTATTGGGAGGGCCAACTGTGCCTCTCCTTTAGCTTTTGACTTGGGTGGCAGGGGTAGCGGAAGTCTGGGGCATGGTCTCACTCTGTCATCTAGTCATGGCTAGCATAAAACTTACAGTCCTGCCTCCTTCTCCGAGTGCTGGGCTCACAAGTATCTGCCACTATGTCTAGCAGTACTGTTTCTTCCTTCTCTCTAAGGCAGGGTGTCACTTTGTAGCCCAGGCTAGCTTCAAACTCACCGGCTACCCTTGTGCCTCAGCCTTCAGAGCACTGTGATGGCAGGCGTGTGCCACCACAGCCAGGTCTCATCAGGCTGGGGTGTAACTTAGGGTCTCACACTGCTAGGCAAGTGGCCCACACTGAGGAATATCCCTAGACCTTTGACATTATCTTGGTTTTTTTTTAACACTATTTATTTATTATGTGTCTGCACAGTCTAGTGTGGGGGTCAAAGGACAATTTATGGGAATCGGTTCTCTCCTTCCACTATGTGGGTCTTGAAGATCCAACTCGGGTTGCCAAGCTTGGTGGCAAGTACCTTTACCAACTGAGACAGAGTCTTAAGGCCCAGACTGGCTTCAAACTTGTTGTGTATTCAAGAATGACCCTGAACTCCTCCTGGATTCTCCTGCCTCCATTTCCTGAGTGCTGGGACATTTTTTGTAGTATTCGTAATATACTGAAAGGCTTTTCTGGGGGCTGGAGAGATGGCCCAGTGGTTATGATCACCAACTGATCTTCCAGAGGACCTGGGCTCAATTTCCAGCACCCACATGGCAGTTCACAACTGTCTGTGATCTGGCACCCTTGCTCAGACATACATGCAGGCAAAAATGTCAATTGAAAAATAAATGTAAACCAGGCGGTGGTGGCACGTGTCTTTAATCCTGGCACTCAAGAGGCAGAGGTAGGTGGGTCTCTTAAATTTAAAAGCAGCCGGGCGGTGGTGGCGCACGCCTTTAATCCCAGCACCCAGGAGGCAGAGGCAGGCGGATCTCTCTGAGTTCAAGACCAGCCTGGTCTACAGAGCTAGTTCCAGGACAGGCTCCAAAGCCACAGAGAAACCCTGTCTCGAAAAAAAAAAAAATTAAAAGCAAAAGGCTTTTCTAGATATATATATATATATATATATATATATATAGAGAGAGAGAGAGAGAGAGAGAGAGAGAGAGAGAGAGAGAGAGAGAGAGATTTTATATATTTGTGTTATATATCTATATATAGATAAGTATTTTTTAATAAATGCTCTGCATGTATACCTACCTGTATGTTAGAAGAGAACCAAAGCATTATGAGATTAGTGGCAATATAATAGTCCCTTAATTTTGGTTTTTCTTCCGTCCCATACCAGGTGGCTTTTCTGACATGAGACAGAGATTTTGGATTTTCCTTTAACAAGCATGCTTGGGGTTTGAGAAGGAGAGCGCCACACCCTAACTCCAAAGCCTGCTTTAATTTTTTTTTCTTTTTTAAATTTTTTTTTATTTTTTTAGATTTATTTATTATGTATACAACGTTCTGCCTCGATGTATGCCTGCGTGCCAGAGGAGGGTGCCAGATCTCAGTACAGATGAGCCACCATGTGGTTGCTGGGAATTGAACTCAGGACCTCTGAAAGAGCAGCCAGTGCTCTTAACCTCTGAGCCATCTCTCCAGCCCCTGCTTTAATTTTAATTGAACTGGGACTTTAAAAAAGACCATTTGAAGCTGGGCGGTGGTGGCGCACGCCTTTAATCCCAGAGGCAGAGGCAGGCGGATCTCTGGGAGTTCGAGGCCAGCCTGGTCTACAAGAGCTAGTTCCGGGACAGGCACTAAAGCTACAGAGAAACCCTGTCTCGAAAAACAAAAAAAAAGACCATTTGACTTATATCTCTGTAGAGAAAAGCAAAGCAAACATTTGGGAAGACTTATGCAATTTGATCCTGTTGGAAATGTGTTGGATCATTAGGCTGGTTTATTCCTTTTCTTAGGACATTTTCTCTGCAGGGTTTGTCCTTTTTCTTCAGGTGTCTCATTTGTCCAATGGTCTTCAGATCCCTTAGTTGGATCTTTATTCTCCTGGAAAGATAAAAACAAAAACTTTATTCTCCTGGAAAGATAAAAACAAAACCTTGCCCCAGCCCTAACTTTGAAGAGTTTCCCTTTTTGGCAGGTTATATCAGATCAAATGAAACACGTTTGCCAGTCTTATAAGTTACTTTAGATTGAATGGCCACATTGTTTGATGAACTATAGCCCCTTCTAATCAAGAGGTCTCTCTTGTTTGAATCTCATCTTTATCAATTTTGGTGGTTTCTATAGCTTATCTTCTCCTGTGGAAATAAAAGCAAAACCTCTTCCCCAACGTAACACTTAACTGTTTTCCATTCTGAATTCAGCACATTCTTTAAGTATACAGGCTAATTTAGCTCAGCAGGTTTTTTCCTACCATCCAGTGTCTCTCCACAGCTGCTGTTCCTTTTTCATAGCATTTTGAACATTTAAAGTTAATTTTTTTTAATATTTATTTATTATGTATACAATATTCTGTCTGTGTGTGCCTGCAGGCCAAAAGAGGGCACCAGACCTCATTACAGATGGTTGTGAGCCACCATGGGGTTGCTGAGAATTGAACTCAGGACCTCTGGAAGAGCAGGCAATGCGCAGGCAATGCTCTTAGCCTCTGAGCCATCTCTCTAGCCCTAAAGTTAATAAATTTTGAGCAGTCTATCTCTGGGGGTCTTTATTACCCCTTTCTGTTTATAAAGCCTATCCTTTAGAGTTTGCTTGTCCTGTAGAATTGTGTGGCATACCTGTAATAGCTTCTGTTGTCCTTTACTAGAGACATGCTGGAGCACTGTCAGTCTGAATTCGTACAGGTAACTAATAAATGTGGAGTTACAGAGTCAGCCTATTCAGAATTCAAAGCAGTTGCCCATTGAAATCCTGAATCTATGGTATGATGTACATATTTTAATTTTCTAAACTCTACCAAATAAAACACATCCATTTACCAAATTACATTTCTTTGAGTACCCTGAGGCTTATTTCCTGCAGGTAGTGGTGTTTGGTTATACAAAGAACAGGTAGGACATCCCCTTATAATTTCTTTGGGTTGTTGTCAAGTGATAGGAAAAAACTCTTTCTTCAAACCCTTGCTATTAACTTGGTGTTTCTTATGAAACTCAGAGGCTTCTAGCACATTTCCTACTAATGATTGATCAATTTCATCATTACCTTGGGCTAGAGAGCCTGGTAGACTCCTTTGCCCAGTTAGCTCAGTCAGGACAGACTAAAGCTATAGAGAAACCCTGTCTTGAAAAACTAAAAAGAAAGAAAAGAAATTCATTGGGACTGCCAGCCCACAAATAACGACAGTCCCTGCTGCTGTCCTGGAACTCACTGTATAGACCAGACTGACCTCGAACTCACAGAGATCCACCTGCCTCTGCCTCCCAAGTGCTGGGATGAAAGTTGTGTGTCACCACCGCCCAGCTTCTTATTAATTATGAAAGCTCAACCGGAAAGAAATTCAACCAATTGCTTAGGCTTATTTCTAAATAAACTAATTTGTATTAAACTATGATCTATGGTGTTACTTCTCTTGCATCTTGCATCTCCCATTTCCCTTCTGTGTCTCCTGGCATCTCCTCCCTTCTTCCCAGCATATACTCTCTGTCCCCAGATGTCCTGCTGAACCTCTTCCTAGCCATTGGCCGCTCAGCTTTTTGTTCCGTCAATCACAGCAATACATTTTCACACAGTGTACAGATAACCCAGAACAGTGAGCGTTGAAGAGCAAGGAGCACATAATCTGCTAACCCATGGCAGTCTAACTACAGTGGTGGGCACTTTCCATAGAGAGACTGAGGGCAGGGGATGCTCAGAAGGGCACTGGGCTGTGCCCGTAAGTGGAAAGGAAGAAGCAGGCCTGGTGACTGTAATTTTAGCCCTCAGGAGGAGGAGGCAGGAAGATCATGAGGTCTTGGACAGCCTGGTCTACATAAGAAAACCCTGAAGAAGAGGCAGGAACTAAAGTGGAGGAACATGCCCACTGGTTGCTCCTCATGGCTTGCTCAGCCTACTTTCTTTCTTAGACACCCAGGGCCACCTGCCCAGGGTGGGGACCACCCACAGTGGGCTGGGCCCTTTCTTGGCAATCGTCAATAAAGAAAATATCACACAGGCCAATCTGGTGGTAGAGTACTCTTGACTAAGGTTCCCCCTTATCAGATGTCTCCAGCTGTGTCAACTAGATAGCTACCCAGCACAGGCAATAAATTTTTAAATTTTTCCTTTCTGGGACAAAAGGTGGGCGTGGGGAGGGAGCCCTGACAGATTGGAAAACAGCTGTAGCTCAGGCCGCTGAAGCCGAGGCGCAGGGGGGTGATCACTTGAACAGACCTAGGATGACCAAGTTGGAGGAAAGCAGGAGGTATAGACCCTGACATGCTGAAGCTAGGTCCGGGGCATGGGAAGGCCCTTTGCTCACAGGTGCCTCTCAACCACCAAATAGGCTCTGCCCCCGTTCAGCCGCAGCATTTACTGGCTAAACCCAGTGCTTCGAAAGACTCGCCGAAGCTGTGTGGAATGGCACATGTGTTTAACCCCAGCACTCAGGATGGAGAAGCTGACCAATCTCTTGATCTAGCCAGTCTCCACAGTGACATACACCATGTGGCAGCCCCCATGGCCAGCCACTCTTCATTGACAGGCTCACCTTGCCACTGCCTCAGCCTGCCTTCTCTCCCTTTGTCCACAAGCACCTGGGAGTGAGGTCTGTTTTCTGCCTGGCATCTGATTTTCAGTATCACTTTAATGTGGACTGAGTAGTGAGAATAAAAGCAGAACCACAGCTTTTCCTCTTGGTTACCAGCTGGCTGGTGCTTCTCGGTCGCTGTGCTTTCAGGGAGGATTTTGTTCGTTTGTTTTTTGGGTTTGTTTGTTTTTTGTTTTTTTTTTTTTGTTTTGTTTTTGTTTTTTTTTTTTTGTTTTTTTTGTTTTTTTTTGGTTTTTCGAGACAGGGTTTCTCTGTGGCTTTGGAGCCTGTCCTGGAACTAGCTCTGTAGACCAGGCTGGTCTCGAACTCACAGAGATCCGCCTGCCTCTGCCTCCCGAGTGCTGGGATTAAAGGCGTGTGCCACCGTCGCCTGGCTTGTTTGTTTTGTTTTTTGAGACGGGGTTTCTCTGTAGCTTTGGAGCCTGTCCTGGAACTCGCTCCATAGACCAGGCTGGCCTTGAACTCACAGAGGTATCCTGCTTCTGCCTCCCAAGTGCTGGGATTAAAAGTGTGTTGCCACCACCACCGGCTTCAGGGAGGTTTTGTTTGCATGTCTTTATTTACTTTATGTTTTTGGGGTTTTTTTTGGGGGGGGGGGGTTGGTTGCCTTTGGTTTTTTGGTTTGTTTTTGTTTTCTTTGGGACAAGGTCTCCTATGGATCTCTGGTTTTCCTCTATAGATAGTTCCGAGAGATTCAAGCCTCTGACTCTTCGGTGTTAGTATTAAAGATGTATGCCACGATGCCTGGCTTTACTTGCAGTTTTTTCAGTACCTCCATCTTCCTAAACCTGAAAGGCACATGCCTGGAGGGTACATGCTGGACCCTTGTTCCCAGGGGAGCGATGGACCGGACCCAGCTCAGCCTGTCATCAGGGGCTGGCATCTCCAGGAACCATCCCTACCCCTGTGGCAATCTGCATTCTGGCTCAGAGCTCCTGGCAAGTGAACACCCAGTTATAGCCCAGAGGCCGAGCTGCCATGCACTCTACCAAGTACAGGACACTTTACCAAGTACAGGCTATCCCAGTCAAGCCTGTAAAACTGGACACACTATCTCCCTCCATCTGACCCACTATGATCCTTTACTTGGATGCGGTGGCAACTTTCTAGGACTGCCTTCCTTGCTCCTCCATTTAGGAGCTTGAAGTCAGCAACGAGGGGGGGAAGGGGGGGACAGATTTGAGGCTGCAGCCCCCAGCAACAGCAGCCCGTGCGCTTCAGCCAGGGCGTTGTTATGACAAGGGAGCACGCTCCCGCTCCAGGTGGAGGCCGCTAATGTCAGTCAAGACCCATCCCTGACACCGTGTCAGGAATTGCTTATTCCGGGTTCATCCTCCTTCCTTGGTATTCAAATTGTGTATGGAGCAATTAGCATTTAATATTTGGTAATTAGCATGCTTAATGTGATTCTGATAAGTTCCTTGACATTTTCATAAAAACAGCACGTTCCCTCCCACCTTTCAAGGAGCAAGACTCAGTTTGTCAAAAAGAAAAAAATGCGCGCCAGTCTTTTTTGGTTCTGAATATGAATGTGCAGGGACTCTTCCTGGGATCTGCGGGTAAATTTAGAAACTCTTCTGGAAAGAGCCCCATTCTTATTCCGCAGCTACCCGCTCCTGGCTCGCAATTCAAAGCAAAGGAGCCAAATGGCGCAACAATCCTCTCATGTAAATAAAAATACTTTAGGGGCCCAGACTAAACTCAGGATCTCAAACCCAGTGAGCTGCCAAGGATGAGTCCCCGGCCCTTGAACCCCTGCGCCGGCGCCGCCCGCCCCGGAACCCTCCTGCCGCCAGGGCCCCTCGGCCCCACGTGGCCCGGCAGCCGGCCGCACTACCCTGCTGCTGCTGACGGACAGCTCGCCCTAGCCAATCATCGCTGGCTGCGACCCGGCGGCCAATGAGCACCCGTGAAGCCGCGGGCCAGCCCACGCTGCCATTGGATGGCCAGGGCTCCGCCCCTCAACGCAGGCCCCGCCCCCGTACGGGTTAGGTTGTGGCGCGGGCGGCGGGCAGAGCTGGTCCCGTTGTGCTGCGGCTCCGCGCGGCCTGCAGTCCCGGGCCTGCGACGCGCGCCGCCCGCCCGCCCGCCCGCCATGGATCCCGGCCCCGACAGCACAGCCGCGCCCGGCCCCGCCGCCATCCGCGAGGGCTGGTTCCGAGAGACCTGCAGCTTGTGGCCTGGCCAGGCCTTGTCGCTGCAGGTGGAGCAGCTGCTGCACCACCGGCGCTCGCGGTACCAAGACATCCTCGTCTTCCGCAGGTACCGACCGCCGCGCG
Organism: Microtus pennsylvanicus; assembly: GCF_037038515.1. NCBI lineage: Eukaryota > Metazoa > Chordata > Mammalia > Rodentia > Cricetidae > Microtus > Microtus pennsylvanicus. The sequence continues at coordinate 76,215,132 of NC_134591.1, forward strand.
CCGGGACAGCTGTCAGAAGTTCTGCGCTAGGCCCGGCTCCCTCGCGCTAAGCCCGCGTCCCGGCCCCGCGTCCACGTGTCACTCCCAGGACACGTCAGCCGAGGGGACCCCGAGGCCCACCCAGCCCCCACTCGTGGCCGGCCTGCCACGTGTCACCCCGACGGCCCACACCGGGACCCCGTGGCGGCCACGGTGCGCACCCAGGGCGGGCTGGGACCCGTTCTCCCCTTGCCCCTGGACCCACATCTCCGACTGTCACTCTGCCCGCAGTAAAACCTACGGCAACGTGCTGGTTCTGGATGGCGTCATCCAGTGTACCGAGAGGGACGAGTTCTCCTACCAGGAGATGATCGCCAACCTGCCGCTCTGCAGCCACCCTAACCCGCGGAAGGTACCGCATCCCCCCCTGGTTCGGCCCCGAGCTCAGGGTCCCAAAACAGGTCTGGCACTAGGTTTGGGGCCAGATGCCACCCAGATGTTTGTTAGAAATTGCCAGTCCGGATGAGTGGAGCCCCTAGGGGGGTTCTCTTGAGAAGCCCAGAGGGGAAACCCGGGCTTCCAAGACAGAAGGGTTCTCTGGAAGGTAGAAAATGAGTCAGAGATCTGTAGCTGGGAGGCGCGTTGACAGTTCCAGGTTCTGTGGGAGTGGACCTGCTCAGGCCTGACTTGTCCTTCCTCCACCCAGGTGCTGATCATCGGGGGTGGAGATGGGGGCGTCCTACGGGAAGTGGTGAAGCACCCGTCTGTGGAGTCTGTGGTCCAGTGTGAGATCGATGAGGTGGGTGCTGTAGGACAGGCCTGAGTCCCCAGGGTCAGCTCTGTCCCTTCCTGACTTTGCACCCTATGGCTCAATGTTCCTGTTTCCTCAGTCTGAAAAGATGATTCAGTAGGGAAACCAGGTAAAGCCTGGCACACATTGTACTGTGGATGTTAATTCTGTGTGTTCACAGCTGGTCTCTGCCTTAAGGCCCTGGCAGGGCCAGGGACATCGCCAGCAACTAAGGCATCTACCCTTTATGCCCTGTGTGGTTTTAGTGAGCATTGTACTGAGCGTTGTCCAAGGTTCTGGGATGATGGGCAGGTGAGTCCTGAGTGTGCAGCTGATCTTCTGGACTGGAGGAGACATTGCAGTGACCTGATAAGGCTAGCTAGGGATAGAAGGAGGGTCCTGGCCATAAGAAATTCTGTAGCCACACACATCTAGATCCCAGCACTTAGGGGATGGAAGCAAGATCCAAAGTTCAAGGCCAGCCGGGCGGTGGTGGCGCACACCTTTAATCCCCTTTAATCCCAGCACTTGGGAGGCAGAGGCAGGCGGATCTCTGTGAGTTCGAGACCAGCCTGGTCTACAAGAGCTAATTCCAGGACAGGCTCCAAAACCACAGAGAAACCCTGTCTCGAAAGAAAAAAAAAAAACGAAGTTCAAGGCCAGCCTGAGTTACATGAGACTCTGGTTCAAAAATATTAAAGGGTCTCCCAGGCGGTTGTGGTGCACGCCTTTAATCCCAGCATTTGGGAGGCATGGGTAACTGGATCTGAGTTTGAGGTCTACAGAGCTGTTACACAGAAAAACTCTGTCTCAAAGCCCTGCTCTGTACACGGGACACTCGGTCTACACGATGGTGAGTTCCAGGTGAGAACCAGTCAGCCCCTGAATAGCTGAAGTTCCAAAGTCCCTTCCATTTTACAGATCTGTGGGAAGTGGGGTTCCGAAAGGGAAGGGCTTGTCCAAGGAGACTCAACCAGGAGTCTCTAACCTCAGACCCAGCACAGTCCCTCCTGTCCCCCTCCCCAGGATGTCATTGAAGTCTCTAAGAAGTTTCTGCCGGGTATGGCCATCGGTTATTCTAGCTCTAAGCTGACCCTCCATGTGGGTGACGGCTTTGAGTTCATGAAACAGAACCAAGATGCCTTCGACGTCATCATCACCGACTCCTCGGACCCCATGGGTGAGCCAGGGCAAGCCCCATACCCGCAGCAGCCCCCCAGCCAGAGCTGTGTTCTCCCTTGCCACCAGAGATGGAGACCTGAAGAGAGTGGGGTGGGGTGTGATGTGGGAGGGGGTTAAATGCAGGGTCCCCCAGGTGGAAGCAGTAGGCTCCACAATCCCCAAACTTTGGTCCAACACCATCTCTGGCGCTGAGCAACCGTGTGGCTGGGTCATGGATGACTGGCCTGGAGGTCTCAGCCAGGTTAGCCGAGGTCTCTGCCCCTCTAGGCCCCGCTGAGAGCCTCTTCAAGGAGTCCTATTACCAGCTCATGAAGACAGCACTCAAGGAGGATGGCATCCTTTGCTGCCAGGGTGAGCATGGGCACAGTGGGATGCACGATTGGGCCATCTGTTCTCTCTGTGGCAAGGCTGACCCACAACTCCCCCACAGGTGAGTGCCAGTGGCTGCACCTGGACCTCATCAAGGAGATGAGGCACTTCTGCAAATCTCTCTTCCCTGTGGTGGGCTATGCCTACTGCACCATCCCCACCTACCCAAGCGGCCAGATTGGTTTCATGCTATGTAGCAAAAACCCGGTGAGCTGGGGGTCACCTGCAAGGTAGGGTGTGGGTGGACGCAGAGAGCCCCTTCTTGATACCCTTTGGTCCCTGGTCCCCAGAGCACCAACTTCCGGGAGCCTGTGCAACAGCTGACACAGGCCCAGGTGGAGCAGATGCAGCTGAAATACTATAACACGGACATGCACCGCGCAGCCTTTGTGCTGCCCGAGTTCACCCGCAAGGTGAGTGGCCTGCCAGTCTCCCTGCTGTGCCTCCTTGTCCTGCACATCTTAGACATCTTCCTGACGCCCTCATGTCCCACCAGGCCCTGAATGACATAAGCTGAGCCTAGGTGCCACTGCAACACCACCCGCGACCTCAATCGGACTGGACCAAGGAGCTTCCAAGGTGTCTAGGGCCCCGCCAGCCCTGAACGAGACTCCCAGTGACTCTTACCGACCAACCAAGTGTTACAGGCCCCAGAATGCTGCCTGGCCTGCCCTGCTGGGTGGACTCAGTCTTTGTCTTTGTGGCATTTGGCCCCAAGCCTAAACCAGCTCTGTACAGCACCGTCTATGCCCTCTGTCACCTAACAAAAAATGTGTATTTATAATAACTCAGTCATGACCCCGACCTTTTCTGGTCCCACCAGTGGTACTGATGAATGTGGGAGTCCTGTGGTCTCTGGGGACCCAGCAGTCACAAGCCCAGCCCCTTGGCTAATCATGCACCCACCAAGGTGTTAGAGAACCTGCTCTAAGGCCCAGTAGTGTCGGGTAGAGGATCCAGATAGTGAAATCTGGGGGCTCTAACTTTTGGACTGCCCCGGAGTGTTCAGAATGTGGGCATCTTGCAGAATTGAGGCAGGGTACACCCTGGCACTAGAGGCAATCCCAGAAGGGACTGGCAAGGACCTGGAACATGTTTAATCACATCTGCTTACCCCCATAATGCTTTTCCTGTGAATCAAAACCTGAGTTCAAATCCACCTCCTCAGTTTCAAAGGCACGCTGTTCTCTCTCCAAGGTGCTGAACTTGATTCTCAGCCTCACCACATCCTCTCACCAGAACCAGGGCTCTGGTCTCTGGAGAGAGGAGCCAGGTACAGGAATGACCCAGAAAGCTTGCTAGAGCAGGAGTTAACCATGCCCCACTGTAGCCAAGGGAGAGGGGAGCTTGTAGGAAGATGATAGGCTGGCAGGGGCACCAACGCTGTTGCTCCGCTATTGAAGTGACACGACAGACTCCCAAACTTGAGCGTCACCGAGTGCGCTGTGTTGACAGGAGTGATTCTGGACTGTGGGGACCCAAGGTCTGGCACACTCAGACCATGTGCTGTTGAGCTGATTGGCCTCACTGTCCTGGCCTCAGCCTAACTGCTTAGGTGCCCTTCCCAAAGCTCTCCTGTCTGCCCAGCCAAGTAGAGGGCAGAATTGCTCTGCTGTGGGCTTGACACCAGGGAGCAGGAAGTCAGTCTCTGAGTACCAAATACTGGGTGGCGTCTCCAGCTCAGACCTAGCTCTTGGGTTCCCAAAGAGCCACATCCATCAGCTCTGTGAACTGTCTTCTCCGGCACAGCTTGTTCCTACTGAGCCTTCCCTGCAGCCGCGGAGAGGCCTGGAGTCTGAGCCACAGAATGCTCAGACTGGCTTGTACTGGGGAACAGGAAATCTTTGGTTTTTCAAGACAGGGTTTCTGTATCCCTGGCTGTCCTAGAACTCTTTCTAGACCAGGCGAGCCTTGAACTCAGATCCTCCTGCCTTTGCTTCCCAAGAACTAAGATTAAAAGGCTTGTGTCACCACACCCAGATGGAAATTTTGCCTAGAGTTTTAAAATTGTAAATTAGCCATGTCCTGGTTTAAGAATTCCAATAGTCGGGGGCTGGAGAGATGGCTCAGAGGTTAAGAGCACTGACTGCTCTTCCAGTTCTTCCAGTTCTCCTGAGTTCAATTCCCAGCAACCACATGGTGGCTCACAGTCACCTATAATAAGATCTGGTGCCCTCTCCAGGCCAGCAAGCATACAGATAGAACACTGTATACATAATAAATAAATAAATCTTTAAAAAAATTCCAATAGTCGGCCACGCCTTTAATCCCACCACTCAGGAGGCAGGGGCAGGCGGATCTCTGTGAGTTCGAGGCCAGCCTGGTCTACAGAGTGAGTGCCAGGAAAGGCTCCAAAGCTACAGAGAAACCCTGTCTCAAAAAAATTCCAATAGTCCCCTGGGCTGCTCAGAAAAATCAGTGACCCCCAAGTTGATATCTGGGAAGTCATCTCACTTCCTGCTTATTTTATAGCTTTTGGTCATTGTCCCTAATTACAGTCACAGGTACTAAAACCTTTGGAATCTCTTGATGGGATTATTATGTCATTTGTAATGGGTTCCTTTGACACCTGACTTTGCTAGTGAGGTGATTTGGGTGGGACACAGCCTTGCACCCTGGTCATCAGGTAAGTAGTGCAAGACTTGTTCTGGCCTCCAAGAGTCGAAGTTGCTAAAGCCTGGGAATGACCAGAGGGACCTAGGTTGTGTGCCAGCTTTAATCCCAGCACTCAGGAGGCAGAGACAGGCATATCTCCAAGTTCGAATTCATCCACGTCTACAAAGTGAGTTCCAGGACGGCCAAGGCCACACAGAGAAACCCTGTCTCAAAAAAGTCACGGGTAGAGATGACAAGTCATTCTATGGAACTGCTGTCCAAAATGAAGTTAGTCTTGTAAACTGCCTCCCCAGATCTGCCGCCAGCACACTTGTTGGGCAGGCTAATGTGGGAACGACCCTTTGTGCCTGTAGATGATCGGTTATGTCTTAAATAACAAATCCACATAACTCCTGGGCTTGGTCATGTCTACCATCATTGATTAGTTGCTTTTCTCCAAGGATTGGGGTAAAACACTTGCCTGGCATGAGCAAGGCCCTGGCTTCCATCCCAGCACTGTGGAGACAAAAGATTTAACTCCCTCCTTCCCTTCTGCCTGCCTGCTCACCTTGGTAGGCTGGCTTTCATGTAGAACATGCTTACAGCTGGGACAGGAAGTAGCCCACTGTGGCTTTATCTCCTGCCAAGTGAGTTCCCTAGGATGTTGATTGGTTAATCTTGTTTTTTTTCCCATGGTTTTTAAATTTTTATTTCCAAAACAGGGTTTCTCTATGTAGCCCTGACTGTCCTGGAACTCTGTAAATCAGGCTGGTCTCAAATTCAGAGATCCACCTGCCTCTGCCTCCTGTCTGTTGGGATTAAAGGTGTGTGCCACCACCTGGCATGCTTTGTTGTTTTAAATGCCCTATCCCGATATGTACTCCAAGCTGGCGTAGAATTTAGGATCCTCCTGCTTCAGCCTCCTGAGTGCCGGCATCACAGTCATGGCTGCCATGAGACAGCTGGAGGTGAGGTCAGACAACTTCCTCCAGGGAGCAGCACAGACATCAAAGCACTCAGGTTCACCCAGTACCAAGCGCTCTGTCCCAGTGCAGAAATGACAGTCACAGAATCCCAGGGGGAGAAGTCCTCTGTGCCTGGGTCCCTGTGGAACAGCCTGGTTGTGTTTTTTCTGTCTCTACTTCCTTTTCTCTGGTTTTACATCCTATAAACGTCATAGACCCTGGGCTGACCCCATGCACGGGGCAGGGAGGGGTTTAAGCTGGAGCTCAGAGACTCACAGTCTAGGCTGGGTTTGAGACCAGGTCCAAGCTTCAAGGGAGACACATCCTCCCAACATCCTCTCTGAGACCAAGAGCATGGATCACCAGCTCTGGCCTTCCTGTCCCACAGGGCTGTGTTCTTCCCTCATTGTTGGGAGGGCAGAGGCCCAGGGACTGAGCTTAAACTCCCTGGGCCTTACAAATCTTGACTTCTATATTCTGGTCTAGAAGGGAGATAAGCTGGGCAGTGGTGGTGCACACCTTTAATGTCAGGGAGGCAGAAGATGGAGATCTCTCCAAGTTTGAAGCCAGCCTGGTCTACAGAGTGAGTTCCAGGACAGCTAGGGCTAAATAGAGAAACCCTGTCTCAAAAAAAAAAAAAAAAAAAAGATAAACTACCCCCTCCCTCTCAGCAGTCATGGATGGGAAGATAAAGGAAAATGGTAAATTACTGGGACCAGTATAAAAGGAAGAAGTACCAGTAAGGGTTGAGGTCAGGGAACATGGCATATGGGAAGAGATTAAAAAAAAAGAAGAGGTGGGGGAGAGACAAGAAAATCAGGAAGGGGGAGGCCATCAAGCCGGTTCCTCAGGCACAGCTCTGCCCACGGCTGCTCCCCACATCACATTAAGGCTACTCACACATCCCTTCTGCATCCTGCTGACACATCTGCCAGATGTGGCTGAGGTTGCCAACAAGAGCAGCTGTCACCCGACGTGCCCAGCTGCAAAATGAAGACCTGGAGATGGCAGGAAGGGGACAGAAGAGAAGTGGCCGAAAGGACAGCAATGCTGTGAAGTAAACACAGTTGTGGGATCCTCTGCCTGAGCCTCGGTCTTGCCGTTTGCGGAAGAGACTGGATGACCTGGGGACCTGGGTCAGGGGAAGTCACTAGTCCTGCCCCTGGATCTTGTCCTAGGGAGACGAGGTGTGACTCTCCCTCCTTGGGGCTGGTTGGTCCCTCTGGTTTCCTGAGGCAGGTCGTAGTCAACTCAGACCATCTCAAGTGCAACCAAGTTGAATGTGAACTTTGGCTTAGACCAGCTCTCTTGGCGATGACTTTCCTAAAAACGTGTGGAAATATTACAGTAGTTGTGTTCAAGACCTTGCTGAGACCTGAGGTCCCCAGACCAGAGCAGAAAGACATGTGCTCCCCCTGGGAGACAGAGAGGAGACAGCGGCAGCCCTGGGTTCAAACCTGCTGTACCATCTCTCATTTCTATGATGGGAGTGCCCTGACAGCTCCTATCCTCAGTCTTCACAACTGTAAAGTGGGCAGAATGTGAAGATGAACTTGGCTACAGAATCAAATTCCCTGAATCTGACTCCTCGGTTTTTCCACTTGGTGACCTGAAGCCACTAGTTACTCCTCCTCTGAAAATAGATGAACAAGAAAATTCACTTCCTGGGGGCAGGGCTTGGGTGAAAGCATACGTATACAGGGCCTGGCACCCAATCCATGGCAGCCATTGGTTAGGGTCATGACAGATATGGTTGGCAGCTTTCTCGTTGCCTAATAGGCATATGACCTGATAAAGCTCGGGTTTGTCCCTCAGCCCTCCACTCCAGCTCTGCGCCCGACCACTGTGTTTTGGAGTAGACAGCTCTGCGCCCTGCCCACATGGCAGAAGGAGAGAGGCAATTCTGGCGAGCTGTCCTCACTTTCATGCTTATTTATGCACACACACAATGAATGATAAAGACAAAGGTAGTTTAAATGATTTGGTGGAGCTGGGAGGTGGTGGCGCACACCTTTAATTCCAGCACTTGAGAAGCAGAAGCAGGCAGATGTTTATGAGCTGGAGGCCAGCCTGGTCTACAGAGCAAGTTCCAAGATAGGCAGGGCTACATAGAGAAACGCTGTATCTAAATCAAGAGAAAGAAGGGAAAAAAAGAAAGAGAAGGAAAAACAAATGAACTTCAGAGGTTTCGTAGGAAACATTCTTACTGTGGTTGTCTGAAGACACTCCCAGAGACACAAACTTGCAGAGGCCGTGACCCTACCCAAAACTTCACACATCTGCAGCAGCTGCCTGCTTAGATCCTCGTCACTCTTGTTATTAGTCATTGTGGCCAGGACTATTGTTTTAAAATATCCGATGCCAGCATCTTTATCTGTAAAACTTCTTGCTCAAGCTTTGTGACTACGCCCATAATTTATGATGGCATGAGCATCGCCAAGGCAATGCTCTGCTCTTCCCAAGTAAACATTAAATGGCAGAATTCTTTAGATGATCTATCTCTCTCCGACCTTTTTTTAATTCACTGGGTGCCGAGGAGCACAGCCGGGACCAAGCATGCGCTGTGCTGCTGAACTGCCACCGCTGACTGTCTTTAATTTTGGACTTGAGGCAATAAAGAAAGGATTTTTATATTAGAGTCAACTCGTCCTCCTGCCTCAGCCTCCTGGTGCTAAAACGTGTGGGTATGTGCCCTATTATATGAACCAGTTACTTCAGGATTGTGGGGTAAACTTCAAACATGAAGAACACACACATATACATACACACAAAGTCATGACTTAAATATAAAATGTCCCACACACAGCGGGGTTGGAGACATGGCTCATTCATTAAGAGTACTTGCTGCTATTGCAGAGGACCCAGGTTCAATTTCCTGCACCCACATAACTTACAACCAGCCAATCTGTAACTCCAGTTCCAGGGGATCTGATGCCCTCTTCTGGCCTCTGAGGGTACCAGGTGCACACACAGTTCACTTACATACATGCAAGCTCATACAGTTAAAAATATATATATAATTTAATCCCAGCACTCGGGAGGCAGAGGCAGGCGGATCTCTGTGAGTTCGAGACCAGCCTGGTCTACAGAGCTAGTTCCAGGACAGGCTCCAAAGCCACAGAGAAACCCAGTCTCGAAAAACCAAATATATATATATGAAAAGAAAAGGTCCAGACAGACTCCTGTGTTGGATAATAGGCCCCGCAGCTGACAGGCTGTTTTTGAAGGCTCCAAAAACCTTAGGAGGCAGGTTCTGGTTGAGGAAGTTACAGACCTTGCCTCACAGAAGAGAACAGAGTGAGCCTAAAACGGTGATGAAGTGGAAGGTTTGAATACAAAATAGGGCTTGTCCATTTCACTCTTACCGTGAGCAACATGGCTAAGTCTGCTTATAGAGCCTCAAGGATCCTATCTTTGGAGACAGAAGAAAAAGAAAGAGGGGGAAGGAGGGAAGGAGAAGGAAGAGGAGAGGGAGAGAGGGAGGGAGGGAGGGAGGGAGGGAGGGAGAGAGAGAGAGAGAGAGAGAAGACAGGGAGAGAGAGGGGACAGGGGAGAGGAGGGAGAGAGAGAGGAAGGAAAGACGGGAAGAGAGAGGATGGAGAGAGAGAGAAAGAGAGAGGACAGGCAGAGAAGAGAGAGGACAAGGAAGGGAGAGAGAGAGAACACGGGATAGGGAGGGAGGGGGAGAGAGATGGGGGAACGGGGGAGAGAGGGAGGGAGAGAGAGAGAGAATGTGTAGGCCATTCTGTCATACCTCCCAGAAAAATGAAAAAGCCCATTTGCTGGATGATGGGGTGGCTCTGTAGTCTATACTTAGCATGAAAGGGTCCAGGGGTTATTCCCCAGCACGGAAAACAGAAATTTGCATGGCCACCAGATTGGTGAGCAGAGCAATTGATAATGATGTGTCCTTACCTGGTCAGTGACCCTCCTTTTTACCATTCTGCCCAAGAGCGATGTTTCTGCTGGGGTGGGGGTGGGGCACAATGGAAGTAGCCCTGTTCCCCTTTTCTTCTTTTGCGGAGTTAAGTTCTTTATGTTTGTTTCTTTGTTTCTCTGTGTAGTTTGAGCCTGTCCTGGAACGCCCTCAGTAAACCAGGCTGGCCTCAAACTCAAAGATCCCCCTGTCTCTCTGCCTCCCAGGTACTGGAATTAAAGGTGTGCACCACCACTGCCCAGCTTGCCAGCTTTTCTTAAATTATCCTGACTACCTTTTGCCTCTGTGCTTCTTTCTTCTCTTACTTCTGTATGTCTGACGTTCACTCTTAGCCCGCCCATGGCTATCTGGGTGGTTGGCCCCAAAGTCCTCCCAGCCCTCCTCCACTCATTCTCTCGTTGCTCCTCCTCTTCCTCAGTTCTCCTGGTTCTCCTCCTATTTATTCTCTCTGCCTGCCCTCCCCGCCTATCCTTGCTCCTGCCTCCTATTGGCTGTTCAGCTCTTCATTAGCCCATCATGTGTCTTAGGCAAAGAACCACAGCTTCACAGAGTTAAACAAATGCAGCCTAAACAAAAGTACCACACCTTTACAACATTAAATAAATGTTCCACAGCATGAACAACACAACACACCTTAAAACGATATTCCCCAACAACACCCCCTACCACAGAGGGCTGAGGAGGGTCACGAGACCCTTGCCTGAGTGTCCACCTGTTCCCTTACCTGACTAATGAACTCTGCCTTCATTGAAGGTGGCCTTGGGAAGGGCTAGAGTAACTAGGCTGGGGGAGACTTGGGAGGAGAGCATTTCTCTGTGCCGGTAAAGGCTTTCCACACAGAGCCTTTGGGGAGGAGCACCCATGCCGCTGTAAGTAACCCTCACCTATGAGCCCCCAAACTCATTAGTTCCCAAAGTGAACTTTGCTGGAATCTTGTCCTTGGGACCTTAGGAGGAGGAGGCATAGATTTTATTTAGTCTCATCACTGGGAAGGAGTTTTGGTGAGAGCAACTTCTGTACTACTAGCACTGGGAACAAGAGACGATGGCTTCTTGTGCCCTCTCCTCCATAACGAGTTGTCCACTGACATTTCCTCTCGTGACGTGTGAAATGCCTGTCAACAATGCAGGAAGTGTGCAGGTCCCATCTCCCATCTCCTTCTCACAAGGTGGAAACCCACCAAGGGCAAGGTATCGCCAGCATGTCCTTGAGGACAAACTGGTGAGGAGCTCACATGGGAGCACAGCCATCTTGGGAGGAGGGAAGCTATCTTAAAGGGACATTGTGCCCTTCTTTTGACTTAACTGTTGAAATAGTGGGTGCCGCGACATTAGACTCTCCCAGACATCTTGTGCCCCGGGGGAGAGGGGGGAGGCAAAGGCTGAGGTCTAGCATCTGCCTGAGGAGGAACTTGTCTCTCAGGCATGCATCTCACCCAGTTCTGACAGCCGAGACAGTGATGGACAGGACCACATTCTGAGGAGTGTTGTTTAGCTATGCCTAGCCCTCACTCTCCCCTTAAACCTCAGGCCAGGACCCTACAGACAATGGGGAGCTCACCAGACTCTTTGTTCTTCCCCACACAGCCACACTGGATAAGCCCCTGTGGTTTTCACTGTTAAACGTGTCTGTTTAGCTGGCCTGTTGAGGTCAGCTGGCTGGGACTAGCTGCTAAAGTCTGACCCAAGAGACTTCTCTCTCTTACTTTTAATATTTGGTTTTTCAAGACAGGATTTCTCTGTGTAGCCTTGGCTGTCCTACAACTTGCTCTGTAGATCAGATTGACCTCAAATTCAGAGAGATCTGCCTGCCTCTGTCTTCTGAGTGCTGGGATTAAAAGCATGTGCCACCATGCCTGACCAAAAAAAAATATTCTTCAAAATGCTATCCGTGGGGCTGGAAATATGGTTCAGCAATTAATAGCACTTGCTGCTCTTCCAGAGGACTCAAGTTCCGTTCCCAGTGCCCAAACTCTATGCTGCCTGTAACTCTACAGCGGATCCAATGCTCTCTATGGCCTCCAAAAGCACTGGAACACACAAGGCAGAGCGTGCGTGCGCGCACACACAAGCACATGCACACACATGCACAATCTAAAAACTTGCTGTCCTAGTGACTAATGAGAACAAGCAGACCCCAGGCTCCTCCAACAGGTCAATCAAAGGCCCATTCTTTTCTCCATAGACCAATCCTTCCCATGAGTCTCAATTTTTACTTCTACAATTGCTGGACTGCAAGGTCCTTCCCCATAGCACCCCAGAGCTAGGAGCAGGAGGATTACTACAAGTTTGAGGCCAGTCTGGTCTACACAGTGCAACATAGTCAGGGTGAGAGAGCCTCTGTCTTCAAATGAGTAACTTTCCCTGCAGACCAGCTCCAGAACCAGGAACCCAGCTCCCTGACTCCGCCCCTCTGGGCTCAGCAGTCACCAGCAGCCTCTCCCTCACCCACCACCCACCATTCATCTTCCCAGATGCAGCCGCATCTTGTCTTCTGTCCTGTGGTCCCTCTCCTCTTGGGTTCTCGGGTTTGCTCAAATCTCTTCTTTTGCCTCTCCCTGGGTTGAGGGGGCTGTCTAGGCAGTCCACGTGACTGTGGCGGAAACTTGGGCCCAATAGACCTTCCTGGTCCCACCAAATAGGACACTGAGGGTGGGTGAGGGTGGAATTGAGGATTGCTACCAGGTTGTGGCCTAGTCAAGCTTCTACCCCCGCCCCCCCAGAGCCACCTAACCTTCCTGCCTGGAAGTGAGGCAGGCAGGAGCCATGGGTGGATTCCCAGAATCCCTGGGTCTGGGAGGCTGGGGGCAGGGCCGGGTGCTGGACAAACAGATCAAAGGTGAGCCAAGCTGGGCCTGCAGAGCTGGTGGCACATCATGAGGTGGGTGAGTGAGTGACCCATGGCCTCTGGGGGAGCAGGAGGGATTAGGCCCGGTCCCTCATGTGCCTTCCCTGCCCACAGGCTACTCATCTTCCTAGGCCTGCTGTGGAGCCTGGTGACCACACTTTGGGCTTCAAAGTGGCCTGAGCCTGTATTCGGACGCCTGGCGTCCCCTGGCTTCCCAGAGACGTATGGCAACAATCAGGATCGGTCCTGGAAGCTGACTGCACCCCCTGGCTACCGCCTGCGCCTCTATTTTACCCACTTCAACCTGGAACTCTCTTACCGCTGCGAGTATGACTTTGTCAAGGTACCTGGCAGGTGACAGGGGGCACAGCTGGGGCCATGGGGCATGGCAAAGTCTGACAGGAAGGCAGGCCTGGCTCTTACCTTCCCTCCCTCTGACCCCACAGTTGAGCTCAGGGAACAAGGTGCTGGCGACACTGTGTGGCCAGGAGAGTACGGATACTGAGCAGGCACCGGGCAACGACACCTTCTACTCGCTGGGCCCTCACCTGGAGGTCACCTTCCACTCAGACTACTCCAATGAGAAGCCATTCACAGGCTTTGAGGCCTTCTATGCAACGGAGGGTGAGCACTCCCGGGCCCAGGCTGCCCATCTTGGGGTCTCTTGCCTCCCACCTCTCCTGGGGCTCTGGATTAGGTCAAACCAGCAGGAAAGGTGAGTCCTGCCATCGCCTGACGTCAGCCACCATGGGGGTGTAATGACACAGGGCCCGGTAGCTGCCAATGACATAATGATGCCCCAGCACACAGATGTCAGGTCACAAAGCGCTTGCACAGGCGTGTGGCTTCACACTTGACTGCACACTCTGGTCCCTGAAGGGACTATCTGTGTGAACTCAGGCAAGAGGCACAGCCTCTCTATACCCAGACTGCTGCTGTACGGGGTCCGTGGAACCTCGTCCACCTTGTTCGCCACTGGGTTGATTGATCACACTGTCTGGGCGGCTCTGAGTAGCCTGTCACTGGTTTAGCAAGGGTGCTGTTTGCATCTCTGCCCTAGGGCTGTGAATTGCCAAGCTGCAGCCTCCTCCCACGGGCCACCAAGGCCTGAGCTCTGTCCCATCTCATCCCCCTTGCCTGCCTGGCCCCCTAGATGTGGACGAGTGCCGAGCGTCCCTGGAAGAAGTCCCTTGTGACCATTACTGCCACAACTACCTGGGCGGCTACTACTGCTCCTGCAGAGTGGGCTACATTCTCCACCAGAACAAACACACCTGCTCAGGTGAGGGGGTGGGCTACCCCTCTGCACCGATTGCTCCAGCTCCCCAAGGCTCAGGAGGCTGGCCTCTTGCTCCCCTGGTAGCATGCCTGACTCCTCCCTAGCCAATCACCTCTCCCTCCTGCGTGGTTCCTGGGTAGGCTTGGCATCTCTGGCTAAGCCTGGCTCACCTTGAGCTTCCCTTCTGTCACAGACCCTCAGGGTAGGGGGGCGGCACCGGCAGGCTCAGTGCCACTGTTCCTGACCCCAGCCCTTGGATGCTTGCTTTGGCCTCCCTGTTCCTTCATCCTTTACCCTGGCCCTGCTCTCCTCAGTCTCCCTGATGCCCCCTCTCTCTTCCAGAGCAGAGCCTCTAACCTCCCTCAGCTCCAGCCTGCCCACCCCAAGGGGTCAGATGTCAGAGCGTGTCCACCCCCTGCAGCTCTGCGTGGGGCTGGAAAGGCTGCCAGCTACAGCAACCATCCGCCATGCGCACAACAACAATAAACCTGCCTCCGTCTCCACTGTGGCTGTGTGTCTCTTGTGGGGAGTGGGGGAGAGTTAGGGACAGCTGAGCCACCTGGTGCCTTCATCTTAACCCTCCTTGCCTCATAGCCTGATGGCGGGAACCTCCTCCAGGGTCCTAGGCACTTGCAAAGGGCTTGCTTTAAGTCCCTTATCCTGTGGATGGGGCGCTGAATGGCAGGGTTAGCCTAAGCTCACACAGGGAGACCGTCCTGTTACCACTTCTGAAGTTGATCTCAGGACATCTTCAGCCAGTTCTTGCTTATAGGGCAATGCAGGGTTTTGTTTCCTGACCTGGAGGAGCTTGATTCAGAACAGAGAGACCGAGGAAGGTGTCGCCAAGGGATCAGGCTAGTTACCCTGCATCCAGGGGAATCTCTCTAGCAGTAGGAAGCAGCCTCAGGGAAGGAGGGCAGTGTGGAGTCTTCACTTCCTACTAGCCATCTTACCACCCGTCTGCCCCTACCCTGAGTGGGGATGGGGGAAGAACCTCTCAAAGAGGCGGCGCCTGATCACCTACAGAGCAGCTTAGCAGCCTGAGAAAGGAGGGCAGACTGTGTGCACACTGGTGACGTAAATTTCCCTCAGCCATCCCCAGGGCCACTTCTAAGAACAGGGAAGGCCTGGGAAAAGCATTTCCAGGCTGTTCCCTAGGATCCAGGGCTCTGGGCTGGTTGGGAGCCCCCTTGTGGACACGCTTGGGAACTGTGAGGTGGGCACTGGAATGATTCGGAAGCAGGGAAAAGCCCTGACTGAGTTCAAGGGGCGGCCTCCTTCCTTTCCCTGAATTCCTAAGGCCCCTGGGGATGTGGGCTGCCTCCTCTCTCCAGGGCCCACTTCCTTCTGGCCAAGCCTCCCTTCCTTTGCTCTCCACCAGCTGGTACTCTGACCCTGGGGTAGGAGCTTGGGCCCTGGCAAACTATCCCTGCCGCTACCCTTCTTCAGCTAACGCCCGAGGGCAACAGAGTTCCTTTCTGTCCTTGGGCATCGTCTAGGGTGGAGTCTGTGTCCCCTCCTGCCTCTGCGGTTTATCAAGAGCTGGGCCTTGGCCAAGCCCAGGACATAGGTGTCCCTGGTGTTTCCCCATTCTCGAGTGCTGTCCCTGGTTCGAGCTATCCTGTCTTCTCTTCTCCCAGCCCTATGTTCAGGCCAGGTGTTCACTGGGAGGTCTGGGGAGCTCAGTAGCCCTGAATACCCACAGCCGTACCCCAAACTCACCAGCTGCACCTACAGCATCCGCCTGGAGGAGGGCTTCAGGGTCATCGTGGACTTCGTGGAGTCCTTCGATGTGGAGATGCACCCCGAGATCCAGTGCCCCTATGACTCCCTCAAGGTCTGATTCTTACACCCTTCCCTTGTTGTGTTCCCTTGTTGTGCCCCCCCAACAACCCTCCATTTCTTCCAACTATTGGCCCCCTGTTTTCTGTCCCCCCAGCGAGTCCCTTCCAACCTTTCTGTGAGGGATCTAAGCCAGCTGTGGCTTCCGCATGAAGAACGGGGTACCACCCTGTTGTGCCAGCCTGCCCCAGCCACTTTCAGTTGGTGCGCTTCCCTCTAACACAGGCCAGACCCCTGCAGCAAGTCCTAGGGTTTTCTTTGTTCAGATCCAAACGGAGAAGAGGGAATACGGCCCATTTTGTGGGAAGACCTTGCCCCGCAGGATTGAAACGAACAGCAACAACGTGACCATCACGTTTGCCACTGATGATTCGGGGAACCACACAGGCTGGAAGATACGCTACACAAGCACAGGTGAGCAAGCGGCTCGGGCGCAGGCAGCAAAGGGAACGGTTTCTGTCCCTTGTGCGGCATCAGCAGACTACATAGCACTGGACTCTTTCCTGGCCAGGCCAAGAAAGGGAGCCCAGATGGGGCAGCGTGGCCTGTCACATGACGTTCCATGACAGACGGAGTGATAGCAATCGTCTCGTTCCTTCCCTCTATCCCTTCACCCAGGCAACCATTTTCCTGGGCAACCTCCCTCAGTTCTGGTATTTTGAGATAGTGTCTAACTCTGTGGGTCAGAGGCCCCTAAACTTGTCTTATAGCAAAACAGCCCTTAAACTCGGATCTTCCTGCCTCTGCCCAAGAGCTGAGATTCCAGGTCCATGCTTCCCTCTGTCTTGGCCCCATCAGGAGCCACCCACCCACTCACCTGTTCCCTTCCGCATCTGTACTCACTTTGTAATTTGAGGCTGGCTTTGAACTCAGAGATCCATCTGCCTTTGCCTCCAGAGTGCTGAGATTAAAGGTGTGTGTGCTGCCAGCCCCGGCTCCTGGTTACCTTTTTTCTTTCCTCTTTTTTATTTTTATTTTATTTATTTACTTTTGTGATTTTTCTTTTTTGAGATAGGATTTCTCTTTGTAGCGCTGGCTGTTCTGGAACTTGTTCTATAGACCAGGCTGGCCTTAAACTCACAAAGATCTGCCTGCCTCTGCCTCCCGAGTGCTGGGATTAAACGCGAGCGCCACCACTGCCTGGCTTGTATTTAATTTATAACCAAGACTGCAGATTGCTAAATTCAGTCCTGGCTGTTACAGACGTCAAAAATAAACCTGTTCCTCTGCACAGCTCAGCCCTGCCCTGATCCAACGGCGCCACCTAATGGTCACATTTCACCCGTGCAAGCCAAGTACATCCTGAAGGACAGCTTTTCCGTCTTCTGCAAGCCTGGCTTTGAGCTTCTCCAAGTGAGTCACTAAAAACCTGAGTGCCTATGATCATGGTGCCTTTGAAATTCGAGATGAAAATGGGAAGTGTGCCGGGCAGTGGTGGTGCATGCCTTTAATCCCAGCACTCGGGAGGCAGAGGCAGAACTCTGTGAGTTCGAGGCCAGCCTAGTCTACAAGAGCTAGTAGACAGGCTCCAAAGCTACAAAGAAACCCTGTCTCGAAAAAAAAAAAAAAAGAAAAAAATGGGAAGTGCTTACGTATGCAGAAAACAATCAGAGTAGTAGTAAGTTTGCAGCAAAGAGGAATAGGAGAATCTTTTTGGGGGACCATGGTGTGTGTGGAGGGGAATCCTGCCTTTCATTTTTATTTTGAGGCAGTTTTTGCCTAAAACAATGTCGTCCAGGCTGGCCTCAAGTTCAAATTCTTTCTGCTTCATGCTGGGCGTTGGTGGCACACACCTTTAATCCCAGCATTTGGAAGGCAGAGGTAGGCAGATCTCTGTGAGTTTGAGGCCAGCCTGGTTTACAGAGCAAGTTCTACAATAGGCTCTAAAACTACACAGGGAACCCTGTCTCCAAACAAACAAACAAACAAACAAAAAGCCCAACCTTCCTGCCTCAGCCTCCTGAGTGCTGGGATGATTAGCATACGCTCGTGTGGCGCTACAAGCAGTCGTACCTTTTAAAAGTAATTACTTTTTTTTCCAATTGTTTTTTAAAAAGCATGTGCCACCACTGCACAGCCTGTTTCCGATTTTTTGTTTGTTGTTTAATTTATGTGCATTGATATTTTGCCTGCATAGGTCTATGTGTGTGTCAGATCCCCTGGAACTGGAGTTAAAGACAGGTGCAAGCTGCCATGTGGGTGCTGGGAATTAAACCCAGGATCCTCTGAAGAGCAGCTGGTGCTCTTAACCACTGAGCTGCCACGCTAGCCCTTTCTGCTTGTTTTTCTGAGACAGGTTTCTCTTTGTAGTGCCGGATACCCTGGAAGTCACTCTGTAGACCAGGCTGGCCTCCAACTCACATAGACCTGCTAGCCTCTGCCTCCCAGGTGCTGGGATTAAAGGCGTGTACCACCACTGCCTGGCTCGGCAGTCACTTCTTGAGACAATGGCTCAAGATGTAGACCAGACTGGCCAAGTGCTCTTTGGCTTCCTGCTTCAGCCTCTCCAGTGCTGGGATTATAGGTGTACATGGTCACACCTGGCAGAGGGTTCTACTTCTGGTGCTGAGGCCTGACTCTCACACTAAGTATGCTGTCTGCGTCACGGCCTGCACAGCCCACAGCCTTGTCTGCTGTGAAGCCTCTTTTTAGAGAAAGAACTTCTATTCATCTGCACAATGCAGCAGCTCTCTGGAAAGGGGCTGAGACAACAGAAAGGGGTGCGCGCACCTTGCCCCACGAGCTCTGCAGAGCTCCTGTTAAATTAAGTCTTCCCTGGTCAGCTGACAACCTTTCTGGGGAACAGCCCCTGGCCCCACAAAGCTTAGACAGCCCTGGAAAGAGTACATTCTGCAAAGTTATAAATAGTGCTCACTGTTAAGGGAGAGGGAAGATAATTTTAAAAACTGCTTAGTGCATTGCTTCGGGACACAGGTAAGAGATTAACTCATCTTCACTGTGTTCTTCAAAATTGTCACTGAATCCCAGTGGCAAAAAGCAATAACCCTGGAGTGACAGCTAGGGATGGAGTCCAGTCTGTGGAGGGGCAAACTGGAGAAAGCCCCACCTTGCAAAACTCTTGGTCAGGCTCTTCCACTGTTTCTTAAGTGCAAGATCACAAATTTGTTCAACTGTTTTGAAACAGTTTTATGTAGCGTAGGCTGGCCTTGAACTTGCTCTGTAGCTGAGGATAGTCTTGTCCTGTCCTGGTCTTCTTGCTTCTACTTTACCAGTGCTGGGATTAATGCATGTTCCATCACGCCCAGTGTATGTGTTGCTTTGGACCCAACCCAGGACTTCGAAGATGCTAGTAAAGCATTCTATACATCCTGTGTTTATTTTTTTTTTATTTTTTTTTTTTAAACTTTTTATTTAACTTTATTATGTTCGTTGGTGTGAAGGTGTCAGATCTCATGGAACTGCATTTTCAGACAGTTGTGAGCTGCCATGTGGGTGCTGGGAATCGAACCCGGGTCCTCTGGAAGAGCAGTCAGTGCTCTTAACCGCTGAGCCATCTCTCCAGCCCCCATCCTGTGTTTATTATTTAACTGAAAAAAATGTATATTCTTTGAAACATTATAGCTTTTGCAAATGGCACCCTCTTCCCTTAATGCATACTTTCCCTTTCTCTGGACTATGTAGACCAGGCTGGTTTCAAACTCAAGAGATCCGCATGCCTTGGATTAAAGGTTGTTCCACCACACTTGGCTCAGTGGTTGATATTACTTCAGGGACATGTCTTGTCTTGGATTAAAGGTGTGTTCAGCTTAATGTTTGACTTTAGTAACTGACCTCTGCAGTTTTTCACAAACATTTATGGAGGGGGTTGGGCAGAGTTAAGACAAGGTTTCTCTGTGTAGCCCTGACTTGTCCTGAAACTTGATTTGTAGACCACGCTGGCCTTGAACTGAGAGATCTGTCTGTCTCTGCCTCCTTGAGCACTGGGGTCACTGGCACTACCACCATGCCAGGCTCCTTTTGAAAAAAACATTTATTTGTGTGGCTTCATACACGTTAGTGTTTAGAGGCCAGTTCTCCTTTTACCATGCAGATTACAGGTCTCAAATTCAGGGTTGTCAGGCTTGGCAGCTAATCTTATCCGCTGAGCCATCTCACTGGCCCTGACCCCGTCTGGCACTTAGTATAAATAAATGGCGGAAGAGCCTAGAGAGATGATTGAACACATTAGTTGTTCTTACCGAGGACTGGCATTTAGTTCCGAGCACCTACGTGGTGGCTCACAACCTCACTAACTTGTTTCAAGGGGTCCAAGGCCACCTTCTGTCCTCTATAGACATCTGGCACATCAGTGGTACGCCAAACACTCAAACCCATAAAACAAATCTAAACTCTTTAATTTTTGCCAGGTGATGGTGGCACACGCCTTTAATCCAAGCACTTGGGAGGTGGAGGCAGAGGCAGGTGGATCTCTGTGAGTTCAAGGCTAGCCTGGTCTACAAGAGCTACTTCCAGGAAGGCTCCAAAGCTACAGAGAAACCCTTTCTCGAAAACCAAAACCAAAATTTCTTTTAAATGTGTGATTGTGTACACCTTTAATCCCAGCACTCAGGAGGCAGAAGTAGGTGGATCTCTGTGAATTAAAA
Source organism: Microtus pennsylvanicus (assembly GCF_037038515.1). Taxonomy (NCBI): domain Eukaryota; kingdom Metazoa; phylum Chordata; class Mammalia; order Rodentia; family Cricetidae; genus Microtus; species Microtus pennsylvanicus. The sequence goes on from NC_134591.1 coordinate 76,235,521, forward strand.
AAATCAGTCTGGCCTGGCAGTGGTGGCACACACCTTTAATCCCAGAACTCGGGAGGCAGGGGCAGGTGGATCTCTGTGAGTTCGGGGCCAGCCTGGTCTACAGAGCTAATTACAGGACAGGCTCCAAAGTTACAGAAAAACCCTATCTCGAAAAACCAAAGAAACCCAGCCTGGTCTTGGTCTACACAGTTCCAGGACAGCAGGGCTTCATAAAAATAAATGGTGGAAGGGGCAGGGTGCTAACCCCTCCAGAGGAAGGGATGAGAGGGGAGCACTGACAGGAACTCTGGCCAGATGAGTTCTAGGGTGCATTGGGAAGCAGTCTATATGTAAGAATTGCAGCAGTTATTAGTGCGTACAATGCCACCACGGACTAGGTGACATAAACCAGCAGAGCTGTTGGCAGCAAATGTGCACATGAAACAAGGCCTCCCACAGTTACTGCTCTCACTTGAGGTTTGAGGGAGGGACCTGTTAACAAGGAGCTCATTTTCTGAATTTTCTCTTCAGGGTTCTGTGTCCTTAAAATCATTCTCTGCTGTCTGTCAGAAAGATGGATCCTGGGACCGGCCAATACCAGAGTGCAGCAGTACGGTCATATGGTGACAAGCCCCTTCCCTTGCTACCACCTGTACCGTTTCTGTGTTGTCCCTTCATGTGTACACATGAGAATGCACATGTAGAGTTAGAGCAGTGCTTCTCAACCTCCCTAGCGCTGCGGCCCTTTAATACAGTCCCTCGTGTGGTACCCACAGACCATAATTTTCATTGCTATGCTATAACTGTAATTTTACTACTGTTATGTTTTTCTTTCTTTTTTTTTTTTTTTCGAGACAGGGTTTCTCTGTGGCTTTGGAGCCTGTCCTGGAACTAGCTCTGTAGACCAGGCTGGTCTCGAACTCACAGAGATCCGCCTGCCTCTGCCTCCCGAGTGCTGGGATTAAAGGCGTGCGCCACCACCGCCCGGCCTTACTACTGTTATGAAATTAATGTTTTCCATTGGTCTATAGGCAACCTGAGAAAGGGTTCTTCAACCCCAAAGGGGCCAGGACCCATATGTTGAGAACCACTGGGTTACGGGCTGCCTGGCATTCTCTATAAATCCCCACCCCCTCATCTTACTTAGGGAGCAAGTACACTGACATCTTTGGTTTACCTGGGTGCTGAGGACCTATGCCTGTACAGAAAGCACGCTCCCCAGCCCACCACTAATCACTCTGTGACTTGTCATTCCCACCTCCCCTGCCAAATGAATCATTTACTAGGGCACAAATTCTAGATTTCCTTCTACTCAAGTCTATGGGCCAAGAGGAACCGAAGTACTGAGGAAAGGCAGAGTTCTCTGAAGTAATTCAGAGTGTAAGAAGTGTAAAATGAGGCTCTTGCAGACCAAAGAAATGTAGGGAACCATCTGAGCCTCGTAATTCCTATCGCCCTACAGAAGTGTGATGCTGCTGAGTAGGCCTCTCCTGTTCTTTTTTCTTTCCTTTTTTTGTTTTTCAAGACACGATTTCAGGGGCTGGAGAGATGGCTCAGAGGTTAAGAGCATTGACTGCTCTTCCAAAGGTCCTGAGTTCAATTCCCAGCAACCACATGGTGGCTCACAACCATCTGTAATGAGGTCTGGTGCCCTCTTCTGGCCTTCAGGCATACACACAGACAGAACATTGTATACATAATAAATAAATAAATATTAAAAAAAAAAAGGACACGATTTCACTGTTTAGCTCTGGCTGTCCTGGAACTAGTTCTGTTGACCTTACCTGTCTCTATCTCCCCGAGTGCTGAGATTAAAGGTGTTTGCTATCACCCCCCCACTCCCCCTCTGTGGGCACACACAGGCACGCTGTAAGTGCAGGATGAGGACAGTTCTGCAGTGTGCACACCTACCACACACATACAGGGATAATGGCACATTCCCATTTTGAAAACTAAGAAATTTCTCAAGAATCACACACTCTTAGTACTCTCTCATTACAAGAGTCCACATATTTGAAAACAAACTTCAAGGTTTGAGAGAGTATCTGGGCAACCAGTGGTCTGGGTCCTGCTACTGCTTGTAGTTCTAGACACAGAAGCTATTTCACCTGTGGCACGGCAGAGCCATGGCTGCTGCTCTTCCAGAAAACCCAGGTTCAGTTCCCGGCATCCACCTAACTCCAGCTTCAGGGCTTCTGACACCCTCACATATACCTTACAAACATGCAGACAAAATGCCAGCGAGAGGCCAGGCAGTGGTGGCACATGTTAATCCCAGCACTTGGGAAGCAGAGGCTGGTGGATTGAGTTTGAGGCTAGCCTGGTCTACAGAGCAAGTTCCAGGACAGGCTCCAAAGCTACAGAGAAACCCCATCTTTTTTTTGGAGACAAGTTTCTCTGTAGCTTTGGTGCCAGTCCCGGAACTAGCTCTTGTAGACCAGGCTGCCTATGCCTCCTGAGTGTTGGGATTAAAGGCGTGCGCCACCACTGCCTGGCAAGAAACCCCATCTTGAAAAATAAAACTGTGCCAGGCAGTAGTGGCAGCACACCTTTAATCCCAGTACTTTTGAGGCAGAGGACACAGCAACTTCTAGGACAGCCAGGGCTATGTATAGAGACACTGTCTCAAGCACCCCCCGCCCCTGTATAACTGTAAAGAGGACCTTTAGTCCACTGGTTTATGTCACACAATAACACTGGCTTTTCTTCCGTGTTCTCCTGTAGACCATTTCTTTTGTAGGAGCTATGTAACTCTCAGTGTTTCTGAATTCCCTTCTCTGGAGAGCTCACCCACTCCTCTCCGGAAGTCCCTTCAGTTAGCATTACCAAACTGAAGCTATTCTTGCCATGCACTATGTAGAGGAAATAGAGGCCAGCACAAGGCCCACTTGGCTCTCCATATGTACTCCACCAATCCATAAACAAAGGGGTTCTTCTTCCCTACTGTTTCTTTACTAGTTGTTGACTGTGGTCCTCCCGATGACCTACCCAATGGCCACATGAAATACATCACAGGCCCTGAAGTGACCACCTACAAGGCTGTCATCCAATACAGCTGTGAAGAGCCTTTCTACACAATGAGCAGTGATGGTAAGTACTTTCTTCAAGGAGGGGCGGGTGGTACTTGGAACTTGAGTCCTTAAGGTTGAATATAAACTTGAGGCAGACTTTTTGGCTAAGGGAGACAAAGGATTAAAAGGCCTTTCTCCCTCGTGCTAAGTGAAATATTACAGTTGAAGTGACTTTAATGTCAATTTGCAAGAATCTGAAAACAGATCTTATCTAGTAAATGACTACCACAAACACACAATATATTCCAAATGGTTTAATTTAACAAGTCAAAAACCTTATCATTAAGCACTTGAGATCTTGATACATATTCAAGTTACACATCTAAAAGGTTTCCACTTTGCAAGCAAACATGGTAATGCAGACAGCTATTTATGAAATCATGTAAAATGGTTATTCACACACCTCTCCCCACCATGGATGCTCAAGAATCAACATTTTTCAAGGGGTTATTCAAGCAAATGACAACCACAGTTAAACATTTTTGCTTTTCCAACGATTTGCAGGTAAATATGTGTGTGAAGCTGATGGATTCTGGATGAGCTCCAAAGGAGAAAAATCCCTCCCGGTTTGCAAGCCTGGTAATGGACGCATTTATAAAAGAGAATCACAGCTGACACAGAGTAGATGGAAGATAACAGGCAGACAGGGGGCTCAGAGGCTGGCTTAGGCCAACATAACTCCCAAGCGTGTTCTCATTACCCCTCTGCAAACAGAGGCTGCTAGCTGCACCACTCATTTGACTATTTTTGACCTTATGATTAGGCAAGCGTAAAAAATTAAATGATTTTTTAAATTATCTAAAACGATTTATACACTTATAAACACGAATTCTTGCTGAGTTACTTTTCTTCTCTGTAAAAGTGCTATTAAAACCCAAAGCTAATAACTTCATTATTTCCCTAAGCAATTGTTTTCAACATATACGTTTTCCAACATTAATGCAATTTGCCTTTTAATAGTATTTAATTTTTTTAAACCAGAATTGGCTCCAATAATAATAGTTGAGAATGCTTTTAAAAAAATTTAAAGGTAATAATACACTCATTACCCCCATGTTAGCTGGTTTAAATTAGTTTTCTAACCCTGTATTTGGTTTACATGCTGCTTCTAAGTTTTAATCAAAGTACAAGACCACAATAAGAAACATGTGCTGCATTCCTGAGTAATTAGCTTGCAACAGAGACACTGCAAACTTAATGTTTGGATGATTCAACTAGACCAGAAACACAAATTTTAGAACCAGAAGCATCTTGGCCATTGCTGCTACATTATGATTTACTACATTTTTACATTCAAAGGCAACAGTAATTTTGCAAACCATAACCTTAATTCCTGCCTTCCCAGAGTTCCTAATGAACTCAGAGGTAAAGCAAGCAATGCAGAGTCCTGACCTTTCGCCTGTATGTGGCGCTCATGTCTTTGTTCACACAACTCCCGTCCGTATTGTCTACAGCTTCCCTCATCTGTTTTCATAAAGCAAAACATAAGAATCTGTGAAATCTTACTGATCCTGAGGAGCTAAGCACCAGATAAGGACTATCAAGTGAAACTAGAACAGCCTCACTTAGACGGGCGGTGGTGGCGCACGCCTTTAATCCCAGCACTCAGGAGGCAGAGGCAGGCGGATCTCTGTGAGTTCGAGGCCAGCCTGGTCTACAAGAGCTAGTTCCAGGACAGGCACCAAAGCTACAGAGAAACCCTGTCTCGAAAAACCAAAAAAAGAAAAAAAAGAAAAAGAACAGCCTCACTTGCCTAACAGAGAGGATGCCTACCTATCCACCAATCCACGGGACAGAACTACTGACACTCAACTTGCTTTTGCTCTTTCCTCAGTCTGTGGGCTGTCCACACTCTCTACAAGAGGCCGCATATTTGGAGGGCAGCTCGCAAAGACTGGTGACTTTCCTTGGCAAGTCTTACTACTGGGTGAGACCATAGCAGCAGGGGCTCTTTTACACGACAACTGGATCCTAACAGCTGCTCATGCTGTGTATGGGCTAGCAGAGGACGCGTCTTCCCTGGACATTCGTATGGGTATCCTCAAAAGGCTCTCACCTCATTACACCCAAGCCTGGCCGGAGGCTGTCTTTATACATGAAGGTTACAATCACAATGCTGGTTTTGACAATGACATAGCACTGATTAAACTCAAGAACAAAGTCACCATCAATGGAAGTGTCATGCCTGTTTGCCTGCCAACAAAAGAAGCTGCATCCTTAATGAGGACAGATACCATTGGAACTGTGGCTGGCTGGGGCTTAACCCAGAAGGGGTTTCTTGCTAGAAACCTAATGTTTGTGGACATACCAATTGTCGACCATCAAAAATGCACTTCTGCATACGCAAAGAAGCTCTACCCAGGAGGAAGGGTAACCGCTAACATGCTCTGTGCTGGCTTACAAACTGGTGGCAAGGACAGTTGCAGAGGTGACAGTGGGGGGGCATTAGTGTTTCTAGATAATAAAACACAGCGATGGTTTGTGGGAGGAATAGTTTCCTGGGGTTCCATTAATTGTGGGGAGGCAGATCAGTATGGGGTCTATACCAAAGTCATAAACTATATTTCCTGGATTCAGAACATAATGAGTAACTTCTAACTTGTATGCCTCCAATCTGTGAATTATTCTTACAAGTACCTGGAAAGGCTCTTAGCAGTAACAGAACCCAAGGAGCATCAATGGCCCACCTTAAACTAAACCGGATTAAACTGTTACACGCACTTGCCAATGTCAACTTTGTCGATTCATGGTGTTCAATACAATGTTTTTTTTTTTTTACCAACCCTGCACACAAACCTACCATGTCGTGTTCAATTCTCTACAATCTATTGGCTGTTCCCTTTTTGAACAACTAAAGGCTTGCTGTTGATTTTCATAATCAATGGGTTCATGTTCTAGGCTGGCCTTAAAACTCTAATGTAGCAGACAACCCAACCTCTTTCTTTTGCTCCTACCAGCCAAATGCTTAGGGATTAAAGGTGTATGCCACCACACCTCACTTTTATCTGGTGCTGACAATTAAACCTGGGTTTTGGATATGCGAGCTTGGTAAGCCAACTAAGATAACATTCTGAATCCTGCTCCACCCACCCTAACCCTTGAGACAGCCTTAGTAGCCAGCCAGACCGACCTCAAATTTACAATTCTGCTTCAGCCTCACAAGTGCTGGGTATTAAAGTGTATGCCACTATATCTGGACTGTTCTTAAGTGAGCATGATTTGGGCACAGATGACCCAAACAGATCACAGATAGCACACCAGCAGAAAACTGCACACAGTGAACTTATGTAACAAAAACGATGGTAACTCACAAAGCAACTGCTACTCTCCCACTAAGATGCTGCCTTAATCTTAAAATGTCACATTTGATTGTACTTGGCTCTTCCAATGAGTTCTGAGACAGTATCACTATGGAGCAACAGCTAGCCCACAACTCTGAAGTGTATGCCTCAACTTCTGGGATTAAAGGCATGTGCCACCACACCCAGCTGGAGACTCACATTTTTAATGGATGAAAATGCTATATTGCACCTTCCCTCAGAAGTCACTGTTAAAACTTTCTGGCATTTTTGTCATGAAAAATGTTTTTTTTCCAGTAAGACTCCAGACACTAAACTGTTGGTGGCAAGAAAACTTTTTATTCAACTGCGGTTCAAAGATTGTTTAAGAATGAATGCATTTTGATAACCAAATAGATTTTCAAAACCAAATTTTTGCCAAGTAGTTTATTTCTAAAACTTCATGTAGGGCAAATAACTATCTACAGCTACATCATACCATAAACATATTAAAAGGCTACTCAACATTGAAAGCCTTCTAGATGACCAGTAACTCTTTAACAGGTGCAAACAAGGGATCAAAACCATGCCATCGACAAGTAACTTACCCCAGGACTCCTGGACGGCTTGCCAGTTTAGTCTTTGGAGGTCCCCGAAAACCATTTTAATGTTACCATGTTACTGCTGCTGAGTAATAGTGCAAGTGCTAAAATGCAAAATTCAGATGTACAGGGTTTGGAAATCATGCAGATTTAGATGCAGAGAAAAAAATTTACAATAACTCAAGATCCTTTTACAGAGGATACTTAATAATGAAACACCGTGTTCACAAGTCTAGAGGATATAAAATTTCAAAACACGCAATTTGCAAAATGACAAGCCTATTTATCATCATCTATTTAGGTAAGGGCAGTGGGGAAACTACCAACAAAAATGGTCACATCTTTCCAGCTAGAAAAGGAGTTCCCCAGTTCTCAGTAGTTACAGGAAAGTACAACAATCAAGGTATTATTGCTTTTACATTCTTAACAATGCATTGTGAGAGTCTAATCTGATTTTGTGAGCACTGTCACTTCATGCCCCTACAGCCCAGAGGGGACAAGCCCATCTCACTTAAAGACTGCCACAGATAGACAACCCACCCTACTAGTTCTTAAAGCTATCAGGCTTCTGAATGGATTTCAGGCACATGGTTTCTTCTACTTCATCCCTATTGCAATTAATTCCACTTTTAAATCCCCCAGAATGATGTTTATCATCTCTTCTTTCCCATTGATATGCTCTGCTACAAAGCATTTGGAAACAACTGTTTTGCCCCCTCCCAAATAGTATTTTTAGAAGGCATGAGTTCCCAACGGAGACTTATACAGCCATGTCAATAGAAAAATCACTCAAATGCACAGAGGCACTCAGAACAAGCTGGAGGGTAACTGCTTACCATTTTAGGTTCTGTCACCCAGACTTATGAAAAACTAGATTAAAAACAGAGTAACCCATGGAAAAACTTTCACTTTGGACAATGCAAGAACAAATAGCAATTAAGTCTGGGTATCAGGTGTCAATGCATGACAGGTGATGAATCCATTTGACTTGAGACAACTTTTCAAATAAGTTTATTTGAAGCAAAATAAACTACTGCCAAGAAACTTTATGAAAGTTCCATCTCAAAAGGGTCAAAAAGGGGAATTAACTGCTATGAATTCTTTGCATTCAGGGCTGCAAAACAAAGACACATATTATTTAAATCAGTTTTATTTAAGAATTTCCAACAATGACAACTCTTATAAAAAGCATCCAAGCACAGGACACAGAACTGCAGCAAACAGCATTCTTATGTTAGCTAACAGACATGAGAACGTCCACCCTCTTTGAGACACCTGAGCTCACTGGTGAACTCTGCTTCCAAGTTCTCCTGCAAAGCACACCACAAGCTCAGTCCATGTTCGCAGCCCATCAGCTTCAGTTCACGTGCCCACACTTCCAGCTCAGTAGCAGAGGAGAACACACATACAGCATTCACAGCAGTTGACAGAGGGGAGGGAAGTACAAGTATTTCACTGAACACATTCAACTAAAGTGGGTTTTCTAAGAACAAAACTCAAAGTCTTCCAACAGATGTGGATGTCCTTTGATGCGAAACATTCGTACGTTTATTTGCTATCATTGCTCTCTGCACACTCTCTCACCAAAGCCACAGGATTGAGTGACACATCTCTCCAAGTTAAAAAATATCCATTTTGCACCACCAAGTCTCTGCACGCGCTCTCTCCTTTCCTCGCTCATACTAGCCTTTCATGCCTCGGCACCACCATCAATCCCACACAAGGTTTCAAAAGTTCAAACAGCCTTCTGGTTCCATATCACAGCCTTGCGTTCATAGCGTTGATACGACTCCATGAAATAAAGAGTAGCGGATAAAAATGGAACACCCACCGTCAAAGACGCAGCCTGTGCAGCGTGATGACGAATTCTTGGATGAGAAAGCATGTAGACAGAAGTATTCCTATGGCAGAATATTTACAGCACTACTTTCAATGAAGTGCTTCTTCCATAAACATTTGAAATGAGATGAACTGCAGAGATTAAATGAAGGCTTCATATTGTACTTTCGTATATGAAGGAAGACAAGTGTTAAAAACAAAACCAAAAGAACCAAACACCATGACATCATGATCTCCCAAATGGAGATATTCCTAAGGAAAAAATTCATAGGGTGGGATTCAAATTAAAATGAGAAAAGAATGTAGTTCTAACCAATGGTTTCTATACTGAACATGCAAAGAATCCATTTAACAAGTCCAATGACAGAATATTACAGAGAAACCTTCTGAGATCAATTGTAGTGTTGGTTTACCAATTAGGCAAACAGCAGTTCACTTTCACCCACTCAGTATTTTAACCCTTTATATAACAAAACTTATAAAATTCATTTAGCTTTTCCTCTTTTTCTAAAGAAAAATGTCAAAAATACTGCTGAATATACTCCACACTGAACAAACCAATCTGAAAATTTTTAGTACATATGTATTTTACAATATACTTACCATGAGTTTAGAAAAATTTGAATCCCACCATTCTATACCTACCTACCTACCAACCGACCACCCCTCCCCCAGCACTGCCTACATTCCCCAGCCAGAGGATTTAGAATCCATGCTTGAGCCAAAACCGCCATTAAAACCACTGCCTGACCCTGCATTTGATGCTGACCCCCAACCAAGAGGGGCACCAGAATTAGAACCACTATAGGAATTATTCCCTGAACCAAATGTTTGATTTGGCTCCCTTTGCATGCTGCCCTGGCTTTGGTTATTACCAGATGGACCTGACTGGTTCTGTTGGCTGGCTAACATGCCCATCATACCCCAACTGCTCTGCAATGCTGCCTGAGCTGCAGCCATCATCGCTGGATTAATGCTAAAAGCTCCGAAGTTCATTCCTCCACCCATATTGCCACCCTGGTTATTTCCCAAGCCAGCTCCACCCCCTCTACTGTTACCAAACCCACCCTGATTCCCAAAGCCACCTGGATTACCACCAAATCTTCCACTTCTTTCTAACTGTCTATTGCTATTATGCTTAGGTTCAGCATTGGATATATGCACGCTGATTCCTTTAATGATCAAATCCTCTCCACAAAGAGACTGGGCAACCTATAAGAAATAAGGAATGTAAATGGTGATTAAACCAACTCACGTACCAACTCAGCAATACAATACCAAATCTTAGTATAACCCATCTAAGTAGAAGGAAAATAAGCAATGATTGCTAGTTTCACTTTGGCAACATCTGTAACTAAAATATGTGTAACAGCCCCAAAGCTCACATAATGAAAAACATCGGAAGAGCATCTTACTGCTATCTAAACCCATACACTCTACTCTGAAAATGTGACAATCAGCTGGAACAAGTCACTTTTATCATTTTGAGTGCTGGAGACTGAGCTTAGCACCTACTGTATCATGCTGGGCACATACAGTAGCCCCAAACCAGATACATTCCCAGCCCTGAAACGTATTAAGAAGAAAAATACCTTATCATCTGCAAAGGTAACAAAGGCAAAAGCCCTGAATGGTTTGGGAATGAAGACATCTACTACTTCTCCATACTGACAGAAAAATTGTTGAAGCTCTTCAGCAGTCATATCCTCTGTACAACGCCCAACAAACACCTTTCTGCTTCTCAAAGGTTCATCTGGGCTTTGCTGGTCAAAAGAAAGGAACATCAGAAATAAATATATAAGGCATACTTCCCCTTTCTTTGGTGTTTTGCCCCCCCCCCCCCCGCCCCAGACAAAGTCTGTGTATCCTTCGTTGGCCTGTGCCTCTGGGTGCTGGGATTAAAGGTGTGTGACAAGATTTACGGCCCCTTGTGGGGGGTGGGGGAAAGGCATGCTTTGCCTTCCTGTATCTATGTTTACCAGGTCTGGTGCCCTTTTAGGACAGAAGGGATTGGATCACTCAAAACTGTAGTTAGTTGCTGCTGCTGTGCAGGTGCTGAAAACTGAACCAATACCTTTCCAAAAATAATTACTAATTAAGTTCTCAACCTCACCTCCTTGGGATTTTAAGACAGCTCCATGTACCCCAGGATGGCCCTCAGCTTGATATGTAAGTGAGGACAACCTGAATTACAGGAATGCAACATCATGCCCAGCTTTAATTTCCTTCACACACGAGACCATTATGTGCACATTCGGGATAGAGGTTGATGCTACTCATCTTTCTTAGTCATTCTCCACCTTTTTTTTTGAGTCTGGGTCTCCCACTGAACTTTTATTTTTCTAGACTGGTAGCTGGTAGCTCCATGGATCACCTGCCTCTCCCTCTGCAGGGGTAGGATTACAAGCACATGCTATCACAACCCGTTCTTTAAAAAAACAAAAAATGTGGGTTCTTGGTAGAAGTAGCAAAGGTCTCAAGAATCAGGTAGTGGTTTAACCTCAGCACTCAAGAGGCAGAGAGGCAGGCTGACCTGAGTTTGAGGCCAGCCTGGTCTATAGAATGAGCTCCAGAACAGCCAGGGCCAAACAGAGAAGAAACCCGTCTGAGAAAAACAAACAAAAAGCAAAAAAAAAAAAAGCCCGCCTGGCGGTGGTGGCACACGCCTTTAATCCCAGCACTGGGAAGGTAGAGGTAGGCGGATATCTGTGAGTTAGAGACCAGCCTAGTCTACAAGAACTAGTTCCAGGACAGGTTCCAAAGCCACAGAGAAACCCTGTCTCGGAAAAAACAAACAAAACCACAAAAAAACAAACAAAAAAACCCCAAATCAAACCAAACCAAAAATCCCCCTCCCAAACAAACAATCCTAGTACTCGGGAGAGGCAAGCAGGGAGATCTGAGTTCACAGCCAGCCTGATATACACAGTACACAGCAAGTTCCAGGACAGCCAAGGTTACACAGTTGAAAGGCTAAAACTTTCCTTGCCATGTTTCCAAATGCATTTAATATTTTAAGGTCTTTTAAGAAAAGATTCTCCAAGCATACAGGAAAACAAAGAGCAAAATACCTTAGAATTGGGAAGTTTACAGTCACACCATCGTCCATCTATCATATGTCGTTGTGACATTACTTTCACTTGGGTTTCATATTCCGTAAACCGAACAAAGCCAAACCCTTTTGAGTGACCAGTTTTAAGATCTTTCTTGACCTAAGAAAGGACGATTGAAATTTATTCTACTAATACCACACATAAACAAATCAGAGATCACATAAAACTCTGAATGGCTTCAACTGAATGAAGCAGCACATTAAAGTCAATAGAGCTCAAGGCAAAGTCAACAGCAGAAAATCAGAGAACAGTAGAGAATGACTAACTTGGACTCTAATAATGTTTAGAATGAGCACAAAGAAGATCTAATATAACCTATTTCCTTTAAACTAGTAGCTATCAAGCTTCCTAATGCTGCAACCTTTAATACAGGTCCTCATGCTATGGTGACCCCACACATAATTATTTTTGTTGCTACTTCGTAACTATTAATTTTGTTACTGTTATGACCTATACAAACAGCATAAAGAGGGGATGGGGTTTGGGGGGGTGAGTGGGAGGGAAGTGGAAATTTTGAATGGTATTATTTATAAAGCAACAACAACAAAAGCAATTAGCTAGTTAAGTTTACCTGAACCATAAGAACCTCTCCAAAAGTGCTGAAATAGTCTTTAAGATCTTGTTCTGTTGTTTTCCAGGGGAGACCCAACACTATTAGATCAGATGTTTTCTGGACTGCTCTTTTCACCTTCACTGCTGAGGAAGCATCTGTCTCATCCATTTTTCTTTTGTTATCTAAACAAGGCAAACAGAAACCCATATTTAGCAGTTTAAAAAAAAAAAGGCAGGTGGATCTCTGTGTTTGAGACCAGCCTGGTCTATCTAACAACAAAATACAATGAACCAACAAGACCAGATCTATAAACAGTGAAGAGACTGGAAAACTTGTATCCTTCTTAGGACAGAATGTAGCTTAAGAGGCTGGAGTATTTTTCTGGTGCAAATTAGAGGAATCTCAATTCTAGTTTGGTATTATCTTTTTGAAAATTGATTCGTGTACATTTGAGAAAGTGCCGAGTATACCATTTGTAAGCAGTTTCTGGCCTTCTGTCTTGTTATTCCTGGGGAAGGCTGCACCCCACAGAAATCAGCTACCAGAGGTAGACAGGTGGCCTGGCTTGCTGAGAGTTGTCTTTACTGCATTTATCAGCTATCTATCTCCCTGGCCTAGTTTTGAATAATCTAAGATTATAAAACCAACTGCATGTTCTCCTCAAAACCGGTATCTACATAAACAAAATTCTACTTCATTTTCATTTTGTGGCATTAAATTTATCTGACTAATCCAAGGGATCAAACACCCTCTTGGGATGCACATGGTGTAAAAAACAAAAAACTCCCCAAAAAACAATAAAAAACCTTACAAAACCCACATACATACTTTTAAATATATTAAAAAAGAGAAAACTAGCAACTTTTAGTTCCACGTGTAAATTTGGGTGCTTTCTGTCTTATCCAAACATGCAGTGATACTGTTTACATATGCCACCAAAACTGGTCTTAAAGAATCCTCTTTCTGGTCGGGCAGTGGTAACAAATGCCTTTAATCCCAGCACTCGGGTCTCTGTGTGTTCAAGGTCAGCCTGGTCTACAAGAGCTAGTTCCAGGACAGGCTCCAAAGCCACAGAGAAATCCTGTGGTGGTGGGCCACAAGAACCCTCTTTCCTCATCCTTCCTGCAGTTATTATTGGCTGTACGTCACCTCAAAGGCCAGACAAGCACTTTACTACGCTCTAGCTCCAGCTCCCGTCCATTTAGACACAGTATTCTACCATGTCTCCACAGCGCTCTTCAAATGGTGGTGGTACATATGTGCCTTTAATCTCAGGACCTGGGAGGCAGAGGCAGGCAGATTTCTGTGAGTTCGAAGTCAGCCTGGTCTACAAAAAGCTATTTCCAGGACAGGCCCCAAAGCTACAGAGAAATACTCTCGGAAACCCCCTTCCCCCGAAATTGAGTTTCTCCTGCTTGAGCTTCTTAACCTTCAATTTCGAGTGTGTGCCACCCCCAAACAACACCAAGTGTCCTTTTAATTTTTTTTTTTGTTTTTACAATTTTGAGATCTTCATATTACAGATTTGAAGATCACTGTGAGGACACAGTGAAATATAAAGTAGTAGAGTGTTTTCTTTCTCTGTGTTACAGCCCTGGCTATTCTGGAACTCACTCTGTAGACCAGGATGCCTCTGCCTCCTGAGTGCCAGGATTAAACGTGTGTGCTACCACTGCCCAGCAGATCCTCCTTAATGTCTTAGACAAATATTAGTCTTTGCATATTGAACAATTTGTGGACTGACCTCAGTTGTTTGAGATGTCTTGCTATATACAATCAGGCTCAGCTGTAACTATGTAGCCCAGACTGGCTTCAAAGTCACGATCTTTCTGCCTCATACCCCCTGCTGATGCTGGGATTACAGGTATGTGTGGCACTTTGTTGCAATATCATTATACTAAAAGTAACAACGTACCAATTCCCAGGCAATCATCCTCTTTTGAAGACAGGGTCTCTGTTTATCCCTGGCTGTCTCAAACTCAAGAGATTGACTCCCCTCAGCTTTCGAGTGCTTGAGTCAAAGCTGTGTGACATGAGGCCTGGCTTTCTCATAAGAGGCAGGGAAAATAAGACCACAACCTTAAAATCAAGGTAGTTCTGTACTAAATCAAGATTTGGGCCACTGCAACTGTGGCTTCTCTGAGGAGGGGAAAAGAGAGGTTAATTTAAACAGGGGAGCAAGAGGCTAAAAGCACCTGCCGCTCTTGCAGAGCTAAGGGCTTGGTTCTCAGCAACCACATGGCAGCTCACAACCATTCAACGTCCCCTTCAGATGGTTGGATGCCCTTTTTGCATCAGGCACACACAGTGCAGAAATTTGAGAAAGCCGGGCCTGGTGGCACATACCTTTGATCCCAGTTACAGACAGTTGTAAGCTGCCCTGTGGATGCTGGGAATTGAATCTGGGTTCTCTTAAGAGCCATTGTTCTTAACCAGAGTCATCACTCCATCCCAAGGCACTTTGTTTTAACAGCCTAAATTTAGCATCAGATTGGCAATAACTGTTCCAACAGCTTAACATTTAAGTAGATACTCCTATAAAAAAATAGCCCTACAATTCCAATCATCACTATTTAGACTAGGGACCTTTCAGAGTAGTCTAAGCAAAGTTTAAAAGAACTGGATTGTAGAAGACATTTGCCACAAAGGCCAAGTCCCGGGGACAGAGCCTAACAGTCCTTGCATGGCAAACATGAAGCCCTGGACATCACAGCGGCACCACTCCTCATTCCCCCACACAAATAATCTACAATTTAGGATGGCATACAAGCCTAACTGTAGTCAGCCATAAGGCAAAAAACAAAACGAGTAACAAACCTTTCGGATAGTTGACAACGTACACCAGATTTCCCCATCCGGCATCCGGGGCATGCAGGATTCCTTCCACCAGCCGAACACCCCGCATACACTGAGACACGGGATTCCGGTAGCGCAGGCCGCATGCCCCTGGAAACTGGGCTGTAACTGTGGACAACAACACTGTACCATCGTCTTCTGATGGTATCTCAATGGGCTCATCGTTCTCATCTTCTGTTACCCGAATATATTCAGACATCTTTGTCGAATTTTCTAAAGAGAGATGAATGACCAAGAGAATAATAGCAGTTATTTCTTTATATTTAGCCACCACCACTACTGTTCCCACTTCCTGAAAAGACTCTTGCCACTTGAAACCTAATGTTTCCTTTGCCATCCCCGAGAACTGAGGAAGAGTATTCTTTAGAGATAAAAAAAAAAAAAAGACTTTAAACTTTTTGTTCCCAACTCACTTATTTAATAAGTGTTTTCTCAGGGCTTACTATATGCTTGAGGTGCTAAAATTCCGGAAGTGTTACCACCTGGCTTGTTGGTTACAAAACCAGATAAAAAATAAAGGGTTAAAGAACTAATTGTTTCTGTTCCGACTTTTTTTTCTTGCAAACAGTTTTCTTACCCGGAGCGAAAACTACAGACTACAATATTTTCTGGCCATCCTGAGCTAGTTTTATTCCAAGGTCTGAGACCCTACATTGGGCCTAGCACGTGCTTTAAGCGGGTGGAAGAAATCCACAAAGAATTCCATCTGGGGCTGGCGGCGCTCGGAAACTTGAGGTCTCCTGTTCCTCATTCTCGGGAAGGGAGAGCTAAACTTGGGCGTCGAGGGCAGGAACGACAGTGGCTCCGCGATGTAGGCCACCACTTCCCAGAAGGCCCTGCGCGATGAACGACGTTAACCACCCCCCCACTCGGCCTGGGGTGGGGCCGCCGGAGTACAAGGCCCACGGTGGCACCGATTGTTCTCGGACCCCCGAAGGGGTCCGCACCGCCGAAGCCCCGGGGCCGCGCCAAACTCCCCGCCCGCACGGCCCGGCAGGCTCGGCGCCCCGCCCCGGCTGCCGCCCGCGCTAGGCCCTACCGACGCGGCGGCGCGAGGCCAGCTAGGCCCCGCTCCAGAGCGCCCTTCCCGCCGCGCAGGTAGCCTGAGACCTCCCCGCGGAGCCCCATCCGGAGCCCGCGAGCAGCCCTGGGGTCACCACTCACCGCTAGGCCGCGACCAGAAAGCACGACGAGGAAACGGCGACAGCGAGGGACCCGATCTCAGCCGAGCTACCACTTCGTGCCCACAAAATGGCGCTAGGGCCGCCTCCCGCCCCCGCCCGCCTTCGGCCGCTCCCACCCGCTTCCTGTCAGGAGGGGCGCTCACCTCGCGGAGGCTCAGGCGCTCCCTCCTCGAAGTGGCTCAGATCCTAGCGGGCGCCCGGACACGCAGAAAGGAATGGAAGGACGCGAAGAGCGGAGGGGCCGCGCCGGAGACGCCGAAGCCCGAGACACAGAGCGGCTACGCAGGCTTTAGCTTCCACCCCCACGCGACGTGGCACGTGGCTCCGTCCAACCAACCGCCGACCCCAGCAGAGCAGCTCGCGCTCACGGAAAGTGCGCGAGACTGGCGGAAGGCCGGGAAGAGCGAGGCGGGACCGGGGACGGTGGGCGGGGCTTCAAGGGAAGGGGCGGAGCCGGGGCGGGCGGGGCGCGAGAGGGTCGGGTGGGGGCGGGGAGGGAATCTCGCTGGGAACCCCGGCTCCCGGCTCTAAACTTTGCTGGTCTTCAGACGTCTTCTGCCATTGCTCGGTAATTTCCAACCGTGGAAACCCTAGCTTTGGTCTACACAAATGGTAGCTGTCCTAAGTACTACTTTGTATCAGGTACTTTTGTGCCCCGTCTGGCTCCAGGGAAAAACAAAACAAAATAGAATCTTGTGAGTCGTAGACAAGTGTTCTTCCATTGACCTTGGGCTGTGCTCGTCCCTTGTAGTTTTCAGAGTCTTTGTATTGTTTTAGAGACAGAGACTTCAAAGTCACTGTGTAGCCCAGGTTTTCCTTGAACTCATTATGGCTCCCCCTCCCCTATCAACAGCCTCCCAAGTGTTGATGTCCTAGGAATCTGATGTTATAAGTAAGGAAACTGAGGCACTGAGAAAGGACAGGCGGGGCTGGCAGGCACGGAGAATAAATAGAAGGAGAAATTTGGGAAGGGAATACTGGGAGAAAAAAAGGAGAGGAGGACGTCAGGGGCCAGGCACCCAGCTACGTAGCAAACACAGAGGAAGTAAAGAAATGTGTATAGGATAGAGAAAGATTGCACAGAGGCAAATGATAGATGGCATAATTTAAGAAAAACTGGCAAAAATAAGCCAAATTGCTCAATGGTTTTGGCACATGCCTTCAATCCCTTGGATTCAATCCGGCACTTGGGAAGCGGAGGCAGGTGGATCTCTGTGAGTTCGAGGCCAGCCTGGTCTACAGAGGGACCTAGAGATAGAGAGAGCTAGAATAGGCTCCAAAGCTACACAGAGAAACCTTCTATTGTAAAACAAACAATCAAAAACCAAAAAGAAATGAAGCTAAAGTTGGGCATTCCTAAGTAAGAATAAGTCTTTGTGTGAATTATTTGGGAGCTGGTGGCAAGCCCCTAAGAATAGAGTGGAAAAATAAAAATACCCAACAACATAGGCCGATTGCCAAAAGGTGATTTTTTTTTTTTTTGGTTCTATTTATTTTTCAAGACACAGGGTCTCTGTAGCCCTGGCAGTCCTTGAAGTTCCTCTGTAGACCAGGCTGGCCTTCAACTCAGAGATCTGCTGGAATTAAAGGCTGAAGGTCAAGGCCTGGGCCACCACGTCCAGCTCCTGACTCGGTTATTTATTTGCTGAGGTGCGGTGGATCAAGCCAGTGTTCTTACCCCAGACCCACAACAAATTTTATGGGTGGGTGGTGGGTTCCAGACAAGGTTTCTGTGTTTCTCTGTTTCTGTGTTTCTCTAGCTGTCCTGGAACTCACTTTGTAGACCAAGTTAGCCTCAAATTCAAAGAGATCCACTCCTGTGACACACACTTCCTGCTTGACTTTGTTTAGTTGGGTTTGTTTGTTTGTTTGTTTTTTAAGAGTTAATTTTGTTGCTGGGCGGTGGTGATCACACCTTTAATTTTAGCACTAGGGAGAAAGAGGCAAGCAGGTTTCTAAATTCAAGGCCAGCCTGGTCTTTAGAGTGATTTCCAGGACAGCCAGGACTACACCAAGAAACCCTGTCTCAGAAAAACCAGACCCATTCAGACATAAGGAACAGTTGAAGTAATAATACAGCGCACACCAGCATAGCTGCCACTCATAAGTAAGCCCTGGGGGGGAGGCTCGGAGGTATTTGTGCTCACAGACAAGCACTAGAGGAATCTGGAATGTTAGTGACTCAGAGTAGGGACTTCAAGAGAAGGAAGGCAAGGCCTGTTGTCATCTAGAAGGCTGGGAATGGGTATGCTTTCTAGCCTGGTCTCCTTTACACTAGCTGCGACCCCACCAAGGCCCTCTCCAGACCCCTAATGAGCTTGCTTTTTCTCAGTTTACTATAGAACCTATCTTTATGGCCAGTGTCCCATGTACTTTTTACAAAGAGTTTCGACGTAGTCATCTCTGATTCAGCTTACTTTGTTCTTCAGAGATTCATGATGTATGCTTTGTTGTACACATGAGACTGAGTTAATTATCACCAGAAAAATTTTCACCAAATTGTGCTGTGTGTAAAATAAACTGCTTGGAACTCTCATGAGGAAGAGGCAGGTGAATCTCTGTGAGTTCGAGGCCAGACTCCAAAGCTACAGAGAACCCCTGTCTCGAAAAACCAAAATAAATAACACAATAAAAAAAAAAAACCACTTGGGATCAGATGCTTGAAGTTTGGAAGAACTACCACCAACTGAACCGTGTTGAATCGAACTACCTTTCTGAACCGTGTTGAATCGAACTACCTTCCTGAACCGTGTTGAATAGAACTACCTTCTTGCCTCTCTAGGATCATCTCTCTGCTGGCTGCGGAGTCCACAAAGACCCCTCAGTAACTGGCTCATATTTTGTAATATCTGTTTATGATTGTGTATAGCCAGCTCTCACGTCCCCCACCTAGGCCACGTTCAGCCCTCTTATCCCCCAAACAAGGAAATTCTTCTACATGACTTCTGTGACCATTTCTAGGAGTTGGGCTGTAGTCACAGCTACTCAGGAGGCTAAGGCACTGAAGGAGAGAATAAGGTAGAAAAGATCAATGACTAGTTACTGTTTTATTTTTTATTGACTTACCTAGTGATTCCCTTAAAGCCCTGCCTGTCGCCTAGCAGGACTTAACTTGCTACGACCTGGAGACACAGTGGAAATACTAGGTCCTTGCCCTCTCTTCAGCTTACAGTCTGTCAACCTCCAAGCTACCTGCCAAGAATGCTTTTGTTTGCTTACTTGCTTGCCCCACCTTGTGGCTTTAGACTATAAAATGAAGCCTTTTGGGAGTTACTCAACTCCAGCCTACTGGAGACATTTCTTCTCTTTCTCCTTCTCCTTCTCCTGTTCTTCCTCTTCTTTCTTGACTTTTCAAGACAGGTTTTCTCTGTGTAGCCCTGGCTGTCCTAGAACTCACTCTGTAGTTCGGGCTGGCCTTGAACTCAGATACCTCCCTCCCTCTGTATCCTCCATCCTGAGTGCTGGGATTAAGGTGTATGCCACCACCACTTGGCTTTTTTTCCCTTCCTATTTTTGTTTCTTTCTTTGTCTTTTCCTTTCTCTTTCTCCTCTCCTCTCCTCCTCTTCCCCACCCCCACTCTGAGACAGGGTCTCAGGCATATTTGAAAGGTAAAACAGTATCCAGATTTAAAAAAAAAGTCTGGCTTCATTGTGATAGGCTTTTTTTTTTTATTTCCTGCCTACAACCTGCCAGAATAAAGGTATACTTCCCTGTGTTGGCCTTAGGTTTTCAAAGTCATTTTTGTAGGGACTGGAAAAGCACCTTCTGCTATTCCAGAGGAAAGGAGTTTGGTTCCCAGCGCCCTTATAAGACTGGGTGGTTCATTGGGCAGTGGTGGTGTACCCCACACCTTTAATCTGCAGTGCCGCCTGCCTGCACGGCCTGGAACCGAAACCTAGCAAAGGACGTCAGGATTGAACAGACATACACCTCTCTAGCTGCTGGTAGAAGAAGCCCTTTATTGAACGGCACCACGGAGGTTTTCTACCTAACCCAGCCAGGTGGGCCAACAGGTAAAGACCTCACCGCCTGATCCTTGATCAAGGCCAGGGCACTGCGTGCCCAGGAAGCAGGGCTGGTAAACAACTTTGACAGAGCTCTCAGAAGCTCAAATCAAAAGGGCAAGAAAAGGTCACTAGTGGGGAAGAGCAGCTGGAGGCCAGGACTCCAAAGGATCCCAACACAGCAGCACTTGGAAGGCAGAGGCAGGCAGATCACTGTGAGTTTGGGGCCAACCTGGGCTACAGAGCAAGTTCCAGGACAGCCAGAGCTAAACAGTGAAACCCTGTCTTGAAAAACAAAGACTGGGTGGTTCATAGCCACCTGTATCTCCAGCTCCAGGGAGTCTCATGCCCTCTTCTGGCCTCCATGGGCACTGCATCCTTATGATGTATGCACATAGACCTACACAATACACATAGATACAATTATAAATCTAAAAAAAAAAAAGAGCCAGGTAGTGGTGGTGCACGCCTTTAATCCCAGCACGTGGGAGGCAAAGGCAGGCAGATCTGTGAGTTCAAGGCCAGCCTCATCTACAGAATGAGTTCCAGGACAGCCAGGGCTACATAGGGAAACTCTTTCTCAAAAACAATGAATAAAAAATAAATATAAGTCAGTTACAAGAAAAGCAATCCATGCAAACGCCAATAACAAAACCCTGAACAAACCAGGCTGGCCTCACCTGCAGTGGTTCCCCTGCCTCAGCCTTCCAGGCACTGGCATTATAGGCATAGGTACCTTGCCCCTCTTTAAAATTTCTATTATAAAATAATATAGTATTTGCATATAACCTATGCAAATGACCCCATATACTTTAAATCGTCTCTGCATTCCTCACAATACCTAATAAAATGTAAATGCTATGTAAATAGTTGTTGTATTGAGTTATTTAGGGGATGATGACAAGGAAAATTTATGTACATATTTAATGTATGATTTTTTCCTACTTTAAAAACAGATTTATTTACTTATTTGTGTGTGTGTCTAAGTGTGAGTATATGTGCATGCGGGGGGGGGGGGACATGTATGTGCACACGCAAGCCAGACGACTACATCAGTCTCTCCCTGTTCTCTCCCTGAATCTGGGGCTTTGGTTTTCTCTTTCTGCTCCTCCTAGAGCAGGGGCTGCAGGCATTCTCTGAAATGCCCTGTCTACTGTCTGGGTGTTGGGCTTCACTACTCAGCCATTTCTCCAGTCCCATATTAATAAATAATTTATTTCTTCCTTTGCTCTTTTGAGACAAAGTCCTGGTACTTAGCCTAGGCTGGTCTTGCACTCACTATGTAGATAGTTCAGATGGCCACCGCACGGCAACCTCCCTGCCACAGTCTCTGTCATGTTGGAATTACAAGCATGTACCACCAAGCTTGGTCTAAACATTTTCAAATCCATTTGTTGTTCTTACTGTTTTAGAAATGGGTCTGAGAGGACCTGGGGTGCCCTTGAGTTCTTTATGTAGCTGAAGATTACCTCCTACCTCCATCCCCAAGTGCTGGGGGTACAGTATGGACTGCCATGCCTGGCTCAATATATATTATGTTGAGACAGGGTTTTCGTAGTCTTGGCTGTTTTGGAACTAGCTCTGTGAACCAAGGTGGACTCATCATCATAGAGATCTGGAGTTTTACTTCCTCACTGGGACCACCAGCTCCCAAATATCGACATGGAGACTTATTATTAAGTTTGGCTTTAGCTTAGGCTTTTTTCCTAATTAGCTTAATTAACTTGTTTCTACTAATCTATGTTCTAGCACATGGGTTGGTTACCTTTCCTCAGTCCCATATCTGCGACTTGTTCTTCGTCCCCTTGATGTCCCCTTGGTGCCCTTCTTCCCAGAGTTCTCTCTCTGCCCGGAAGTCCTGCCTATACCTCTCTCCTAGCTATTGGCTGTTGGGCTTTTTATTACACCAGTTCCAGCAATACATTTTTACAAATATCCCACTCCAGAGATGCTCCTATCTCTGCCTCATGCTGGATCAGAGGTGTGTGCTTCCACGAGCCAGTCCTAGTGCATATTTTATTTTATTTCTTTGTTTTTTGAGACAGGGTTTCTGTGTATAGCCCCAGCTGTTCTGGAACTCACTCTGTGGTCCAGGCTGACCTCGCACCCGAGTGCTGGGATCAAAGGTGTGTGCCACCACTGGCCAGCCCTAGTGCAAATTTTGAAAAGCTCTAAAGGAGAGTTCAGATCTTTCTAACACAGGGAAATGACAAATGTTTAAAGAGACAAAAATGCTCTACCTCATTTGACAATTGTATATTGTATACATGTGTCAAATTGTCATACTGTGCCCCATAAATATATGCAGTTATTATGTGTCAGGTTAGACACTGGGGACTGGGGCTGGAGAGATGGCTCAGTGGTTAAGAGCACTGACTGCTCTTCCAGAGGTCCTGAGTTCAATTCCAGCAACCACATGGTGGCTCACAACCATCTGTAATGAGATCTGGTGCCTTCTTCTGGCATGCGGGCATACATGGAGGCAGAATGTTGTATACATAATAAATAAATAAATCTCTAAAAAAAAGAAATTGGGGACTGAGGGTGCAGCTAAGGAGTACAAGAGCATTTTCTCACAGTTCTTCCCCTTTTTTTAAAACAAGACCCTTTATCTTTTTTTTTTTTACATGACATGCAGGGTGAGGTTGAATGTTTATTCAGGGGCTTATGGAGGAGGAAGGGTAAAGGGGGGACAGAGAGAGAGAAAGAGAGAGAGAGAGAGAGAGAGAGAGAGAGAGAGAGAGAGAGAGAGGAGAGAGGGAGAGGAGAGAGGAGAGAGAGAGAGAGAAGAGGAGAAAGAGACAGAGAAGGGGGGAAGCAGAGAAGTGGGAAGAGAGGCAGAAGTGAAGCTGCCTCTCCAAGAGGAAGATGGAAAAGAGAGCCAAAACCCTTTATCTAATCTTCATTGTTTAGCTTTTTTCCTGACCATTATCCATAACAACTTGTAACAAACACACTAAACAAAGACAAATATCCATAATCCATTGTTTTTGAAGTGTGGGCATAGTTTTCTAAGCTACTTCCTGCTGATTGAGGGGGCACTAGTAATCTTATGGGGACTAAAAGAAAATTTAAGATTCGGGCCAAGTCCTGACTGGAGTATTCTGTGAGGCTGGATCATCTCAGCCAGCAGTCTTGAAGCTGTTCTGGATGTAGAACTCAGAGGAAACTGCTACAGCGCTGCTCTAAAAACGTTGGATAATCTGGGCCATTTTCTCCTACTGGAGATTTTTCAGGGGGGTCTTCCTTGATCAAACTTTATTTTTCCTAACCTGGAATGAATCCATAACCTCTCATTTCCTGTGGAAACAAAAGCAAAATCTCTTCTCCAAAGTAACATAGCTTTTGACTTAAATTTTGAAGTCAAGGCATTTTCAAAATATATAGGTTGAATTAATTCAGCAGCATTTGTAATCAAATATCTTTAAGCAGCTTTTGTTCCTTTCTCAGCAGTCAAACAATTCAGGGACAATACAATAGCATACAGTATTCAGATTCTCTGTGTATTTTCCATCTTTATGTGACTTTTCTCTCCATTTCTTTTATTTTTAATTTTTCTTTTTTTTTTTTTGTTTTGTTTTTCGAGACAGGGTTTCTCTGTGGCTTTGGAGCCTGTCCTGGAACTAGCTCTGTAGACCAGGCTGGTCTCGAACTCACAGAGATCCGCCTGCCTCTGCCTCCCGAGTGCTGGGATTAAAGGCGTGCGCCACCATCGCCCGGCTAATTTTTCGTTTTTTGAAGCAGGGTTTCTCTGTATATCTTTGGCTCTGTATAAATGGGACCTCCCTGAAACTGAAAAGCTTCTGAAAAGCAAAGGACACAGTCAACAAGACAAAACAACAGCCTACAGAATGGGAAAAGATTTTCACCAACCCCACATCGGACAGAGGTCTGATCTCCAAAATATACAAAGAACTCAAGAAATTGGTCATCAAAAGAACAAATAATCCAATAAAAAAATAGAGTACAGACCCAAACAGAGAACTCTCAACAGAGGAATCTAAAATGGCTGAAAGACACTTAAGGAAATGCTCAGCATCCTTAGTCGTCAGAGAAATACAAATCAAAACAACTCTGAGATTCCATCTTACACCTGTAAGAATGGCCAAGATCAAAACACTGATGACAACTTATGCTAGAGAGGTTGTGGGGTAAAGAGAATACTCCTGCATTGCTGGTGGGAGTACAAGCTGGTATAGTCCCTTTGGATGTCAGTGTGGCAATTTCTCAGAAAATTAGGAAATAACCTTCCTCAAGACCCAGTAATACCACTTTTGAGTATATATGCAAAGGATGTTCAATTGTGTCACAAGGACATGTGCTCAACTATGTGCATAGCAGCTTTGTTTGTCATAGCCAGAACCTGGAACAACCTAAATGCCTCTTGACCGAAGAATGAATAAGGAAAATGTGGTACATTTACACAATGGAGTACTACACAGCAGAAAAAACAACATCTTGAATTTTGCAGGCAAATAGATGGAGCTAGAAAACATCATTTTGAGTGAGGTAACCCAGACCCAGAAAGAAAATTATCACACGTACTCACTCATAAGTGGTTTTTAAACATAAAGCAAAGAAAATCAGCCTACAAACCACAATCCCAGAGAACCTAGACAACAATGAGGACCCTAAGAGACACATACATGGATCTAATCTACATGGAAAGTAGAAAAAGACAAGATCTCCTGAGTAAATTGGGAGCATGGGGACCTTCGGAGAGGGTTGAAGGGGAGGGGGGAGGCAGGGAGGGGAGCAGAGAAAAATATAGAGCTCAATAAAAATCAATAAAATTACAAAAAAAAACACCCCAGTATGTGTGACAAATCTTTACAGTGTACAAGAGCATTATCCCACAGCATTCCTGAGCCTAAATTCCTCCTCCTCCTCACTCTCCCTGCCTGGAAGTCCTACCTGTACTTCCTCCCTGGCTATTGGATGTTCAGCTTTTTATTAGACCAGTCAGGTGCCTTAGGCAGACAAGGTAAAACAGTAACACATTTTTACATAATGAAACAAATATAACA
Organism: Microtus pennsylvanicus; assembly: GCF_037038515.1. Classification (NCBI taxonomy): domain Eukaryota; kingdom Metazoa; phylum Chordata; class Mammalia; order Rodentia; family Cricetidae; genus Microtus; species Microtus pennsylvanicus. Next base: position 76,261,028 of record NC_134591.1, read on the forward strand.
CATCTTTGTCCAGTTAAACAAATATTCTGCAACATAAACAAAAGCAACACGTCTTTATATAATTAAATAAATGCAACACATCTTTGCCTAATTAAACAAATATTTCACAACAATATGCTCTTACCCAGTGGGCTGTCTCTCCAACCCCATAGATAGTTTCATTAGAACACAGCCATGCTCGCTCTGTCTATCCTCTGAGGTTGTAACATTTAATATTCATAGTATCATTGGCAAAGCCAGAAGTGTTTACTGTATATTCTTTAGGGCAAAGTTCACCAGCCTGTAGTCCATCACTTCTAAATGCTCACAGCATTGGGTAAACTGTTGACTGAGAACGGGCTTTTGCTTCCTGGCCACCCAGACCCAAATAATCACACAGAAACTATATTAATTACAACTCTGCTTGGCCAATGGCTCAGGCCTATTCCTTGGTAGCTTTTATATCTTAAGTTAACCCATTACTATAAATCTGTACATTGCCACAAAGCTGTGGCTTACTGGTAAGGTTCTGGCATCTTTCTCCTTTGGTAGCTACAGGGCATCATCTCCTTGACTCCGCCTTCTTTCCTCCTCTATCTCTGTTTGAGTTTCCTGCCATGCTATATTCTGCCCTGTTATAGGCCAGTAAAGCTTCTTTATTAACCAATGTTAATATAACATATTCACAGCATACAGAGGGGAATCCCACAGTAAAAGACCACCCTATTTCACCTGCGATCTCTGCTCATCCTCCCAGAGATCCAAGATACCACAAAGGAACAAAGGCCCTGGCGCCTGAGCTTATAGCTACAGGGCTGTGTTCACAGACCCTTTCTTTGGTACAGCTACCATCTTAGCAATTGACGTCAAGAATTGCTTGATCCTCTGTCTGTGAAGCACGCTGATACCTTCCCCATGGTCCAGGTAAGAAGCCAGGCAGAAGCACAGGCCGTGGCCCTGCCTACCCAGCCCTCTCAGGCACCGGAGAGCTTGAAAGATGCTGCTTCCCCGCCCACCTCTGCACAGCTCCCCAGCCCTCCTCCTTCCTCGTTCCCGCCTCCCTAATTTTTGCCATTCTGATGAATGTAAAATGTTCCCTCCTAATGTCACTTTGATTTGCATCTCTCTCATATCTACAGAGTCGGAGTAGTTCTAGAATCTGGGCTCTTAACTGTTAATTTGCTTCTTGAAATCAAACTAGTATATTTTCTAAACAAGGTGAAAAAAAGGTTTTCATAGACTCCGATGGGGGCTGAGAGACCGCTTGGGTGGGAAAAAACGCTTGCTAGGCAAGTTTGACAATCAGAGTTTGATCCCTGAACCCACATAAAAAAGCTGGGTACGGTGACACAAGCCCCACAAGCCCACACCCCTATAGTGAAATGGGAGAGAGGCAGGTAGAGGCATGGCCATCACTGGGAGGCTCATGGGTGGGCTAGCCTGGCGTACTCTGCCTCAACAAGGTGGAAGTGAGAACTGAGCTTTGAAATTGTCCTTTGAACTCCCAACGCGCGCGCACACACACACACAGAGGAAGGAAAACAGGGATGGAAAGAGGGAGGAGCTGGGCATAGTGGCACACATCTTTAATCCCAGCACTCAGGAGGCAGAGGCAGAGCTCCAGATTTGAGGCCAGCCTGGTCTACACAGTGAGTTCCAGGACAGTGAGGATTACACATAGAAACTCTGTCTCAAAACCACACCTCAAAAAAGACAAGAAAGAAAAAGAAAAAACTACAGAAATACAATAAACTGAGAAGGTGACTGACTATATGCCCGTGATCCCAGGTCTCTGGGAGCCTGAGACAGGAGCACCAGCTATCTCTCTGACCCTATTGTGTGGTTGATTGATTTTAGCTTTTTTTTTTAATTTCTGTGAATTAGTTATAATTATAATTATTTTTTCTTTTTTTGATATTTCATTTGTATTTTATTTTTTTATTCTGATACATTTATTTATTTTATTTTATTTTTTGATTTTAGTTTTTCAAGACAGGGTTCCTCTGTGTAACAGTACTGGCTGTCCTGGAACACACTCTATAGACCAGGCTGGCCTCGAACTCAAAGAGATCCACCTGCCTCTGTCTCCCGAGTGCTGGGATTAAAGGGGTGCACTACCACCGCCCGGCCTATCGTATGTATTTTATCACTTACAATGAAATAATTGATATAAACGTCCCTCTGCCCCAAATACTCCATTGTTAACAAGAACCAATTATTAACGTGTTAAACAAATCCACAATGTTGTAATAAAAGCACTTCTTTGTTGTGGGATATTTGTACAAGGTGTGAAGATGTATTTCTGTGCTTGGTATAATAAAAGTTAAATGACCAATAGTTAGGCAGGAGAGTGTAGGCGGAACTTCCAGGCAAAGAGAGAACTCTGGGAAAAAGAAAGGCAGGAATCGCCAGCCGGACTCAGAGGAAGCAGGCTGCGCAGTACGGAGGTGAGGTAATGCCACATGGCAGAATGTAGATAAATATAAAAGTTATAAGGGCTTGTTGAGAAGAAGCCTAAGCTGAGGACAAGCTTTCATCATCAATATTAAGTCTCCGTGTTGTTTTTGTGAGCAGGCAGTTCCCACAAGGAAAACTGGCTGCTCTTCTTGGTGACAGATTGATGGCCAGAGGTAGCTGCTCACAGCCTTAGGTCTAGGGTAGGGATGAAGAGCTGGGGCTGGAGCTCAGCAGCAGAGCCCTTTGCCTCCAGTGTAGAGCTCTCCAGGTTCAAGCCCCAGTAACACCAAAAGCAAGCAAACAGGCAAAAACCAGTGGTGGCTGTTAATAAAAACACACGGGGTTAGGGCCGGTAAGATGGCTTAGTGGGTACAGGTGCCTGTGTCCATGTCTGATTGAGTTTCAATCCCAGAGACCCACCTGGTAGGGGAGAACCTACTCCCCAACTTCTTCTCTGACTTCCATATGTATGCAGTGGCATGTACACTCACATACATATATGCAAAATAAATAAATGGAAAAGAAAGAAAGAAAATGCATGGTATTTCTCTTAGGGGCAAATAATATTGTGGCTCATTTATTCTCTTCATGACGGTCAAACGCTAACTTTCAAGTAGATGTTAGTGAACGTAAGAACATATTTTTCCCCATTCAAGATCAAGAACTCCTGAATTTTTATACAGATAGGTGCCTTTGAGGGTGGACCCAGATTAGATGGCTGTGCCAGTGCCTCAGACCCTGTCTAACTCAGAGAAAATTCTGGATGAATGGCAGCTCTCAAGACAAAAACTGGGTTGGGCGGCCTATAGCTCAATTGGTAGAGCGCTTGCCTGCATGCCCAAGGCCATGAGTTTAATCCCCAGTATTGACAGCCGTGTGAAAAATACTACACTTCCATATCACGATGTCCAGATGTCCCTTTCCTGGTTCCCAGGCTGGGATGCAATAAGGCGCTTTGCATATCTTATAACTGACTAACCAGGTAGACATTTGGTAAGCCCGGTGGTAATGGCGTGGGTTTCTGCAGAAGTGGGTGAACTTGAAAACGCCTGGGAAGCGTGGCAACTGGAGTTAATATTTTTCTTACTGATCTTTGACCTCCAAGTGTCAAAGGAGACCCGTGAGTGAGTTGGTGGCTGTACTTTCGGAAAACCAGCTTTGTGGGCAGCAGTGCCCACAGTTTAGATGCATAGATGCAATTTCTCGTTTGCAAGAAAGGAGGCTGTTCATAAATAAAACTGTGGTGAAGTCACGGTGGGGGGTGCTGGGACTTGGCCAGTTCTCAACTGTTAGTGAGGAGAAACAATTTTGAAAATGTGTGTTTTCCCAGTTGGAAAAATGAAATTTGAGCTCATTTATAAAGACCCCAGTGAGACTGCCTTCTCTAAGAATATTCCAGAAGTGTGTGTGTGTAGATGTGTTTAAAGATGTGTGTTAAGGCATGTGATTATATCTGTAGGGGTGTGTGTGTGGAATGAGGTTTATGTTGTCTAAAGGGAAGAGAATTTGTTTTCTCATTTCTTTTCTGTGTTATTTAAAAATTTTAAAAATTCTATTTATTTATGTACCTGTGTGAGTATGTGTGTATAAGAAACAAATGTACCATGGCACCTGTACAGAGGTCAGAGGGCAGCTTGTAAGAATTGATCTCTCCTTCCTCCATCTAGGTCCCAGGGACTGAACTCAAGTAGTCAGGTTTGGCGGCAGGTGTCTTTTGACTGAGCCATCTTGCAGCCCCTGCTTCTCTTTAGGTTTAAACAAGAGCCTCAGGGGTCCTTTCAGGTTCTCTTAGGGTGAGTGAGTTGTGTACCAAGGATGTTTGACCTGGCCTTGGCATTCCTGTGTGGGACTCTCTGAAGCGGGGGCTTCAAGGGTTCCTGTGAGGGTTTAGCCAGCTGTGTGTTCCAATCTTGGTGCTTCTGCTTGGTGCAACGAGAACCTCCCACCTGTGTGTGAACGGGCCCATGGATAACAAGTTTTCGAGAACTACACTGAGGTACAGGTTCCATCCCTGTCTTCTCAGGTGGCACAGAATAAACCCAGGGTAGTGTGGGATTCAAGAGTAAGCTGCCACCAGAGTTGACTTAAGGAAACGGTCTAAATGAAGGGAGATAAACACCAACAAAGAAAGCAGATTCTAGAAGACGGGTCCAAGAGTGTTCATAACAGAATGGGGGAAAGGGCCAGTAAAATGGCTCAGTATATAAAGATGCTTGCCATCAGCCCCGCTGACTCACTAGAGCCCTGGGACACACAGGGTGGAGAGAATTGACTCTGTAGGATATCCTCTGACCTACACGAACTGTGTGTGTGTGTGTGTGTGTGTGTGTAAGAGAGAGTGCTTGTGTGTCTGAGAGTGTGTGTAAGAGAGTGTGTATGAGAATGTGTGTGAGTGTGTGTGCATGCATGTGTGTGAGAGAGATGTGCGTGTGTGAGAGTGTGTGTAAGAGAGTGTGAGAAAAAGTGTGTGTGTGAGAGTGTGTCTGTATCTGTGTGTGAGAGAGTGTGTGTGTGTGTGTCTGTATGTGTGAGTGTGTCTGTATCTGTGTGTGTGAGAGAGAGTGTGTGTGTGTATATGAGAAAGAGAGAGAGAGAGAGAGTGTGTGTCTTTTTAAAATGTAAGTGAATTGAGCTCTAGTTAAAAAAAAAGTTTTCCCAAATCCCCAGATTCTGAGATAGCTGGCATAATTTCCTACTAGTCTAATTAAAATAATTAAAATGACGAATGCAGCCAGGCCCAGGGTGCAGACCCCCAGCCACACAGAAGGCTGAGGCAGGAAGACTGAAAGCTGAGGGCCAGCAGGGCTGCAGAGCGAGTTCAAAGCCACGCAGGGCCCTTCTCAACACACAGACAGCCACTTGCTTAGCATATGTGAAGCTCTGGGTCAACTCCACATCCTGAGCGGAGGGAGCATGCTGGAGTCCAAACACTGGTCCTTCAGGAACCAGGATCTGCTGAGCCGCTCTCAAGTCCCTCCTCCTTTTTCTTTTGGTTTTTTTGAGACAGGGTTTCTCTTTGCAGCCCTGGTTGTCCTGGAACTTGCTCTGTAGACTCAGAGATTCACCTGACTGCTTCCCCAAAGGGTGGAATTAAAGGCATGTACCCTTACACCCAATTTAAATTTTTTTCTCTTTGAGAAAAGGTCTCATGTGGTCCAGGCTAGCCTTACACACACTGGGTAGCTGAAGGTGTTTTTTCTTAATTTTAAGTGTTTGTTTTTTGTATATAAGTTTTGGCTGTATATATGTGTTTCTTAGGTCCTCTGGAACTGGAATTCTAAACAATTGTGATCTGCCATGTGGATGCTGGGAACTGAACCTAGCAGGCAGTGCTCTTAACTGCTGAAGCCAGCTCTCCAGCGTGAGGGCAATCTTGAATTCCTAATCCTCCAGCTTCTGCCTTCCAAGTGCTAGGATTATAGGCCAGTGCTGCTAGGCTCCAGCCTTGACTTGGTTTAACAGTGGTTTATCAGGCTGGGTGGCTCAGTGGTACAGCACTTACTGAGTCTGTGTGAGGCCATGGGTTCTATGCCCACCACTGGGGATAGCACACACACACACACACACACACACACACACACACACACACAGAGAGAGAGAGAGAGAGAGAGAGAGAGAGAGAGAGAGAGAGAGAGAATATCTACAGATAAAATATAACAGCTAAAAATCAAGAGTTTTGTTTTTTGGTATTTTTTTTTTGTTTTTCGAGACAGGGTTTCTCTGTGGCTTTGGAGCCTGTCCTGGAACTAGCTCTGTAGACCAGGCTGGTCTCGAACTCACAGAGACCCGCCTGCCTCTGCCTCCCAAGTGCTGGGATTAAAGGCGTGCGCCACCATCGCCTGGCTAAATCAAGAGTTTTGGATTGGAGAGATGGCCTTGTGGTTAAGAGCACTGACTCTTTTTGCAGAGGACCTGAGTTTGGTTCTCAGCCCCAAAGGTGGCTTACAGCCATCTGTAACTCCAGTTTCAGGGGCTCAGATGGCTTCTTCTGACTTCCACGGGCACCCATGGGGTGCATATATTTGTAGGCAAAACAATCATATACATAAAACAAGTCGGAAAAGAATTTTTTTTTCTTTGAGACAGGGTTTCTCCGTGTAGCCCTGGCTGTTCTGGAACTCCCTCTGTAGGCCAGGCTGGCCTGGAACTCAGAGATCCACCTGCCTCTGCCCTGAGAAGTTCTGGGTTTAAAGGCGTGTGCCACCACCCAAATGCAACAATCTTTTTAAAATTCAGATTTTAGGACTGGAGTTAGGGGGGCAGTGAAGAATATGCGCGCCAAGTTCCAGGGCAGCCAGAACTGTCACACAGAGAAACCCTGTGTCCAAAAACCAAAAACCAAAAAAAAAAAAAAAAAAAAAAAAAAACCAAAAAACCCCCCAAAAAGGATACATGCTCCTGTTCTAGAGGACCCGTGTTTGTTTGATTCCCAACATCCATGCCAATGGCCCACAACCACCCGGGACTCCAGTCCAGAGGATCTGATTTTCCTGACCACGGAACCCACACCCTCATGCACACACCCACACACAGACACCTACACATTCACATAATTAAGATTAAATAAACCTTTATGAATTTTTAAAAAGTCAATGTTTTTAAAAATATTCTTTTAAAATAAGTTATTATTTTTTAATTTTTTGTGTACATTGCTGTTTTGCCTGCATGTATATTTGTATAAGGGTTTAGGATTCCTAAAAACTGGACTGTTGTGAGCTGTCATGTGGGTGCTGGGAATTGAACCCAGGTTCTGTTCCTGGAAGAGCAGCCAGTGCTTTTATCCACTGAACTAAAATATTCTTGTCCAGGTGGTGGTGGTACACACCTTTAATCTCAACGCTTGGGAAGCAAAGGCAGGTGGATCTCCAAGTTTGAGGCCAGCTTGGTCTACGTAGCGTGTTCCAGGACAGCCAGGGCTACACAGAGAAACTCTGTGTCAAAAACAAACAAACAAACAAACAAACTACTATCTCCAAACAAAGTTCTTGATGACCTTATTTTGCTCCTCCCCTTCGCCCTCCCCTCCTCCTGTTTCTCCCCATCTGTTTTCTCTTTTCTTTCTCCTCCTGTTCTTTTCCTTGGAACCCAAGGCTTCCATGCGGTAGGCAAGTTGTCTTCGGCTCAGCTGCATCCTTCAGCATATCTGATAGTGATTTTTGTCAACTTGACACAAGCTAGAGCCATCTGGGAAGAGGGGACCTCAACGGAGGAGCTGCCTCCGTCAGGTCAGCTTGTGGCTGTGTCTATGGGGGCATTTTTTTCTTTCCTTTTCTTTTCTCTTTTGATTGACTGATGATCAGTGTGGGCGAGTCCAGCCCACAGTGGATGGTGCCGTCCCTAGACTGGTGGTCCCTGGTGGTGTAGGAAAGCAAGCTAAGCAGTGAAGCCAGTAAGCCTCATTCCTCCACAGCCTCTGCTTCAGCTCCTGCCTCCCCGCCCCCCATTCCTGCTCCGTGTTCCTTCAGTGATGGACTCTAAGCATAAGATGTAATAAACCCTTTCCTCCTAAGTTGCTTTTGGTTGTGGTGTTTTCTACAACAACAAAGAACAGCACCCTATTATTTTGAGGTCTCAGAGATAAAGCAATTAATTGTCACCCCAGGAGGCACAAAGCAGTCGGGAGGTGTTAACACCTGTCTGTCCATTCTGGCACCTGGCTGGTACTTGAGTGGCTCTTGGCAACCAAGAGAAGGGGACAGGCTGGTCTTTTACTTATGACCTAGGAGTGCCACTAGATAAACTCCTCCAGGGGAGGAGAGAGCCTCCAGGCTGAAGATGTGGGGCTCCCTGGCAGTTGTCTGGTAAGTGCCCTTACCCAAGTTTCCCAAGAGGGTCTTTGTCTGGTCCTCCTGAGAACTGAGGACTAGGGGAACCCCGAGCTTCTATTATGCTGCTTGGAGCAGAAACCAAATATTTTCTTCCAGAATCCAGAAGCTTCATGTCTTGAGAGAAAGAGGTGGGTGGTCAGCTCTGTAGCTGCCTGAGGACAGAAAGAAGGGAGAAGCCAGTATTCTCAATGAAGGCCTGGCCAGAGCCACTGTCACCGTCACCATCCCTTGTCCCAGGGAGAGCGCTTGTATAGAGTGTGCAAGCCCAGGGCTTGGTCCCCAGTACCACTGAAGGACAGAACAAACCCACTCAGAACAGGAGCAAGGCCTCCACTGCCAGCTTGAAGGTCAACAGCAGTTGGCACTTGGCCCTGGACTCCTTACTGCAGGGCTTTTGTGTGCTCTGTGACGTTTGTAGATCTGTGGACAAAGAGGGCGATGGACAAGCTGGGTGGGGTGGGCCAGCTGGAGGTCTGGGTCCTGTGCCAGGAGCCACCCGCTTTTCATGGCTGTTCAGTGTGGAGCTCAGCTTTGGGACGTGAAGGGAAAGTTTAGGATCCATAAAAGCCACACTGGAATCTCGCTCCTAGTAGGGGCTGGAGGAGGAGATTGCACAGGTGTAGGCTGAGCTGGCCCTGGCAAGGCGGATGTAATGCCCTTTCCTGTATACCAGCATGGATGAGGAGAGGATGGCACCACACATCAGCAAAGCAGCTTGTTTCTCCTTTCCCAGATTCACCTGGCCTTGGGGTAATCTTACTTTGGCTACAGGGCAGTAAAAGCCTCTGCTTTGCAAACGAATCAAATGATGATAATGTCGCCCCCTGCTGGGAGCTACGAGGATACTCTAGCAGGGGTAGACGTACGTACGCGGAGCAGGGGTGACGAGGCCACCAGGTTGTCTCTAGAGAGAGGGTCTTTCTCTGGCTTGGTTTTAGTTTGAGATGGGGTCTTGGTGTGTAGCTCAGGCATGGCCTCAGGCTCCAGATGTTCTGGCCTCTGTTCCCAGAGTGCTGGGATTGCAGGGCTGTGCCACCATGCCTGGCTTTACTCTGGGTGGATGAAGAGCAGACAGTTGAATCTGGCAGGCCCAGCTCAGATTACAGGCTAGGGAACCAGGCTAGATCAGAGGTTCTCAACCTGTGATCCCTTTGGGTCGAATGACCCTTTCACAGGGGTCACCTAAGACCATCAGAAAACATAGATATTTACATTACAATTCATAACAGAAGCAAAATTACAGTTATGAAATAGCACCGAAAATAATGGTATGGTCGGGGTTCATCACAGCACGAGGAACTGTATTAAAGGGTCACAGCGTTAGGAAGGTTGAGAAGCACCAGTTTAGCCCTTCTTTGCTAACCGAGTCTGGAAGACTGAGGGCCTTGGCAATTGATCTAACTGGCATGCTAGCCTTGGCTCTCAGCTCATTTGATACTGAAGAACTAGAGGAGCCAGTGACAGCAGCCTTTGATGGACACCTACTGTCCTTTCTTATCTTGTTTTTGCCTTGAAGACTTTATTTACTTGTTTTCCATGCATACGAGTGTTTTGCCGGCATGTCTGTAAGGGCACCAAGTGCATGCAGTGCTCACAGGACAACGAATTCCCTGGAACTGCCGCCACGTGGGTGACTGAGAACCAAACCCTGGTCCTCTGCAAGAGCAGCGAGTGCTCTTAACCACCAAGGCACCTCTCTAGTCCCTTGTTTTTGTTTTTGAGACAGAATTTCTCCATGAATCTGGTCTAAAGCTCAGATTTTTCCTGCCGTAGCCTTTGAAGTGCTGGGATTTAGAGGTGTATGCAGACACACTTGGATCAATTACTTAAAATATAACTTTAAACATTTGTCTCGACATACACATTCACATATATGCCTATATCCACTATATACAAATAGGAATTCACATATATTTTCCACTAGGGATCAAACCCAGGGGTTTGCACATGCCACGCGCTGTACTAACGAGCTACATCTGAAGCCCTCTACTTGAAAAAAAAAATGAAGTCTCTGGCTGGGAACGTAAAGTGGCATTGTGCTGGTTGCATGTGTGCAAGGTCCTAAGGTCTGTTACCCAGCCCTGAAGAAACCAAATTGAAATAGGAGCACATTGCTGAGATTTTTATTAAATGTTGTCTTCAGTACAAAAGAGAGGTCCCCAGAGCAGATACATATACAGGCAGTCCAGAATGTTGAAATGAGTTCTCTTAATGGATGCGAAACTAGACCATAGCCACAGATCAGCAACCAGTGACACCTAGACCATAGCCACAGATCAGCAACCAACGGCACCTAGACCATAGCCACAGATCAGCAACCAACTGCACCTAGACCATAGCCACAGATCAGCAACCAGTGACACCTAGACCATAGCCACAGATCAGCAACCAACGGCACCTAGACCATAGCCACAGATCAGCAACCAACTGCACCTAGACCATAGCCACAGATCAGCAACCAGTGACACCTAGACCATAGCCACAGATCAGCAACCAACTGCACCTAGACCATAGCCACAGATCAGCAACCAACTGCACCTAGACCATAGCCACAGATCAGCAACCAGTGACACCTAGACCATAGCCACAGATCAGCAACCAACGGCACCTAGACCATAGCCACAGATCAGCAACCAGCGGCACTGCACCTGGATATAATGTACTTTTTTTTTTAAAGACATTTTTTTATGTAGCCAAGCTAGCCTTAAATGTGTCATGTGGAGGTGGAGGAGAATGATTTTAAACTTCGGATCCTCCTGCTTCCACCTCCCAAGATCTGGGATTACAGGCATTCACGTATGGTGTTCTGGAGTGCTGGGGTTCGATTCCAGGGTTCTATGCAAGCCGGATGAAAACTCTACCAAATGGAGCTATAACTCCAAACCCTCTCACATTTTTCTGGGTCAGAACAGTTTTCCCAGTGCTCAGAGCTCCATAGCTCCAGTGATACCTCACAGAAAATGAAAGAGTAACACTCTAGAGAACTCCCAGTTTTTTTGCAGAAGCATAGTGACTTGGAGGGTCCATTCAGGAGCTGTTTTCAATTTTTCCTTTACACTCGCTATTCTAGTACCCATATGACTAGAACCCCCCCCCCACACACACACAGTGACTTCCGATTTCCTCCCTAGAGGAGCCACTATCTGCACCACCAATGCAACATCTAGAACTATTTTTGATCTTTCTATAAATACAGTCACAGGAGAGATAGATGCTCGCTCATGTCTGACGTCTCTCAGCGGAACATGTACTATGTGAGGCGTATTGCCTTTTCTTGTGCTTTGCTATCTCATAGAGTGAGCAGGTCCCAGTGCACCCATTCCCGTGCTGATAGGCATTTGGGTGGTTTCCAGTCTGAGGAAACAGCCTTGCTCTGTGGACAGCCTCATGCATGCCTTTTTGGGCACCGTGCCCGAGACACTGTTGGAACGAGATTGCTGGTCACAGGCTGCAGTGGGAGCAGCCTCAGATGGTGCTGGCTTCTGAAAGTGGTGGGTTGGACCTATCTCCTAGCTTCTGGGAGCTGGAGCTTTCTCGCTGGCTTGGCTTCTGCCAGCTCTTCCAGGTGCTGTCTTTCACCCCAGGGCTATTTCTCAAATGCCACTTTAAGGAGGTTGCCTTTCAGGAGTGTTTAGGCTCTTGATGCAGTCCTTCAAAACTGCCCCCCCACCCTTTTTTAAAAGATTCATTTATTTATAGGGCTGGAGAGACGGACTCAAAGGTTAAGAGCATTGCCTGCTCTTCCAAAGGTTTTGAGTTCAATTCCCGGCAACCACATAGTGGCTCACAACCATCTATAATGGGATCTGATGCCCTCTTCTGGTGTTCAGGCAAACATACAGACAGAACACTACATACATAATAAATACATTTTTAAAAGATTTATGTATTTTTTTTTTGAGACAGGTCTCACTATGTAGCCATGGCTGTCCTGAAGCTTGCTCTGGAGACCAGGGCTGTAGCTCTGGTTGGTGCAGTATTTATCTAGACTGTACAGAGTTCTGAGAGCTATCCCCAACATTGCAGAGCTCACAGAGATCCAGCTGCCTCTGCCTCCCAAATGCTGGGAATAAAGGCAAGCACCACCATGCCCATCTATTTTATCTTTAAAAAGATCCTGCCTATGTGTGTGTGTCTGTGTAGGGATATGTGCAGGTGAATATGAGACCCCATAGAGGTCAAAAGAAGGCCACAGAGTCTCTGGAGCAGATGGTTGTGGAGTACGCAGTGTGGGAGTGTGCCAGGAACTGAAGTCCTCTGCGAGAGTACTACACACTCTTGTTTAGCTGCCAAAAAATCATGTGGAGGTGGTGGCGCACACCTTCGATCCCAGCATGCGTGAGACGAGGCAGGAGGGGGATCTCTCTGAGTTCGAGGACAGCCTGGTCTACAGGGTGAGTTCCAGGACAGACACGGCTACAGAGAGAAACCCTGAAGTGCATCTCTGCCTTCCCACCTAGGGTCTCCAGAACTTCTGATATTTACTCTAAGTTCAAATCTCGGTACTCCTGGCTCTAGGGTGTATCTGCCCTCCCCACACGCCTGCTGTCTGGCCCTTTGTCAGACTTTTGTACTGACCTTTGTGTTTAGTTCCTTGAAAGCATCAGATCGTTCCCCCATGCTTGTGGGTTCGTGCCTCCTGCTCTCTCTGGCTGGAATATACCTCTCTGGATGAAAACCTGCTCTCTCTGGCTGGAATATGCCTCTCTGGATGAAAACCTGGAATTCTTTGCTGCCCATCTTAGTTCAAATGCCACAGCTAACTGATGGTATTTTTCTTGAAGGTTTATCTTGAATATGAGCATATGTGGCTCTGTGCCAGAAGAGGGCGCCAGATCTCATTATAGATGGTTACGAGCCACCCTGTGGTTGCTGGGAATTGAACTCAGGACCTCTGGAAGAGCAGCTGGTGCTCTTAACTGTTGAGCCATTCATTTCTCCAGCCCCGATTAGTGATGTTTTATCTGATGTAAAAACTTTGAAATAAGCAGAAAGAGTTATTTATTTGTTTTTTTTGTTTTTAAAAATATTTATTTATTTATTCTGCATACAATATTCTGTCTGTGTGTATGTCTGTAGGCCAGAAGAGGCACCAGACCTCATTACAGATGGTTGTGAGCCACCATGTGGTTGCCGGGAATTGAACTCAGGACCTTTGGAAGAACAGGCAATGCTCTTAACCACTGAGCCATCTCTTCAGGCCTTATTTATTTGTTTTTAACATTGATTTATGTCACTGATCGGTTATTGATATTTTAACATATACCCGTATGCTACTGCACACATGGGGGGGGAGTCAGAGACAATTTTGTAGAGTTGGTTCTCTCCTCCTCCACGTGGGTTCCAGGGATCCCACTCTGTTTATCAGACTTGGTGGCGAGCACTTTCCCCCATGAGCCGGCTCACAAACCTGAGACTTTTAACAGTTGCAGGCTCTGTCTGTTGGAAGTGGCTTGCTTAGTGCTGACATTTGCTCTCTCTGACTCCAGCATTCCTTAGTTTGTGATGCTTTGTTATTATTTTATTATTTATTACTTATGTGTTACATATGCGTATACATGTGTGAATATACCTTGTCAAGGGAGGCATGCACATACAAGAGTGTGTATGGAGGTGATGTGTGTACTTGTGTGTGTGTGGGGGGGGCTAGAGGTAGACACTGAGATCCTCCTTTATTGTCTTTATTGTTCTCCACATTATTTTATTTATTTGTATTTTTTTGTTTTGTTTTTTTTGCTTTTTTCTTTGAGACAAGGTCTCTCTTCGTCGTAGCCCTGGCTGTCCTGGAACTCGCTCTGTAGACCAGGCTTACCTTGAACTCTGCCCATGCCTCTGAGTGCTGGGATAAAAAGTGTGCATCATAACTACTGGCTTATTTATTTATTTATTTATCTATTTATTATTCTCCATCTCCTCATTGCTTCATTATTGCCATTATTATTATAATTATTTTATGAGTGTTTTGAGGCAGGGTCTCTCTATGTAGCTCTGGCTGGACTGGAACTCACTACACAGACCAGGCTGACCCTGAACCCACAGAGCTCTACCTGCTTCTGATTCCCAGTTCTGGGATTAAAGATGTGACCACCATACTGGCTTCACTTTTTTTTCTGACTCTGATTTATTTGATCTATCCATACCTGCAAATGACACAATCTTCCAGTCTTCCAATCTTCTTATTTGTCAGGTTGAGAAACAATGAAAAATCCTATTATTTGCAAATACAACATTTTCTTTATCCATTCCTCGGTTGAGGCTATCCATAACTTGCAAACTGTGAATATAGGCATTTAGGGATTTCTATTATACTCCCCCCCCCCCTTTTTTGTTTCTGAGACAGGGTTTTGTAGTGTAGCTTTGGAGTCTGTCCTAGAACTTGCTCTGTATACCAGGCTGGGCTCGAACTCAGAGATTCGTCTACCTCTCCCAAGTGCTGGGATTTAAGGCATGCAGCACCACCACCTGGCCCCTTTTCTCACTGAACCTGGGACTCACCAATCCAGACAGACGAGCTGGCCAGGGAGCTGATAAGAGCCACATGACTCAGCCCCGCCCCCTCCTCCCAGTGCTAGGATCCCAGGCGTGTATCACCCTGGTTGGCTTCTAACATGGACACTAGGAATCCAAACTCAAGTCCTCATGCTTGCCTGGCCGGTACTTAGCCAATGGAGCCGACTGTCCAACCCCTTGTGGAGCCTTAAGCTGTGGACAGCCCTGGGGCCTGCGAAGGATTCTTGTCAGGGACTGGTGCATGTGACCAGGACTCTTTTCATTCAGAAATTCTGCCTCCTGTGGACTGAGCTGGTTTCCAGTCTGTTTGCAAATTCCTTCCGACATCCTGGATCTAGAAAATATGCCTGTTCTTTTTTTTCTCTCTCTCCTTTGAACTGGCTGTAAATCTGCAGGGTTTCTTCATTAATAATTATTTAATAAAAATTTTCAGACAGATTTATTTTAAGAATTCTGTATGAGCAGGGTGGTGGTGGCACACTCCTTTTAATCCCAGCACTCGGGAGGCAGAGGCAAGTGGATCTCTGTGAATTCGAGGCCAGCCTGGTCTACAGAGTGAGTTCCAGGACAGCCAGGGCTACACAGAGAAACCCTATCTCGAAAAAACAAAAAAACAGAAAATCAAAACAAAATTTGTATGAGAACCACAATGTTGTCTTTTTGGAAATTATCTTTTTACATTGATCTTCCAGGAAACACTCTCCCCCAATCCCCCACCTCCGGCTTTCTGAGTCTTATCCCTGTTTCTGCTTCAGTGTTTGCTGTGGGAGATTCCTCTATTCATTTTTTCCTTGACATTGCTGCTTGGTCTCTGTCCTGGCTGCTGCCCACGGTAGGCACCATGCAAACGATATATCTCTCTAAGGCGAGGGTGTAACTCAGTGGTAAAGCGCTTGCTTAGCATTCTAATGGCCCGGATTTGACCCCTAGCAGAGCAAAAATAAAAAATAATAAAATCCATAGATGCATAAATATAATTGACTGAATGAAGTGTAGCGGAGATATTGTGCACCTGTGATCTGGGCGTGTGGTAGGCAAAGACGGGAGGGTTACAAGTTAGAGGCCAGTCTGGGCTAGATGGTGAGGTTAAGGTAGCCTAGGCTACATGGTGGAAACTTGTCCTAAAACACAACATGACAAAACAGCAATAAAAAGTAAAAGAAAACAAAACCAGAGATGAGGTATAATTGCCTGAGTGAATAAAGTCAGGCTAGGCAGCCCTGCTGGGCTGGGCACCCGCTCCACACCCTTCTCCCTTCCTCACAGGGCCATCTGTCTGGCTTGTATTCAGCCTGCTGTGTTCCCGTGGGTCCTCCCCTTCGGGTCAAACAAGGACAGGCCTCGCCCGGCACATGGAGCTCTGACAGGTAAATCAATCACGCTTTTCTGGTTCACACCAGGCTTCAGGCGGTTCCCCTCTTCTCAGACTGATAACCTGCCTGCCTGCTGTGGTTACATGGAAGTCAGAAGCATTCATAGCCAGTGCTTAGCCCGGACGGCAGACCCCTCTGCCACCTCTGCCCTGGCCGAGTGCTTGAGTTCCCAGGGATGGCTTCAGTTAGAGCCCGGGCTCCCTCTCACTGAGGAAGCCCTTGTTTTGAAATAGCCGTCACGGGCTCGGGCTCACGTACCAGGCTTGGCATGCAGTCTTGGGGTCCACTGATTTGTTTTGCTCTTATGACCTTTGTTGTTTGTTGTTTTTTTTGGTTTTTCGAGACAGGGTTTCTCTGTAGTTTTGGAGCCTATCCTGGAACTAGCTCTTGTAGACCAGGCTGGTCTCGAACTCACAGAGATCCGCCTGCCTCTGCCTCCCGAGTGCTGGGATTAAAGGCGTGCGCCACCACCGCCCGGCTGTTGTTTGTTTTGATATAGGGTCTCAATATATAGCCTTGGCTGGCCTGGAACTCATTATACAGACCTGGCTGGCTTTGAATACATAGAGATTTGCCTCTCAAGTGCTGGGATTAAAGATGTGTACCACCACACAGGGAAATCTAACTCATTTTTACATCAGAGTCCGGAAGGGTGAGGGACTTGTCTTCTCCCCAGCAATGAGTAGAAGAGCCCTGACTTCAGCCAGGCAGCAGAACCCTGGGCCCCCACCGTCAGCCCCTCACCACACAGAAGACATTACAAGGGGAACAGATAGATATTTGTTGAGTATTCATCCTGGGCCACGCCCTATGTTGTGGCCCTCTCCCACACTCCCTGTTGATTTTTTTTTAAAAAAGAAATAACTTCTAATTTTATTCATTATTGTTAGTGTACATGTGTGCGTATATGTGTATGCAGTGGGGGCGCACACGTGCCATGGCATACTTAGAGGACATTTTTTTTTTTCGAGATAGGGTTTCTCTGTGGCTTTGGAGCCTGACCTAGAATTAGCTCTTGTAGACCAGGCTGGTCTCGAACTCACAGAGATCTGCCTGCCTCTGCCTCTCGAGTGCTGGGATTAAAGGCGTGTGCCACCATCGCCCTGCTAGAGGACAGTTTTGTGGAGCTGGTTCTCTCCTTCGCTCTTTATATGGTATCCTGGTGTGTGTGTGTGTGTGTGTGTGTGTGTGTGTGTGTACAACAAGCCAGTAAGCAGCATCCCTCCCTCCATGGCCTGCTTTTGTTCCTGCCTCTAGACTCCTGCCCTATATTTAATAAACCCTTTCCTTCCCAAGTCTCCTTTAACCAAGTCTTTTATCACAGCGACAGGAACCTACGGCACACAGGTTCTGAGGATCTAAATGAGGTTGGCAGATCAACATGTTTGGGTGGCAAGCACTAGGTACTTGCTAAGCCATCTCACCGCCCCCCCCTTTTACAAAGTGGTTTATTTTGTGTGTATGTGTATGATAGATGCATGTGTCTGGGTGTGTGTGCCCCTTCACACACGGAGGCCAGAGGAGGGTGTTAGTTATCCGGCTCTTTCACTGAACCTGGAGTTAAGCTGGTGGTCAGCCAACCTTGGTCTCTATATCCACCAGTACTCAGTGGGAGGTGCGCGTATGGCCACGCGTGGCTGTTTACATAGGTACTGGGGACTTGAATTCAGATCCTCATGCTTGCTCAGCAGGACTCTTGTCCCCTAAGCCACATTCTCAGCCAGGTTTTCCATTATTGAGCTTATCCGTGAGAGAGGGGATGTATAAGAACAGGGTGGGACCCTCAGGTTTGTTTGTCCCCTAGAGGGACTCTCAGCCCTCAGGAAAGGTTTTGCTGGCGGTTACCGTTCATCCTGGAGAAAAGATGAAGACTAAATTCAGGCTTTGGGAGAGAACACAGGCCAGAGTCCCCATCATGTCACCATCACTACCATCCCTGTCACCTTCGGTCGTCATTGTCCATATCCCTATCATCACTGTTATACAGTCAATTCCAGGAAGAAACTGACTAAGCAACAGACACATGGACAGACAGACAGACAGACAGACAGACAGACACACACACACACACACACACACACGCACGCACACGCGCGCACGGTAGGGCTTTAGACCCAGATGTTCTGACTCTGGTGCCTGTGCTCACCAGGAAATCACAGTGCTTCTTGTCTCCCCATAAGACACTGGCTAAGCCGGGCAGTGGTGACGCACGCCTTTAATCCCAGCACTCGAGAGGCAGAGGCAGGCGGATCTCTGTGAGTTTGAGGCCAGCCTGGGCTACAAAAGCTAGTTTCAGGACAGGCTCCAAAGCTTCAGAGAAACCCTGTCTTGAAAAAACAAAAACAAAACAAAACAAAAAACAAAACACTGATGCTAGATGCAGGGGTGAGCCCCCTCCTGGCCAGTCACTGTGGCTAGATGCAGGGGTGAGCCCCTCCTGGCTGATCACTGTGGCTAGATGCAGGGGTGAGCCCCTCCTGGCTGATCACTGTGGCTAGATGCAGGGGTGAGCCCCTCCTGGCTGCTCACTGCAGCAGGCTTGGAAGGAAGCCTGTCCACTCTTCTTCCTTTCCTTCCGCTCTCCCTTTTGTCCTTCCTCCTCCTCAGCAGTAACTTCTTTACCCCACAGGGAAGGTCGAATGCTTCTCAGACTACATGACCCTGCAGGTTCCAAGGAGCCACGTGCAGGGTTTGAGGCAGTGGCTGGCATGGGTCCTGCACCCGCCGGGTAAGCTATCTTCTCAACCAACCCCCCCCCCTCCCGTTCTCCAATGCGTTTCTCACACCAGGGCACGGGCACTGCAGTTCCCTGAAAGGCATCGTTGGGCTACAAGCTTGCTCCTTCCCAGGCCTGCCCTGACCTTCTCCAAGGTCACACACTCATCACCGTTTCTCTCAGTCTGGTTCCTACTTAAAATGACCTACTCTTGTTCACATGCTTGTCATCAGTGCCACCAGCAGGTCACAGGGAGCACGCACAGCCCATGTGCTCCGTGTTGATAGCTACGGTTCCTCCAGGGTTAAGGACTCTGTCTCATGCTTAGGAGACTCCTAATAGACATTTGCTCAGTGAACAAATGGCCCCAAGCTTGGATTGAAGTGCCCATCAGGTGCTAGTATGTCCCTAAACTTAAATCACACTGTGAAGTTAATGGGGGCAATTTAAAAAATGTATTTTTAAAAATTTCTGTTTATTTCATTAGTTGTGTGTGTGTGTGCGCATGTGCTTGCATGCACACTAAAATGCAGTGTTTACAGAAATGTGCTACAGTGAGCATGGGAAGGTCAGCGGATGACTTGCAGGATTTGGTTCTCTCCTTCAACCACGAGGATCCCAGATATTGAACTCAGGTCATCAGGCTTGGTGACAAGTGCCTTTATCCACCGAGCCTTCTTGCTGGCATGCATTCTTTTCTTTTTTCTCTTTAAACTTCTATTGCACATGTATGGGCATTTTACTGCATGTGGGTTCCTGTACCATGTACCTGCACGGCTAGTGGGATCCAGAAGAGGGCGTCGGCCTCCTGGAACTGGGGTGGCAAATGGTTGTGGGTTACCCTGTGAATATTGGGAGCTAAGCCAGGTCCTCTGAAGAGCAGCAGCTGGGGCTCTTAGACACGGAGTACACTCTCCAGTCCCTGGTCCACGGTCTTACCCGCTGGAACCACTATCTCATGCTTGGTGGGGACTTTCACCTAAAGTCCTAAAACAGCCAAATGGACGGCAAATTATGGCTTTCAGAAAACTTTGAGCCATGAGCTTTCCCGTTTTCCAGGAGGAAGACCTTCTGGAAATGTCTGGAAGGATCCAGAATAGAGAAAACATGCCTGAAGCGCACTGCCTGTGATGCCTTTGGTCACAGAAGCTGCAAGGAAGACACCAGAATGTTTCCTTTCCTTTGTACAAAAAAACAAAGAAATCAAGGAGGGAAGCCTTCCCATCTCAGAATGCCTTTTCCTTGTTTCCTTTCTTCCTTCCTCTCTCCTTCCCTCCCTTCCTTTCCTTCGTTTCCCCCTCCCCTCCCCTTCCTTCCTTCCTTCCTTCCTTCTTTCCTTCCTTCCTTCCTTCCTTCCTTCCTTCCTTCCTTCCTTCCTTCCTTATTTATTTATTTATTTTTGGTTTTTTTGAGACAGGGTTTCTCTGTAGCTTTTGGTGCCTGTCCTGGAACTAGCTCTTATAGACCAGGCAGGTCTCGAACTCTCAGAGATCTGCCTGTCTCTGCCTCCCGAGTGCTGGGATTAAAGGCGTGCGCCACCACCGCCCGGCACCCTTCCTTATTTTTGATTTTTTGACCTTGCTTTATTTTTTTTAAGGCAGGATCATATGGTGTAGCCCAGGCTGCCCTATGTGGTCCAGGCTGGCCCCAGACTCACGGCAGTCCTGTCTCAGTCTTTCCAGCATTGGAATTAGAGTTGTGAGCCATCAGGCCTGGCTTAGTCTGGGATTCTACAGTGTTGTCTGGGACTGCTGTGTCCTGAATCCTGAATCCTGAACTGGCCCTGGGATGGTCAGTCAGCCGGCGACGCCTCTGGAACCGGAGTGGCTTTGTGTATTAAAAGGCCACTTTTCCAGGAGAAAACGCGGAGGATACATTAAGCTGTCGCCTGTTCTTTGGAAAGCCATTATTAATGGAAAACAATAGATTAATAGTTTTAAAACGCTTGTTCAATAAGTAATTTTTATGGCTCTGGATAGAGCCCATTAAACACTTCTGTGTGTTATTATAAAGAAGTTTTAAGTGTAAAATCATAAAGTCAATAATCAGGGAATTAGTCACAGCAGCCAGCCACAGGCCATTAGTTTTAGACGCTGTCAGAGACACCTGTGGCTTCGGAGGAAGCGCTTTTCTTCTAGTCGGCAGCGCCAGGTGGGGATGCAGAAACGACGCTGCCTGCTGCCTTCCATAAAGTTGAAGGGACAGCAAGCAGGTGCGAGCAGCGGGGATGCGGGCAAATATTTACAAAGTGCAGACGTGAATGGGGAACTAAAGGGACCCGGGTCAATTTGCACATCTAGGCTGAGACACTTTATTTCCCCAGTGATGTGCCTTTCAGAGCCACAGGCTCGGCCTTGATCTGCTAAAGATAGCTGTGAAGGCTGCACGCCCTTAGAAGGGAGGCATGTCACCCGAGAGTCCCCCCCCCCCCCCCCCCCGCACCCAGGCTGCCGGAGCTGTCTCCTGCAAGGGCGTATTCCTCCTCTGTCAACTATCTGGGAATGAAAAGTGTGGGCTTTGGGGCGGGAGGGTGGGGGACTTGATAAAAAAAAATCACCTCAAAAGCAACACAAGATAATTATGGAAACAGAAGAAATCTAAAGACGATAATGAAAACTGCCTGTAATCCCTCTGCTCAGTGATATTCCTCTTTGTGTTTTCCTCATCCAATAAATGTTTACTGAGAACCCTCTACGCGCCAGATGCAGCTTAAGGCGCTAGGGATACGGCGAAGAACAAAACAGATAAATACTCTTGGCGCCATGGGGCTGGCATTTGGGTGGAGGGCAACAAGACCACTGCTGTAGTCCTAGACGTTTTTTCAGCAGGCGAGGTGGTAATTGTGATGCGGAAAGGGGGTCTGAGAGCAGGGCGAGGTTAAGAGGGGGTGATGGAGCCTCGGCTGGCAGAGGACTTGTTGACAAGGGGGATTGACTTAAAGACTTGAGAGTGGTGGACTGAGCCACACAGGTATCTAGAAGAGCGGTCCAGGCGGAAGATATTGCCAGTGAAAAGGTCCCGGGTCTATCCAGGATGCATTAGAAGTAACAGGGAGGCCAGCCAGTATGGCTAAGGCAGAGGAAGAGCAGTGAGGTGTGTCTCACATGGGGCTCTGAATGGAGAGCACAGCCATCTGTGGCAGGCTTGAATGGGACTCTGTGGGTTGCTGTGGAGGGAAGGAGTGGGAGAGGAATGAGAAGGCAGCTTCTACAGACCAGGCTGGGCCCAGAGCTGGGAGGTGGGTCGGATGGGAGCGTCTGCATGGGTATCTGGCAAAAACAACAGACTTCCTATCTTTGCTGTTCTCCCGCGCTCCAGAACAGAGCAGCTATGGGCTTATGTCTGGGTGTTGGACGCTCCTGACCTGGCCTCCGCTGTTCTCCCATGGTCCTGTCTGTTTCTGTCACAGGCACCACGAGGGCCCCCAACCACCTGGATTCTCTTCTTACCAAATGTGGTTTCCTCTTGCGTCCTGCTCAGGAGGGCGGCTTCTTCATCTTCCGAGCTTTGTACTCGGGCTGCTTTGTGCAGAAAGAGGTGGGTTTGGGAAACTATTGCTTTGCCGTGCTGGGGTCAGAGCTCAGGGGTCAGAACTCATGTATGCTAGGATGACAGGCAAGTGAACAGCTATTGAGTTACACATCCAGCTTCTTTTGTTGTTGCTTTGAGACAGTGTCTCCCTATGAACCCTAGCCTGGAACATACCACCTATGTAGACCAGGCTGGCCTCGAACTCACAGAGAGCTGTCTGCCTCTGCCTCCCAAGTGCTGGAACTAAAGGTGTGCACCACCAGTTCCACACACACACACATACACACACACACACACACACACACACACCCTTTAAAAAAAGCAATCTTATTTTGAGGCAGGCTCTCTCTGCACACGCTGGCTTCGAACTCACTCTGTAGCCCAAGCAGCCCTTGGCTCCTCCTACCTCAGCCTCCTGAGTGCTGGGTTCTAGGTGTGTATCCCCATGCCTGGCTTATCCTCTTCTCTCCAGCAGCTCCCCTGCCCCTCTCTTGTCAGCACTGCCCTCCTTGACAGTCCCTCACCCCCACCCCCATGTACCTCACTTCACCCCCCACTCCAGGGCTCACACTCGGGCTTCTTGCAGGGTTCCCTTGGCCTGGCATGTTGCAGCTCTGTTGCAGAAACAGCCATGTGCTGTTTGCTTAGTTGCTCACATGTGCGGAGCCGCAACTGCCTCAGCTGTAGAATGGGACCAAGGGATTTCTTACTGGGGTTGAAAGAAACAATATGTCTGTTGTCAGGAATGAGCAGATAAAAACCCATGCTGTCTCTTTAAGGGTGACCTTCTGAAAGACAGAGCAATCCCCTGGTCCGGGGTCATCCCCAGGGACTTTCCCTGTCAGGGCTGAACTGTCACAGGCCAGAATCTGCCACGGTCCCCTGTGCCAGAGACCCTTCGGCTTGCTTCTTAGCTCTTTCATGAGACAGGCTTCTGGGAGGCCCGCGTTCATGGTGCCCGCCATGAGCGGAGGCTGACCTATAATCGTGGCCTATTAACTGCTTGTTCTTCTTTCGTTTGAACGTGTGAATTTTGCCCGACGTCCAGAAAGCAAATTACAGGTTGGAAATCAGAATGTTTCAAAAAGGGACAAAAAGGTCGAAGCAGAGTGATCTCTGCATAATGAAGTGTCCCGTGATCACGTCGAGGCTGGGTGAACAGAGGGTCCGCTGCCACCCCTCATTCATTCAGGTAACAGCTTGGAAAGCCCTGGGAGGGTCAGGGAGGGCTGGGGAGAACTGGGGAGGACGGAGAAGGGTGGGGAGGGCCAGGAAGGGTCCAGGAGGGTTCCGACAGTGGTGATGGTCATGGGGGGGCTGGCTTCTCTTCAAAGGCCCAGGAGATGACTGTGGTTCCTGAGCTTTGGGGTGTAGTCCAGCAGAGCTGACAGCTAGAGACACAGGGTAGGCCCATTCTCTGTGGACATTTAGTGTTGACTGGATATCACCTCCCTCTGGGCTTTTGGGCATTGAGTCATGTGTTGGGACAAGGGGTGGTGACAACTAAAGTCTCTGCCGTTGTGTTCTTTAAGTCATCCAGTGAACGTCAGAACAGCAGGAGTGTGTAGTGTGTTCTCTGTGTTTTTCTCTCTGGATTAAGGAAAATTGCTGGCAAAAAGAAAAAGTAAAAAGGCTGGGCAGTGGTGGCGCATGCCTTTAATTCCAGCACTTGGGAGGCAGAGGCAGGTGGATCTCTGTGAGTTCGAAACCAGTCTGGTCTACAAGAGCTAGTTCCAGGACAGGCTCCAAAGCTACAGAGAAACCCTGTCTCGAAGAACCATTAAAAAAAAAAAAAAAAGAAGAAAAGTTGCTGACTTGACATCAGAGTCTAGTCTCTCCTCATCCTTCTCCCCATTCCTGTTCTCTCTCTCTCTCTCTCTCTCTCTCTCTCTCTCTCTCTCTCTCTCTCGTATGTGATGAGTTCCTTGTGTGTCAGGCTTGGAGGATAGCCTCAGCAGTCAGTTCTCAACTTTTTTTCTTTGAGACAGGGCCTCTCACTTGCACCTCTGTGGAGCCTCTAGGCGCTGCCTCCTGTCTTGCTATAGGCATGCTGAGATGACAGACTCCAGCTACTGCATCTGGTTTTGTGGGGGTTCTGAGGATCAAATTCAGTTCCCTACCCTTTTGAGGCAAACGTTTTATCCACGGAGCAATTTCAGCAGCATTGGATCCTGATTTAACCCAGATCATGTCAAAGAATTACAGCCTTCAGGTTTGGGGTGAGCAAGGCCCCAGGTTCCATCCCCGGCACCGAGGAGCGATGCACCATCCTCACTGGGAAGAACACAGGCCTATGGTGTCCTCCAGTGTGTCATTGCTTGGTGGCATCCTTAAACTCAAGTTCCTCTGTAGCTCTGGACTAGAGAGAGGCTTGACCGGGGAACAGGAGAGGGTTGCAAACTCACAGCAGAAATGAACGTGTCAGACGGAGAAAGGAGTAAGGAATTGAACTCAAGCCTCCGTTTCCTCAGCAAAGCTTCTCTCCCACTCACCCTGCTGCACCGGGCATAGCTATGGCTGCTGCTTTGTAAATTATTTACTTTGGCGCTAAGGATGGAACTCAGGACTTTACATCTATTAGGCAACCGTTCTGTCCGTGAGCCACACCCCTGGCCCCTCACTGATAGATTCCAGGCCAGTTCTCCGCCACTGAGCCATGTCCCTGCCCCTGCTCTGCGGATGTCGACTGTCTCACCTTTACAGCAGCATTGGGAGGAAGTGCTGCTATGACCCCATGCTACAGAGTGGACAAGAGGGCAAAACGTGAGTTGCTAGGGTTCCATGGCTGGTAGTGGCAGAATGCAGCTAGGAGCCGGAAGTGTAACGGGCCCTGGCCAACCTAGAACAGGCCCCTTCGGTGAGCAGAGACTCAACCTCTGCCTCATCTTGCTAGAAATTTCAGCTTTTAAAGGAGAAGCAGGAAATCTGTAGTTGCATGTGAAATTACACTTTAGAGAGTTGACTTCAGCTGGGAAAGTAGTCCGGTGGTAGAGCACTAGTGTAGCCTGCCTCTGCCTCCCGAGTGCTGGGATTACAGGCGTGGCCCACCATGGCCTGGCTGAACTTCTGATTGTCTTGCCTCCATCTCCCAAGTGCTAGGGTTACAAGTGCGATGCCCTTTAACTTTGAAAGGACCATGCCACCAAACAGGATGTTGAAGGTTGAGCTGGGTTTGATGGCTCACACTTGGAATCCAGAACACAGGCAGTTTAAGGCAAGGGGACCGTACGTTTGAAGTCAGCCCTGGCCAGCAAATGGGTAAAGGTGCTTGCTGCTAAACCTGAGCTTGTTTCCTGGGACCCACGTAGTGGAAGGAGAGAACTGACTCCCGTGAGTTGCCCTCTGACCGGCACACATGAACCATGATCCTTGCACATGCACACATCCACACAATAAACAAATAAAAAAAAAAACAAACCCAAACAGCTAAAAACCCAAGTGCTCAATGTTGCCTGATGCCACAAGAAAGGAGGAAAGGAGAGGAGATGCTTGAAGGGAGGATGGAGAGAAAGACCTACAGATGACAGCAACCATCCATTTGAGAAGTATCCGTGAGAAGCACATGCTGGATGCCAAGCTCTGTGCTGGTGCCGATGATCAGATCTGCACGGACACCAGTCTGCCTCGGGAGGGGCGTTCCGTTCCATTCTCATCTGTCCCGGCCTTTGAAGCAAATGTGCTGAGACAGGGATTGCTGAGCAGAGGCTGGGACCCCAGCTCTGTGCCTGCCCCCTGTGATCTTGCCTCTGGAGTTCTCTGCTACCCAACAGAGCACAGGCTCAGGGGCAGCGCCTGAGGCCAAGGGATGTTTAGGGCCCATTTTGCTCATGTCAGGCAAAGTGCTATTGTTCCTGAGAGTCACAGGCCTCTTCCTAAAGATCCCCAAACATGGTCATAGTGAGGTGTGGGTTTGACAGTCTGGGGGTGGTCACGTCTCTTTACACTGGCCTGTAATTTTGGGAGCGGCCACCAGGGGACAAGGTTGCCCCTGTCATACAGCATTGGACAGAAACCGGAGCGGAGCAGAGCTAGTGGTCAGTCAAGCGCCAACTTTGTCCTTTTTGACCTGCTCAGGTCCCCAGCATCCTTCCCCAGCGTAGGTGTTGGGGCCTGCAGGACAACAGGACCCCCATTTCCCTGGGCAGAGTCGCAGAAAATTGGGCTGTATGGGAGCAAGAGTCTCAGCTGCCACCCTTCTTACCCGCCTCCCGCCCCATCTCCTCTGTTTCTCTCTCACCCATCATAGAACCTCATCACCTCATCGAACTGACTGATTCATTCCTGGTGACTTCTGCAGCCGCTTCCATGGCTGCACCTTGAACTTGCATCAAGTTTTAATTAAAGCCGTTACACCAGCCTTGCCCCTGGCTAAATGCAGCCGCGGGCACAGGGCACATAGATATTTAATACTCTGCCTCTCCCCGCTGATGGCACAGGGTGCCCAAGGGTGTACCCGAGCCATGCCCTGCTTGCAGCGATCTGCGAGCTTGCTTAAGTGTGCCCACAAGCCCCGAGCAGGGAGGCTGTGCAATAACTATTCATTGCCCTGGGTTAAGTGTGCCCAGGGGCACCGGTAAACTCAATGCAGTGATTAGCGATTGCTCCCAGGGAAGACTACCCGAGGTCCTGCTGAATGTCTGCAGGCCCTAAATATAGTCTGCTCGTGGCCATTTAAAGGGCATGGCGCGTTTGGCCTGTGCACGTGGTCCCACGTCCTTTCCCTTCTTTCTACAAAATGGCTCCCTCCACAGAAGAGCGCAGCCTCCAGGGCTGCCTTGTTGCTGTGGGGCTGGGGTGGAGAGACTGGAGGGAGGCTTTGGTGCTGACCTGGGAAATGTTGAATCCCTTTCTGGTCTCCTTCCTCTCTGCTCCCTAAGTGAAGGCAGCATCTCCAAGGTGAGGGAATTACCGGCTCTCACACAACAGACTCCCAGTGGGCTGTGCTGAGCTCTCTGTGGGGTGCTGAGCTCTCTGAGGCCAGGGGCAGCAGAGCTGAGGCACTGGCAAGATTGAGGGGATAGAGGCTACCTCAACTCCACCTACTTATCTCTGGGCCAGGAAGAATGAATTCTGCACTTGCCGGGGAAAGGGGAGACAACCCTATGTGGGAGAGGTGTCCAGACTCATTAGTCTTTTGAGGCTCAGTGTTCTTAGCTTTTAAGGAATGAGGGGAGGGGGTAGCTGCTCTCTGTTGGTCTATGATTCTGTCCTGTGCCTCAGTATCCCTGCCCATGCTTGCAGCAAAGGCAAAGGGAGTGAGGGTGGGTCGAGGCAATGGGAGGTAAGAGGAGGCTGTGCCATGGCTCAGTAGCTAAAGGCACTTTTGCCCAAGCCTAACAGCTTGCGTTCCATCTCCAGGACCTGCACGGCCGAGGAGAGATGACGCCCCTAAGTTGTCCTTGGACCCCTACATGCACACCGTGACAGATGCACGCCCACAACATACACACTGATATAATAAATACATAAATAATACAATAAAGGAAGTGTAGGCAAGAGCACAGATGGGTGCAGCTGGGGCCCAGGCCGTTCCCTTGCTGGCATCATGAGGTTCAGGTGCAGTGAGGGACCAGCTGTCCGGGTTTGCCTGAGAGCATCCTTATTTTAGCCCGAGATGATTGGGCATCCTAAGCATGGCACTTGGGTGAACACACGCCTCTACCTTTGTTCCTTGGAGTCCACAGGTAAAGGAAAGGCGATAAGAGATAGGTGACTGGGGGCGAGATGAGGCGGGAGGTGTAGGCCTGGGAACCAGCCCACCACAAGCATCAGGGTCATGTGCACACCTAGCCTCTGCCTTGCCAGCTGTGCGCCACATGCTAGCTGTCCTGCTGGCCTGGCCCAGGGCAGCAGCTGAGGCGACATTTCCCTGGGTCTGTTGACACTTGAGTCCCAGAACAGAAATGATTTTCTTGTCTTAATGAGCAAACAGTCGGGCGGCAGGACTCTCTCGCTGGACTCCTGCTGCGGTGATTGCAGAAGCGTCACCTTTGCTCACAGTTTGCAGCTGTTGCGTCCTCTCTGTTCCTCGCAGGTCTCTAGGCCCTTGCCTCCAAGGATCAACGGTGGACAGGTAGGTGAGGAAAGGGCATTGTTCTGGAAGGTTCTGCTAGGCCTGGTGCTGGGGAGGCTCTGAGGCAGGAGGTTGCCGCTTCCATGGTCCTTCTGTGGAGAATGTCCGTGGACAGTAGTTTTGTGGGCCTGGGTCATGGCAGAATGGGAACTCCCCCTGGCACCCTCTCACACAGAGGCCTGAAGCTGTCTGGGGAAAAGAATCTGGTGGCACCCTGCTGGGGTAGAAAGCCTCCGGGTCCTGCCATGGTAAGATTCTCTCTGAAAGGTTCCCAGTGGCAGGAGCTGAATCCTTAGCAAGGCCACCCAGTCCTGTGTGGTTCACAGCCGTCCTGTGTGGTTCACAGCCATCCTCTGTATTTCCCTCACTCCTCTCCTCTTTCCTTTCCCTTCCTCTTCTCCTCTTCTTTAGTTTTGAGGCAGAATATATATATATATATACACACACACATATTCACTATATAACCCTGACTGGCTGGAATTTTCTATGTAAATCAGGCTGGCCTTGAACTCACAGAGATCCGCCTGCCTCTGCCTCCAGAGTGCTGGGATTAAAAGCATTTGCTACCACCGTCCAGCTTTTCTTTTTTAATAGTTTGGGCGGGAAGTGGAATTAAACCCAGGGTGTGCTAGGCAATTACTCTACTAACTGAGCTATGCCCCAGTCCCTAGTTTCTATTGTTTGGAGACAAGATTTTACTACATAGCCTAGGCTGTCATTTAAATCATGTAAATCCCCCTGCTTCACACTCCCAAGTGTTAGGAACACAGCCATCACACCATTACACCAGGCACCCACTTTTTCTCCTGGTCTTAGGGGTTCTCACAGTCACCTGGGGAGAGCCTCCCTTACACCCCTTTGAGTCTTTGGAATCCTTGCATCCCATTTGTCTTAGAGTCTTCCCTCAGTCTGGACTGGGCTGTGCTTCTTCTTCAAACCTCTCGCGTCATTAGATACCAATCTTTATTCATAGCCCCCATTGATCGTGTCCCATTTCAGGCCGTCAGTTACGCTGGCCTGGATGGTACAGAAGCTGAGTGACTGGCCCTGCTCTCGGGGGCCCAGTATGTTCATCTGTGCTCTAAACACCCCTGTAAGAGGTCGGCTTCCCTGGAATATAAGAGCATCAGCATGTTTAAGTTGCTGCCGTTCTACCCCTTGGTCAGCTGAGCCTTTCCATGACCTCGTCACTATCTTGAGTCCCACCCCCAAGTACCCATGATCCTTGACCCCAAATGAGCATGTCTCCTGGTCAGCTGGATTGTGACTTTGCCTTATGTCATCAGACCCCGTGGATGCTGTCCCTTCGAGGGGAGCTGGTGGCTTCTCTGGAGGACGCCAGCTTGATGGGATTAGATGTGGACATTGGTGCCACCACGGTCACCGTCCAAAGCCCACGACAAGAACTTCTTCAGAGACAGGAGGTCAGTGGTGGACAATGGCCAGGCCGGGCTTGAGGGGGTCCCCACAGCCTGGCACACCCCCAGGAGCACTTTGTCATCCCGCAGTGCCAGTTCACGTGTCCACCTGTGAGACTGGACAGATTTAGGCAGGCGGCTTTGAAAATTGGGCCCCATTAGCGTAAAGTGCTCTTCTCGGCAGATGAGGGGCTCCGGCAATCATGTATTCAGCGCGTCCTGATCATGGTGGCAGGATCATAATTGCCATCTCTTTAAATAGCCCAAAGTTGCCGTGTAAGAGAAGACGGCTCACATGACATTTGCTCCGAGCTTGCTTCCTGCTAAAAATATCCTGGCTAAATAATATTTCCTGGTTGTGCTGGAGCAACAGGCCCTGGCCTGGGCCCTGACGCTTGGGGCTTTGTTCAGAGATGAGATGAAAGGGTGGAGTAGAGAGGATAGGCCCTTAAGGAGGGAGAGTGCCTCTAGGAGGAACAGTGGCCACAGTGGGGACCTCCCTGCTTCCCCAGGTATGGAACACTTCCCTGGAGCTCCTGCCACTCTGGCTGGTGAGCGGTTCCTATGCCTACTCCCTCAAGGCTGCGTGCCCGCTGGGTAAGATATAGGAGTGCCCCTGAGGCCCACCTCTGATTTTAGCACTATCTGTCAACTCCTGTTTTCTCCCCTCTGCCAAACACCTTGTCCCCACTGCCCCATTTTGCCGCCTCTCTTCTTAGCGGAGTGTGAAGTGTGACTATGGACGTGGGAGCAGTCTGAGTGGAGTGTGAAGTGTGACTGTGAACAGTGCTATCTACTGAGGGCTGCAAATCTGGGATCTGGGAACTTCTGGGGGCCCCAGGCAGGCTTTAGGGTCTGTGGTCATATTCTGCAAGACTTTGAGGCGATACCTTCCCTTCCCATGCACCTCTTCATTGTGAGGAGGCCAGGAATCTGGAAGCATTCTGCTGACCTCCAGGGAATCTGAAGGCTAAAGCTCTCACTGCACAGTTAGATGGATCAAAGGCTTTGTCCTGTGAGGGCAGGTGAGAGATGAGGAACACGGCAGGTTTGATGAGAATTTTATCATGAAGTAAGTCTCAGAATGAGAACTCTGGGGAGTCCAGCGGCCTTGGGGGATGTCCTTGCCAAATCCACACACTCCCGCCCTGTTGGTACTATTTGAAATATCTTTATTTGGAGGCAAATGCTTTTCATTTAGCAACTCCAGAGCCAGCTCAGAACACCTTATGAGAGGGCTGGTACAACAAAGTTCTTGCTAAAGTGTAAACAACTGATACAGGCTGTCCCCTACCAGCAGCTTGCCATGGGAGGGGCGCCAGGCAGGGCCATGAACTGCAGTCTTGGCCTTTGCCAGCCTGCTCCTGGCACTGCTTTTCCAGCAACCTTCTCGAATGGCAGTATTCTCCGAGAGCTAGACAGGGTGGCCCTTTTTCCTTTCCTTTCCTTTCCTTTCCTTTCCTTTCCTTTCCTTTCCTTTCCTTTCCTTTCCTTTCCTTTCCTTTCCCTTCCCTTCCCTTCCCTTCCCTTTTCTTCCCTTCCCCTTCCTTTCTTCCTTTCTTCCTTTCTTCCTTTCTTCCTTCCTTCCTTCCTTCCTTCCTTCCTTCCTTCCTTCCTTTCTCTTCCTTCCTCCCTTTCTCTTCCTTCCTTCCTCCCTCACTACCTTCCTTCTTTTCTTGGGACATCAAGTTCCAGAGTCCAAGTGAACTGAGTCGTGTGTGGGCTGGCCTTAGGTGTGGCTCTGGCTAAGACCCTGCATCCCTGTAGCTCATTTTCTGGGTCGCGTTTCCTTCTGGTTCCAGTGTCGTCCCAGCCAGGGTCGGAGGTCTCAGTTTACATCCCCAAGCAGAGACTGGGTCTGGTTAGGAGAGGACTCCGTGTGGAAGAGTCCCTGAGCCCCAGGTTCCTGCGGGTGCACCAGTCCAACACCTTCACGGTGACCGAGGACAGAGACTTCGTGGTCGTCAGCATCCCAGCCCCGCTGCTGCTCCAGTACCAGGTCAGCATCCTGGTGTTATGGCCTTGCTTCTTCCTCAGAGACCTCTTGAATGGGCTGTTGGTTGAGCCCGAAGTCAGAAATTCAGAGAGCAGGTCTTTGGGGGCTGGCTCTGTGCTGGCCTTACTGTTTATGTCCTAGAGGCTTTGCTTTGTTTAGGAGGTGGCCCCAGCAGGGACAGTCAGAGGACAAGGGATGTATCTCATCACATGGAACCAATGCCTTGCTGTCCCACAGCCATGCCCAGAAGCCAGAGAATCCCCAGGGACACAAGCGTTCTACAGGGTGGACCTGAGCCTTGCCTTTGTGGAGATGGTCTCCCCAGTACACTGGAGAGTGGAGAACTTTTTCCAGTGTGTGGGTAAGTGAGGAGCCCTGAAAACACACTTGCTAGTGACAGGTACATGCCACCCATGGTCTCGCTCCCTGCCCTGGCTTCATTCTCCTTTGGCAGTATTCATTCTCTGGACCGAGAGCTCCCACATCTCAGCAACTGAGTGATTCTGTTAAGTACGCTGCTGGAACTGGAGAGGCCTAGGTCCTGAGTGGTGCAAAGGGAGACAGAGGCAGAAGTGCATCAGCTTCCCAGCTCAGCCTCGACTGTGTGTGTATGTGTGTGCATGTGTATGTGTGTGTATGTGTAGGTGTGTGTGTGTGTGCACATGGATATGGGAGCCAAAGGATAATGTCCAGTGTCTACCTTACTCGTTCAACAGTCTCTCACTGGCCCTCGAGCCTACCTTGACAGCTGCTCTGACCAGCTAGCAAACGTTAAGGATCTTCTGTCTCTGTCCCCCTAGTACTAGAATTACAGGTGCACAGGGCTTTAAGAACATTTACTTTTTTTGTTTTTGTTTGCTTGTTTTTTTTTTCAATTTTATGTGCCTAAGTGTTTTTCCTGCATGTTTTTTCCTGGTGCACAGGGAGTTGCTCTGGTCCCACGGAACTGGAATCACAGACAGTTGTGAGCCGCTATGTGGGTGCTAGGAATTGAACCCAGGTCCTCTGGAAGAGCAGTCAGTGCTTTTAACCACTGAGCCATCTCTCTGGCTCCACGGCCTTTTTATTTTTATTTTTCAAACAAGGGATCTAGATATCTGATCTCAGATCATTCTTACTCTGCTGTGGTAAACGCCTTACTGATTGATCTCTCTTTTTATTTTTTAATTAATTATTTAATTTTGTTTTTTTGAGATGGAGTTTCTCTGTATAACAGCTCTGGCTGTCCTGGAACTCACTCTGTAGATCAGGCTGGCTTTGAACTCACAGAGATCCGCCTGTCTCTGCCTCCCAAGTGCTGGGATTAAAGGCGTGCGCTGCCACTGCCCTGTTTGTTTCTAATTTTGAGACCAGGTCTTAGTGTGTAGCCTTGGCTGGTGTTAAATTCCCTCAGCCTCCCAGGTGCTTGGTTTGCAGGCGCGTACCACTTCTCTGAGTGTTGTCTCAGGTTTTGTTTTGTTTGAGACAATCAGAGACTCATTTAGCCCAGGCTGGCCTTGAACTCCCTACACAGTCAAAGATCACATTGAATTTCTGGCCCTTCTGCCTCCAGGCCTCAAGAGCTGAGGTTACAGGAAGCGGCCACTCTGCTGAGTTTATGAAGCACTGGGGATCAACCCAGGCTTCCTGTACTAGGCAACCACTCTGCCCACTGGGCTACATCCCTAGTTCCCACCTCGGCTTTTCTTTCCAATCTGGAACCTAAGGATCCTAGAGCCTGTCACAACGCTGCATTAGACGCAGAGAGAACCTGGTACAGGATGTCCCATTTCCATTTTGGTGTGTCCCACCGTCTCTGTGTGGGCTCCAGTGCCTCAGGTCGGCCAGTGCCTCAACTGCTTGGCAGCGAGCCCGAGCCTCTGCACTGTGTCCTTCATCTGAGGCAAGTTGCCCTATAAACATCGTGCAAGCTCCCGCGTGAGGGATGCCGCCGCCCTGTCTTGAAGGGGCTTTCGGTGAATGCTGGACAACCAGGCAACCTGGTATTCACACATGCAAAACCACCAGGAGCAAAACCCATTCAGATCCAGCACGAGGAAATACACATAATTCACAAATGATGTCAATCACTTTCATCTCAGGACTTCCTAACTGTCCTCAATAGAAGACAGACGGGAAGGAGATTGAACTCAGATGTTAATAGTGCAAGAATGCCCCGTTACCAGGATATGATGTCTCGGTGCTGCATAAAAATGTAATTATATTCAGAACTATATTTAAAGATTAAAAGGGGGACTGCCTACCACATCTAGCCCCAAACTCAGAAACAAAGACAAAGGCGGGATGGGTTGGGGGGTGGGGCGTGAGGACGGGGTCGAGTTCTAACCGGCTGCTAAAAATGGAAATATTTCTCGAAAGTTTTTACATGTTTCGGCTGCTTTTGTTTTAGCAGTTTCCTGCGGCACTGATATTGATTTTGGAAGGGGGGGTTGGAACTCTACCCGGCCAGGATTCAGCAGGCACTGGCTATGGGTGAGAGAGCAGGGAGGGAGCAGAGGCCACCGGATGGGGTCTCTCCAGTAGCCTGTAAGGGGAGATAGGAGGTGTCTCTGGAGCCTTGTGGAGGGCAGGTGGACCCAGGAGGAGGTGCCAGCGATGAGATGGACTTTGTTATAGCCTCGGAAGGGTAGATAGGTTGTTCACAGGGAGATAATGAATAAAATACGAAAATAGCAACAGCAATAAAAACATTTTAGGAGGATTTTTTTTTCTCCCTCCCTGGAAAGATTTACACGGGGAAAGAATGTTCCCTTTCTGGTTTTATTAATTTCATATCAGCAGCCGGAATGAATCTCTCCCCTCCCTGGTCCCCAGTGCACCTCCTCTGTACCTCCTTGCAGCTTCCAGAGCTTTCTGTTCTTTTTATAGTCTCTGCTCTTCGCTCCTGCCTTTCCCTGCAGTCTAGAAGCCTGGGTGGAGATCAGGGGCTGCGGCTCATACAGTTTTCCTTCTTCAGCTTTTGCTTTTAGCAACCACTTACTTACAAGTACCGGTTAGATCCGATTTTCACCAGGAATTTTTACAAAACGTCTTTCCTCTGTCAATCCGTGACTCGTGAGTCAGACTCTGAATGGGTCGCCTACGTGCCTGCAGTTCTGGGACTTTTCTTTTAGACTTTGGTTCGTTTCAGTTTTTGCGGGTGGGTGTTTTGCCCGCACGTGTGTCTGTATACCATGTTTATGCCTGGTGCCCTCTGAGTCAGAGGAGGGCATCAGCTCTCCATGAATTAGAGTTACGGGTGGTTGTGACAGACCATGTGGGCGCTGGGAACTGAACCCAGGTCCTCTGAAAGAGCAACAGGTGCTCTTAACCACCAAGCCATCTCTTCAGCCTCAGGATACAGATTTTTTAAAATCTCCCTCTCCCTTACAAAATGACAACCAAACCCAAAGGGTGTTCAAGAGCATCCTAACAGTTTCAGGTGGCAGCTTCTGAGAACAATGGAGTAAGCAGGGTGCCCACCCCTGAAAAGAAAAGTCAATGGCAGTGGGGGTGTGGCCATGGCAGTGGGGGTGTAGCCATGGCAGTGAGGGGTGCCTTCATCTTCCAAAGACTGGGTGAAGGTTAGCAAAATGGCTCAGCAGGTAAAGGTGCTTGCTGCCCAGCCTGCTAGCCTGAGTTTGATCTCCAGGACCCATGTAACAAAAGGGAAGAAGTGACCTCTGACCTCTGCAGTGTGGCATGTGTAGTTTCCCTGTGATAAAACATCTCAAGATGTGAGTGAGAAGAGCTGGGTGGAAATGCTGGTGGGGGTCAGGTAAGAAGCATAAACCAGTGAGGGTAAGGGCATCCAGGACCCAGGGGAAGGGGGGCAAAGCAGCAGTGGGGTTTAGGATAAGAAGGAGTGGCAGGCAGTTCAGGCAGCAGGAGTCAACAGATTCCCCACAAAGAGACAGGCCTGACTTCTCTGGGGAAGCATCTGCGTTTGCAGAGCTTGAGGGGCTGAACAGGAGGAAGGCTGAGTTCAAGAACAGCCTAGGCTACTTATGGGAAGCCTATCTCAGATATAACCACACAACGACATCCCTACAAAATCTCACCATTTTAACCACCTTGCAGCCTGCCCCAAGGATACTAAATGGTTGTACCAGACCTGTGGATGAGAAGTGTTGGGAGAATGCCACCAGCACCTGGTCCCCAGAGGCCAGGGATGCTGCTGACCATCTTAAAATGTACAAGATGCCTCCACCCCCCAACATGGTACAGTATGGTTTGGTCTAGGATATCAGCAGTGCTTGGCTGGCTAACCTGAGGATGGTCAAGCAGGCAACATTACCCATTTCTGATTGATTTCTGGGGTTGGACCTATCAATGTATTAAACCTCAAAATAGGAGATAGCTCTCCGATGAAGCCAGCTGGTAGCATCCAGGCTGGGCAGTGAATGGAGTCAGGAGATCTCTGCAGAAACCTGGGTTTATGTGTTTTAAGTTCATTAGTCTCTGTTCACTGAAACAGAGTCTCAGATCCAGACCAGCCAGGACCTTGCTCTCTAGTCAAGGATGAACTTGAACTTCTGATCCCTTTGCCAACACCTTCTGACTTGCTGGGGTTACTGGTGTGAACCACAGTACTTGGCTTATATCATTCTGGAGGCTGAACTCAGGGACTTGTGATGTTAAGCAAGCATTCCGCCAACTTAGCTGCGTTTCTAGCACAGATAATTTAATTTCAAAGCTCTGAGAGATTCAGCCGTGAGGACAGCTCCTAAGCCAGGGCTGGGCACTGACCACCAGGCTTCTCTTCTTTGGGGGAACGGATCAATGCTTCCGTGGCAGGAAGATTTCACTTCCCTAGGGGGAAGGCTGACTTCTGCTTTCCACTTGGAAGGGTCAAGAGAAGACTCACTTGTCTCAACAGCCACACCGAGGGCAACTCTACCCACCCTGTCCCCTGGATGGGACACCGTTTCAGCGGAAGTGCCGCCGCCTGCTGCCTCTCCCCAGTTCCAGATCCCGCGAGTGGCTGCTCAGGATGAGCCCCTTCGGCGTTTTGTGCACCAGTCTGCTAAAGAAACCACCGAGGCAAATCCACAGCCGTGTGCTCTGCATGCTGTTCCCTACCCAAGGGTCTGGTCCCCACGAGGCGGGGATGGCTTTAATGGGGCCTAAGCCCTTTCTCTTACTACCCTTTATTCACAGATAGCTACACTTTGACAACCCCTGGTCACATTTCTTCCTCAAACTCAGAATGTTTCCCAGGGAAAGCAGGGACCTAACGTGCTCCACCTCTGGGTAGGGCCCTTGCATCTGTCCTGCTTGGCTCACATTGAAGAAGGTAGCGGTAGAAACAGCTGCTGTATTCACAAGGGGGTTGAAAACTGAGGCAGGCATGCTCAAACAGTGGAGGTGGGGGTCCTGGAGGCAGGCCTAGAAGCTCAGCCTGAGGCCACTGCCCCCACATCCTTCTCTAGGCTGAGGTTCACAGGGTTGCTAGGGCCATACGCTTTTATTTCTGATGCTTTTCCTCTCTGTGCAGCTGGAACCAGAAGCACCGTTCTTGCAAACGGCTCCACCGGAAGGAGGAAGCTGGATGTCCACTGCCTTCTCTTCCACCAGTGCAAGCCAAGAGCATCGTGGTCCTCAGACTCCTTCAAAAAAGGCAGACTTAATTCCACATCTCTGGGCTCCTGCTACACTCTCCTCAGAGCACATGGAAGCTTCTCAGGCTGGCCCCAGACCTTCACAGGCGGTCTTCCTGTCTCACGCTTCCATGACCACACATTTGTCTTCAGAAGTCCCTTCTCCTCTGTGGTCTTCTTGGCGATCTGATGGGCCCCAAACGCTGCTGGGTTCTCAACCATCTGTTCCCCTAACCAAAGTTCCAAGAGTCATGATGACTAAGCAGGACTCTGCCCAGCCGTCAGGCAGTCCCTTCCCACTGGCACAATTGTCAAGGGAGACTGTGAAATCAACAGAGCCTGTGGATCCCACCCCAAGGGAGCCTGCCCACATCGGCGAGGAATTTCCACCATGGACAAGGCCCTTCAGGAGCCGCCTCGATGAAGAGGGGTTGATTTTCCACCGTGCTCCCAGAAGGCCTCAGGAGATACTACCAATAACCAAGGCTGAGGAGCCACTGCAGAATGAGCAAGATCCATCTGGAGAAGGGGTCAGAGGGTACCTGGATCTGTCAACCTCAGAACCAAGGCAGGGCACAGAAGGGCTGGGACTCATTGTCTTGCCAGAGACTGATGTCAGATTCACTATCCAAAGAGGGAGACAGCCAGATGCCAGTGCCCACCTGGAGACCTCCAGTTCAGAGCTCCCTGGGAGGCACAGTGTGGGCTCAGCAGATCCTCAGATAGTACTTCCCAGGGACCTTCTGACTGCCACCTCTGAGAAGCCTGCAACCCCTTCTGAAAGTGCAGACAGTACCCTACAGCTTGAGTCAGTGCCTACATGGCCTGAGGCCTGGCCATCCACATACAGCCAGCCCCCTACCTCCACACACCCAAAGCCTTCTGGCTCCCCCAGAAAACAGATTGCTCTGCCCCAGTGAGGCTGGATTCCCCCTCCCTGAAGGTCAGGAGTTGATGGAGGCCAGGTTGGCCCCAACCCCTGAGAGCCATCAGCTTCCTGAGCTTTAGCGCATGTGGAGGGGGGTGCTCAAGAGGCCCCTGTGCTGAGCCTTTCTAGAGACTTCAGCAGTGAGTCAGAGTGTCCAGGGAGGGGAGGCACAAAGGGAAGGGAGGACGCGGTTTGGTATGTTCCTACTTCCCTTCAGAAGGCGGCTGCGACAGGATCAGAGCCCCCCGGCCTCCCTGAGCTGGCCCAGCTGTACTTCACATCTCACTATTAAATCTGGGAAGGCATCTGGGCAGCGTGCAGGCCTATAGCCAGGCCCACCCGTGTCTAGGGCTCTGGCCCCATTG
Source organism: Microtus pennsylvanicus (assembly GCF_037038515.1). Taxonomy (NCBI): domain Eukaryota; kingdom Metazoa; phylum Chordata; class Mammalia; order Rodentia; family Cricetidae; genus Microtus; species Microtus pennsylvanicus. The sequence goes on from NC_134591.1 coordinate 76,299,781, forward strand.
TCTCCTCATTAGCTTTGTAACCTTAGCAGGGCACTAGCCTTCCTGAGCCTTAGTTTCCTCATCAATGGAGGGGAAATGATACTCATTCCTCCCTGGTGGGGTTATTGAAGGAGGTGAACAAGAATCACATAAAGCCTTGGGTACCGAGCCCCGAGCAAGCATGCTGGAATCCCTGGGGAGGGAGGATGGAGTGTCAGCACAAACTATGGTTTCTATGGCAGCAGCTGGTACCCTTCTGGCTTGGACAGACCCATTGACCTGCAGTGACCCAGAGCTCCCAAACTCAGTGGCCCAGGAGCCCAGCTGTGGCCTGGGCCGGAACCCCACTCCGTGCTTCCCTGCGAGGGCAATGCCTCACCCCCTCCAGGCCGACTGTGGCTGGAAGTGGGGTTTGAAACGCAGCCAAGAAGAGGAGGCCGGGCAGCCGTGCCCGCCCAGAACGCGAACTAAATAAATAAATAAATAATCAGGGTTGTCTTGGCTGATAAACGGTCCCTACCTCGAAGATGACTTCTCCCCCCTGCGTGCCCCCCTCCTTCCTCTTTCTCCGGGCAGATCCATCCCAGGCAAAAGCTTAATAGCCCCATTTAAGGCTTTTCCTTTTCACCACGGAATTGAGCTGCTCCTGCCATTACGGGGTTTTCAGCTTCTCTCTGAAATCAAATTACTGACTCCATTTAATTTTTTAAAAGCTCGGATGATTTCCCTTCTTGAATCTGAACCGTGACTCCAAGGCCAGCCCCCTCCCCTGCCCCCAACGAGGCGCGCCCCCTGTGGGTAACTGCTGCCCAGGGATGGTGGCCCCCGTGCCAAGGCAAGCCTGACACCTACAGGGGGAAGCCAATAGAAGGCAGCCCGGGTCCCACATCCTGAACACACCACTGGGTGGTCTTGGCTTCTCCTGGGTCTATGTCAGCTCACAGGGATCCCACAATGGCAGACCTTCAGGTGCTAGTGAGGTCAGTGTTCAGAGCCCAGCATGATGCACTGGGCTCTCGGTCATTCTGCAGACAATGCCCCCTGCCCTACCATGTGTGTTCAAGACTCCATCCCTTCACAGATGTCTATGGAGCCACTCCTCTGTACCAGGTACTATTCCAGATGCAAGGAGATCCTCCTGACAGGGGAAAGTCCTCTCTCTCTCTCTCTCTCTCTCTCTCTCTCTCTCTCTCTCTCTCTCTCTCTCTCTCTCTCTTCTAGGGTTGGAGATGCAATAACCACATGGGGCAAATTCAGATGTTTCCCAGTGCTCAGAAGAGAACCAAGCAAACAGCTGGGGGTGGGGCTTGCATTGAGTGACAGAACGCACTAAGGAGAAGGTCAGAGGTAAACTCAGAAAGAGCCAGGGGAGCCAGCCCAGTGGCACAGGTCTCTGACCCTAGCCCTCAGGATCTGAGGCCAGCATGGGGCTACAAAATGAGAGCCTATCTCAAAAATGGTAAGCACAAACAATCCTTCCCACAGCCAAAAGAATAGAAATAGTCCGGTGAGGTCATCTAGGCTAAGTGACAGAAATGACAAGGGCGCTGAGATGGTCCGGGGACAGAAAGGTCACTGGACAAGGCATTTGAGCGGACGGTGAAGAAGGGAAGGAACTGCAGGGCTTGGATGCCTAGAAGGAGACTGAGTTCCACTCTGCCCTCAGTGGGCATCTCATGAATCTAGACCTTTAGGAGACAAATGGCCTTAGGTAGGGGCCTCATAAAGGTGGCCATTACTAGGTGGTTGGTCACAGGGACAAGAGCAGTAGCCAGGAGCATGGAGATCAGGGGTTAGCTCAGGACATGCCTGCCCTACTAGAGGGAAGTGATTCCCAAGGTCCCTTGTGGATCCTGTGCCACTCCTGTATTCTAACAGGCATGAGATGTGTCTGCTAAGAAACAGGGCATCTGCCAGATCTTCACCCTTGCTACAGTGTTACTCCTCAGAGTCATTTTGTGCCTTACTCTGTTTCTGCCACCGCTCACTCTTCCTCTTCTCCACTTCAAGGTCACCTAGTTTTGGGACATCACAGACCAAGGCATGAGCACACCCTGCAGATCTGTGAACTAGCGCTCTCTCCCGAGTCCTCTATGCGTGATACCACCTGCATCCTCAGACACTAGACGAAGGAGATGGAGTTAATGGAGTCATCCAGCTTAGGGTGAGGATATAGCTCCAGTAGGTAGTGGCCTCACCTAGCATGAGGCTGTAGGTTCAATCCCCAGCAGTGGATAACTGGGTGCGGTGGCACACGCCTGGAATCCCAGCCCTCCAGAGGTGGACGCTCAGGGTCCTTCTAAGCTACCTGGCACATTCGAGACCAATGACCAAAGTGTGATAGACGAGACTGTGTCTAAATAGTAAAATCAAAGCAAGTCGCTATAAATGGTTCAGGAAGTCCCAAGGCGGGAGGAGCCTAGGCATGAACTGACTTGGTTCTGGGTGCCCTTTGCCGCCAGAACAAACCATAGGCAGACTTTCCCTGCCCCTTGCCTCCCTCGCCTCATTGCCTCAGAAGTGGGACAGTCTTCTTTAATTAGAAAGTGCTTGGGGTTCTGCGCAGGGCTCCTGTTCTCTTTTAACATGTGATAACGCCTACTCTGCGCCCCCTCCCCCACTCTTGATGTACCACGGCCAGAATGGTACCCATGACCAATGCTGGGGCTATGGCAGGCATATTCGTGAACATTGCCCCTGCCTTGGGGACATCTAATTCCGTACTGAGACCTCCCAGGCCTTGCAAGCATCTGTTTATGCCTGACATATCTATGTGCCGTGACGTCTTGGAAGGGATGTTTGTACTAGGGTTGGGGCTGGGGGTCCTAGCCAGCCCAGGCTCTTCGATGTGATAGGACATCATAGGTGCCTTGGGTTCTCATCTTCTCCCCAGTGACTATGTGGAGTCCACAGTTAGTACGCATGCATTGTATTTCTCTCCCTGTCTGTTCAGTGGAGTGGTCAGCACAGGGCCAGGGCCCGCCTGGGTTTGCCTCTGTGAGCTCCAAGCCTGTGACTCTGGACTCAGATTTTCAAAGCTTCCTGTGATGGTTTCTGTCGCAGCACGCCTTTTTAGGGTTGGCCGCGAGTCTCTGTTGGGTATTTGACTCTTACTTAAACTGGCGCTGTAGCTATCAACTCAGTAATTCTCCAAATTACCGAGTAACCAGAGAGTCTGTGTGTGTGCTGGGGAGAGCGCTCTTCTGGCTGTCAGGGGACCAGATTGGTCACGCCCAGGACTGGTGTGACCTTGAGCGGGTCAGTTCACTTGGATCCTGGATCCGCTGTGCAGTGTTGATGGAGGATGGCTGGAATCTCTGATCTAGGATAAGGCTGGTCGTCTGCTGGTAGAAATGAAGGCACTGTGCAGGGTCCCTGGCCTTGCCAGGCCAGGCTGTGCCGTGTTCCCATGCCTCTGCTTCTTTCAGGTCTTGCTATATATATATGTGTGTGTGTGTGCGTGTGTGTGTGTGTGTGTGTGAGTGCATACGTGTAAGTGTGCTGTGTGCTGCTACAGACATCAGGGCAAGGCAGGGAGGATGACGACAGGGACAGAAGGTTGTTCTCATGGACCCAGCCAGAGGTCACCTTTTCCTTTCTCCATAACCACTTCCTTTTCCTCCCCCAGCTTGTTCTTTGACAAATATCCAAAGACAGTCTTAAGACTCACTATGTAACTTAGCATGAACTTGAACCCCTGATCTTCCTGCCTCTCCTCCTGAGCCTGGTCACATAAGGCTGGACATGGAACCCAAGGCTTTCTGCACGCTAGGCAAGAATTCTGCCATCTGGACTACATCTCAGCCCTCTCTCCTCTCTCCTCTCCTGAGACCTAGGGTGAGCCACACCTCTTTCCAGCGCCATGGCCCTCAGACATGGTTCTCACAGTGAGGTTCCCAGCCAGCGACATCAGCATTCCCTGGAATATACTAGAAATGCAAATTACTAATTTATTTGAGACAGGGTGTCATGTAGGCCAGGCTACTCTTGCATCCACTGTGTAGCAGAGGCCTGATCTTGAAACCCGATCCTCCTGTTTCCACCTCCCAGTCGATGAGATATATGACAGCCACTCCCCACCATGCTCAGCTTAGAAATGCATTTTTTTTTTTTGAGACAGGATTTCTCTGTGAATCAGCTCTAGCTCTCTTGGAACTCACTTTGTAGACCAGGCCGCCCTTGAACTCACAGAGATCCTCCTACCTCTGCCTCCCAAGTGCTGGGATTAAAGACATGTGCCACCAGTGCCTGGCAAAATGCAAATTCTTAAGCTGGGAATGTACCTCAGTTACCACTGTCTAGCATGGCCACTGCTGAAGAGAACAAATTGGACCACGCCCCAGATGACAGATGGAGACATTCAGTCAGTCCAGTCTAGCAGTTTGTGTTCTAACAAGGCTCTAGAGGATTCGACTGCCCCGTTGCACACTTGAAAACAAAAGCTTCAGAGAGGGAGAGAGGGAAAGAAGGAGACCTAACTCCCCTGCCTCCAGAATAAAGGTGACATTCTGTTTCCAAAGACTGGCCACCTCCGTCTGCATGCAGAACCACTCCCTTTGAGTAAGAAATGCTTCTGCCCATTTTATGGGTGAGGAAACTGAGGCTCATGATCTTACCCAAGGTCACATAGTTGGAAGACCATGGTCTTGTTATTCTGAGGCAAGGAATCCTTCTAGCACACCTTGGGTTCTCAGGATTCTTAGACCACAGACACCAACACACGTCCCTTGGCCAGGAAGGAGATCCGCCTTCCAGCTTTCTGCCCGGTTTCCAGTTGTAATCACGAGAGAGAGCATCCAGGAAGCATAAATTTTGCCTGGCAGTTGAGTAAGAGTGCTGAAAGGAGTTACACGTCAGGGAGATGGGACTTTATTTCTCAATGAAATAGCCTTTTTATGGCTGGAATAAAAGTGCCAGGGGGAGCCTAATGCCAGGAAGTAGCAAGCACATTTGATAAACTCCTTAAGCCGGGCGGGGCGGCATGGGAGGCCGTGGTCTGGCAGAAGTCCTCACACAACTCCAGTTCGTGTTTCCCTGCAGGTTCAGGTCATGGGAGAGATCTCGGGAGGTCCTCGTGGCCCGACCTGTGTGAGAATGATTGACACCGGACCCAAGGAGACAGCCTGCCACTGGGTCCCCAGGTCCTAAGAGCAGAGTGGCAATGTGGGGAGCAGTCAGCAGAGGGCAGCATAACACCCTGTTCCAACTTGACCCGTGGCTGCTGGAGGGGGTAGGGGGGCTTGGGTGTGGGGAAGGCCTCTGGGGTGCAACCCTCAGAAGAGGTCAGCCGTAGCTCTCCCCGCAGAACGCCTTCCTCCTCGTTTCTGTCTTCAACTTTTTCCTATCAAAGAATAGTTTCCCATAAGCAGAAGCTTGCGCCCTCATCTAAGCAGTAGCGGTGAGGGTAGGGGCCTTTCCATCTCTTGCTCACCCTCTGGCTGACTTAAGCGTCTCCAGGTTTGGCTCTGGACTTGACTCACCCTTGACTTCCTTCCATGGGGTCTCTCAGATGGTCTTAGTGTAACTACGTGTAAACGGGCAGATTTTGGGGCAGATTTTGCGGGTTGGGGGGGCACCGCCTTCATAGTTACTGGAAGTGTGAGAGAATCCTGAAGGACAAAGAGAAAGCAAGGGAAACTTCTCGTCTGAGAGCGTGTGATTGGCAGGTTTACGGCCTCAGAAAGGTGCGCGGTATTCCGCACAATCAAGTCATTTTTAAAAATAATCTCCCTGCTTAGGTTGTACATGCTGCTAATTGCATTTTAATAAGTCTCTTAAAATCTTGCCATATTTTTTAATATCCTAATATTAGGTAAGTGATTGCGGGGGACACTGGAGGGCACGGGGAGTTTATGGAACACAGGGAGGGCTCTAGTGAGCTGGGGGCTGGGAGTGGCTGGCAAGTGGCCTGTGGTGTGTGGCGTGTAAGGGGGCTGCATTTTATGTGTGTGTGGGATGTAGAGGGTGTGGGTGTTGTGTCCATAGGGAGTGAACTCAGGATGCGTGCAGCCTCGAGACCAGCAATCTCTGCGGGCCCTTCTTTGGCCACTAAATCAAGGATCTATGAAGGAGGCAGACCAGAGCCCCCTTTGTTTTCCAGCCCCAAATGGGAACATCTGACCCCGAGGAGACCTCTGAGCAGCTTGTCATCTCCCGCCTTTTCTAAGACCAAATGCCCTGGGCTCAGAGAGGGACCACAAGCAAGACAGAACTCAAACCTCGGGCTTGTGAGGCCAGAGTGTGGAGCATCCTTTCTTCCCTTTCCAGCCCAAGGCTCTGCCTGTGCCAGCTGGACCTAGCATCCTACAGGGCTGTCCTAACCCTGCCCTGCCCAATAATGTGAGAAGCATTGGCAGGCATCTGCCCCTGTGGTGCTCTTACCACATACCTGGCATTTAGCTGGCCACTTTCCCCTAAGTAACACTGTAGGGTAAGTGCTTTAGGATCTTGGAATGGACCCACAGTCGAGAAGTAGCAGAGATGATATTTGAATCTGCAGTCAGCTCCTGTGGCTAGTGGAGACTTGTGTGTGTGTGTGTGTGTGTGTGTGTGTGTGTGTGTGTGTGTGTGCGTGTGTGTGTGCATGAATGCAGGTATCTGTGGAGGCCAGAAGCGTCAGGCATGCTGGATCATCACAAGCAGCTATGAGGCACCTGCTGTGGGTGCTGGGGATTGAACTCAGGTCCTCTGGAAGAGCAGTCAGTACCCTTAACCATGGAGCCATCTCTTTAGCCCCCATACCCAGGTTTTTTCCCCCCGTGGGTCTGATGATCTAAATTAGATTCTCATGGTTGCATGGCAAACACTTTATTCAATGAACCATTTCCCTAGCCCCTGGCAGAGAGGCTCATTGTGGCCGGACAGGAGGATGAACCAGGAGGAAGCTCCAGGGACTTCCTATCCAGGCCTGTGGACACCATAGTGTGACAGCAGAGGAGACTGGCAGAAGCTGGGGAGACGGTCGGTCACAGGATGACTCCTGGTCTGCCTGTTACTACAGGGCAGGGTCTCAAAGCCAAAGTCAGTGTCTGCCCTTCTCAGAACCTCTGGAGGCTGGAGGCCTGGAAGGGCCCTGCTGAGGTCACCAGGGCAGGCCCTTTAGTCAGTCTTTGGACTACTGGAGGCTCCTGGATGCCTCCACCAGCCCTGGCCATCCTCCTTCCACGTCCTCCTTATCCACACCAGCAGCCCGGGTGGGAGGCACATGTTGAACGAACTTCTGAACAGGAAGTCAGCGTCCAGGTCGTCCCGAGTCCCTTTTCATGTGGTTTCTTTAATCCCCCGGGCTGGGTTTCAGAAGCGTTTTATAGTTTCAGTTTTACAAAGCTACGCTCCCTTTAATGTTGGCGTGTTCAAGAGGTGGAGGGGGGGTTTCAGTCAAAACATGTGTGCTCTACACCAGCCAGCTGCGGGGCCACGCAGCCCAGGGAGGAGAGGCGGCAATGTGGCCTCCAGGCTCCCCAACACAGAGCCTGGATGGATGTGGCCGGGAGCCTGGGTAGATGCGGACGGGGGCCTGGGTGGATGCAGACGGGGGCCTGGGTGGATATGGATGGGGGCTTGGGAGGTGGATATGGATGGGAGCTTGGGAGAATGCAGACGGGGCCTGGGGGGATGCGGATGGGCACTTGGGTGGATATGGATGGGAGCTTGGGAGGATGCAGACAGGGCCTGGGAGGATGCAGACGGGCGCTTGGGTGGATATGGACCGGGGCCTGGGTGTTGTGAACGACTTCCACTGTTTTCTCACAAACAGACTTACCTGTGCGTGGTCTTCGCCATGGTCAGCAGTACAGGGTCTCAGTACCCCTCCCATCAGGTGCTTCGTTTAGGCAGGAGGACACTGGCCTTTGCACGCCTGCACACTGTGGGCCTTACCCACCAGCATCCTGTGCTGTTAGGTACTTAGCTTTTTCCCCTCACACAGACTCAACCTAAGCAGAAATAGCAAGCAAATGGTCAGTTTAGTATTTCAGTTATATTTCACACGCACACACACTGTAATTTTTAAATGAAAAGAAAACGCTAAAGTCACACCATTGCCATGTGTGTTTCAGGTAAATCAGTACAAATATGTGCCCTTTTTCAGAAAAGAAGACAATTTTTAAAAATTCAGTTAAAAAAATTATTTATTTTGGAGAGGGGAGCATGGAAGCCAGAGGATAGCTTGCAGGAGTCAGGTCTTGCCTTCCACCATGTGGGACCCTCAGGACACTGGGCTCGGTGGGAGCAGCTTTACTGCTGAGCCGTCTCTGCAGCCTGAAGAGGATAGTGTAGACACTAAGTGCGTTCAGCCTTTTGACAAAGCAACACTTGAGGACTGCGCAATATGTCTTTGTGTTGGGGCTCCATCTGAAGTTGGGGTGTATGAAGCCCCGTGGGTTTGCCATGTCTGGTGGTGGGGGGATGTCATGGAGTTGACCACCTGATGGTCACCACTCTTCTTCCTTTGGCCTGGTCTGGAGGCCTTCAGGCTTCAGGCCTGGGTTTGCTCTGAGTGCAGCAAGGAAAAGGACCAAACTTGCAGACAGTGAATTCGGTGGAAAGAACAGACTTTGGCTGCGGTCCTGGCTGTGCTTCCTCCTAAGAGTGTTACTGTGGGTGAGTTCCAGAGTCTCAGGGCTTTAGTGATGCGGGAGCAGCAGCATTGGGTGGAGACAGTGAGGCAAGAGAGGGCCATTGTCAGCTTCTGGTTGTTTGGGAGCCTGGGACCCTCGTTCTGAGCTACCTTGTTTCTGTCCCCGGCCTTGGCTTTGTCATGGGTCCTGCCTTCTCCACAAGAGGCAGCAAGAGCTGGGCGTAGAAGAGCAAGGCCAGAGGGCTGGTTCCCCCGGTCCTGAACGGCCTGAGGGCAGACCTGAGATATTCAGACAGGTGTTTGGCCTGGGGTGATTGACCTACACCGTGGGAGGTGAAAGAGGTCCTGGACTACAAAAGCTGTGCAGGACTCTATCAAGGATTTGCTTTTGCTTTCACCCTTGCTGGCTCCAAAGTTTTGTGGGCCTTCCATGACCTCCAACTGCTTACACCCTGGAGCCTAGGCATAGTGCCCCAGCTCTGAGTTACGGCCCTCAACAGCCAGTGCCCTCCCCCTCCTCTTCACTTACCTGATGAGGTCTTGGCAGTGAGTGCTTTTCCCAGAGCTTGATCCCTTTCCTCAACGGTCACCAGTGGTCAGTAGATTCTGAAGAAGTGGTGATAATGACGGTGGTGGTGGTGTTGGGGTGACGTGGCCAGACAATTCCAATGTGACACTTTTTTTCTCTGTCCTATATCACTCAAGGGGGGAATCCAGAGCAGTGTCTGGTACATGGTAACCCCCCCAAAAGATTCACTAGGACTGGGAAGATGGTTCGGTCAGTAGACGGCTGTTGAACAAGCATGGGGACCTGACCTCCCAGTACACACGAGGAAAAGTCGGGTGTGGCAGAGTGCTGGAATCCCAGAGCTGGGGAGGTAGAGAGAGCAGGAGGCCTGCAGCTTGCTGGTTTAGCCAAATCATTAAGTTCAGGTTCAGTGAGAGATAGTGTCTCAAAAAGTAAGCTGAAGAGTTACGTTGACCTCTGGCCCCTACAGGCGCGCATACATGCGTACACAGTTACTGAAGTACAATGATTTATCGAGGGCGGATGACCACCAATGGCCGATCATAATCCTCTCGTGTTTCTGTCCCAGGAATGGTTGCTGACGGTGGGTGCTCCATCTCCTGCCGAAAAGCTGTCCCCAGCAGAATTACGACGCAGTTCTAAGTGTCACACCTGCTGCCCCCTCAGTTCCTTTTGGGTGAGTCTGTCCACTCACCCCCAAGTCATTCAGGGGAGAACAGCCCTGGGCCGGGGCCCCTTCTGTCCCCCAGGGCAGTGAAGGGCTGGGCGCTGGCCCTGCTACAGCTGCTTGGGGCCCGGAGAGGAAAGAATCAAAGGCAGGCCATGTGGGCCCCCACTTTCATCTCCCAGCTTCAAAGGCGTGCAAACAAACCCTGTCCCCATGCCCGGCGCTGCAGCAGCTCGCTGCTTATGGCCCCAGCCTGTCCTTCCCCATCTTCTCCTCTTTCCCAGAAGGAAGACAGGGCCCCAGACCTGGTCCCAGGGTGCCCAGAGAGCCCTGACTACTGGTGGAGTAAGCAGCGCGAGGCAGGGGCCCCTGTGTAGCTAAAGGGAGATCTGTCAGGTAGGGCCAAGGTGACTGAGATCCTTCGTCAGCATGCTTTCCCACGGTGGGCCAGCCTGGGGTCTGATGGCTCGCACACTGAATAGAACCTTTCAGTCAAGAGCTGCAGGGCTCAGGATGATGGTCATGAGTGGCTCCCGGGGCTAGACCAAATGGACATGTCCCTGAGAGTTCGGCATGCATTGATAATGACAGAAGGGTGTGGCATAGTTCATTGGTCATATTTACATCAGTCCTCTCATGGAAATGGAAACAATATGCACTATTGGGTTTAAAATGTTTCTAAGATGAGCTTCACCAAAAGGTTCCTTTTACTCCCTATGAATGTGTCACAAGGAAGTTGAAAATGGCACGGGGTCCCTTTTGCTCTTCTGGGAACATTTGGCTCTGGGCTGCAGTCCCATTCTGCAGACGAGGGGTCTGAAGCTCAGGGGGTTTCATCATGTGGCCCCAGGTGACGCTCATCTATGGGTTGGCGGCTGGGGCAAGGTGTTTAATGCCGTTGTCTGGGGGACACAGATGAACCTTGTTCATGAGCAGACAGTCCAGAATCTGGTCCAAAGCCTGAGGGATGAGACCGCAGAATAGATCCCGCGTCTCTGGGACATTTCTGGCCTCTGAACAGCAGGGACAGATGACAAGAGGCTCTTGGATTCAGATTCTGGGTTTTGCTTCTTACCTGTTGTGTGACCTTGGATCGGGATTTGTTTGTTTTTTATTATCTGTTTGTTTTGAGACAGTGTCTTTTATTACCCAGGCTGGTCTTAAACTCACTAGGTAGAGGAAAGTGATCTTGAACTTTTTATCCCCCTGCCTTTACCCCTGAGTGCTGGGAGTAGAGGTGGGATATAGGATTATAAGCCCTGTCGCCTTGTGCTGGGGACAGAACACAGGGCTTTGGGTCTGCTAGGCAAATACTCTGCTAACCATGCTGCGGCCCTAGCCATTCTGACTCTGTAAGATGAATATTAATAAATAATAATAATAATAATAATAATAATAATAGTGCTTATTATCTCAACTCTTTCCTAGGGAGAGGGCTGTGAGGACTGGAGAGCATCCCTCCTTCCACTTACACAGAACAGAGCTTCATAATTAAGAGACACACTGTGACTGTCCTGAGGGACATCCATCACCCAAGGTCACACAACAGATAAGCAGCAAAGCCAGGGTCTGGGCCCAGGAGCCCTGTGGCACCCCCATCCCTATTGCTCAGAGAGCTGGAGTCTAACTGTCACTATAACCATACCCTCCTACCATTGGACCAGGACTGAGGACATGAACCTGCACGGAAGAGAGCTGCCTGCCGGGGGACTGTTACCATACCCAGTGGTGAAGACTCTAACTTCCCCTCCATCGCTTCTCTGGGTCCACATGGGCCTCGGGTCCCTTCTCCCATCACTGATTCCTTCCTGCCTTCTGGAACTGTCATTTTTTTCCCTGACCCTCTCCAACCCCATCTGCATACTGTCCACATGCCGTCCATATCCCAGGACCATCTGCTCTGCTCCTGAGGGCCCTGTGGTTCCTGAGGGTACCACTGGGACTTTAAATTGGACAGCTCTCAGGTAGACACACCCCTGTGCTGCTCTCCCAGGACCTGGGAGAGGACAGAAGTAACACAACATGCTATCCACCTAGGGTACACGGAAGCTCCCATGATGGAGTGGAGGGGCCAGGCTAAGGAGGTTCCGGAAGGTCTGGATGAGACCTAGAAGGTTGTAGTGGACACCATGAAAGTCCAGGACACCCCAAGAACTCGGGAAAGCAACCACAGTAAAGGTCTGAGGGGCAACAAGATGAAACATGTTCCTGGTGGGGGCCAAGAAGCAAGGTCAGGTCACTGGGAACCCCACGGTGCAGAACTCGCTAAAGGCTGAAGGAGGGGGAGCCGCTCCCACAGCTGGAGAATGGGGGTTCCCAGAGGTGGTAGCAGGAAGTGAGTCAATTAGAACCAAACAGGGCCAATGGGAACCAGATGTGATTAGGGTTGGGGGCTCTTGCAGGGGGAGATGTTTTCCCTTTCCTTCCAAGCTGCGACTGGGGGAAGGGGAGAGGGAGAAGCCTGCTGTGGCATCCTCAGCCCCACCCCCACTCTATCTCCACCTTTGGCCCAGAGTGGCATTGGGAGCTTAAGACAAAGCACCAGTCACTAACAGGCAAGGAAAGCCACAGCTGGGGGTGGGGAGTGGGATGGGGTGGGAAGGATACTGTTCCCAACCTGCCCCACAGACAATCTCCAGGACGTGGGGCAGGGCAGGGACCTCCCACCCTGGCCTCTGTCTGCCTCTGTAGGGGTTCTTGGGGGACTCAGGTGCTCACCCTAGTCGCTTGCTGGTATTGAAGGTTCCTTGCTGGTTGGCCTGAGAGTCTAGGTTCTGTGCTTGGTTCTAGATGCTTCTTCCAAGAAGTCCTCTTGGGTCCTTAGGTTGGATCACGTGTCCAATCTGGATTCCCAGTGCTCTTAGTGTATTTTCTTGTTTCTTTGTGGTTTTTTTTTGTTTTGTTTTGTTGCTGTTTTGTTTTGAGGCAGGGTTTTGTGGCTAGCCTGGAACTCACTGTGTAGATCGGTTGGCCTTGAACTTGAAGCCATCCTTCAGCCTCTACTTTCTAAGTGCTGAGATTATAGATGTGCACTGCCAAGCCCAGTCTTTCTGTGCTCTGTCTATTGGTTGATTGATTGAGACAGGGTCTTTTGGAATCCAGACTGGCCTTTTTGCTATGTAGTTGAGGATGACTTTGAACCTCCAACCCTCCTACTTCACCTCCTAAGTTGATGGTTCTCAACCTTGGGGTTCGAGGCCAGCCTGGTCTTATAGGAGCAAGTTCCGACAGGCTGCAAAGCTACACAGATAAACCCTGTCTTGAAAAGAAGAGGAAAGAAGAATACATTTCAATGGCATCAACGATACCGTTGCTGTGGGCTCGCCACCAAGGTCTGTCTCTAGTTCCTTTCCGTCTGCCACTGAAATGCTGCCCAGGGCAGAGCTCGCTCCCCACTGCCCCTCTCAGCCCGCTGCTTTAGTTTCTGCCTCGGTGAAACCTGACCACTCTGGACACTTCATGACAGCAGAGTCACAGTCCCTACCTTCTGTGTTTGGACGGTATCACCTAGGGAACTATCCCCCAGACTCCCTGTGTTGTGGCAGGTGTCAGCATTTCCTCCTAAATCTTACAAAAAAGGCACTTTGGGGATGTAGCTCAATTGGTAGAGTTTGGCAAGCATGCAGGAAGCCCTGGATTCCACGCCAGCACTGCATAGGCTGGGTGTGGTGGCACACAGCTACGAGCTACGAGGCTGCCATGTGTAAGCATCCTGGCATGTCTACATGGGTAAGTACAGAATATATGCTGTTTGAACATAAAGCATATTTCCACTTTTATTAGGAGTGCATGTGAACATACATGTTCATGTACAGATGTATGTGCATGTTCATGTATGTGTTGGGCTGATACATGTGTACGCATCAACATGTGGTGGCCAGAGGACAAATCAGGTGTCATCTTGAGGAATGGTGTCTACCTCCTTTAAGGCAAGTTCTCTTGTTGGCCTAGAGCTCCCTGACTACACTAGCCCAGCTAGGAGTGAACCCCAGGATCCATCCTCCTGCCTCTGCCAGCTCAGCACCGTGTGTACCACCAGGCCTAGCAGCTTTTCATGGGCTCTAAGGATTGGACTCAGATCCTCAGGCTTACAAGGCGAGCACTTGATGGACTGATTCCTCTCCTGAGCCCTTACAATGTCTTTCCTCCTCTGAAGTCCTGGTCAAGAATTCTGAAAAACACCACCTACATTTTGGCATCAGCAATGCTCTTAACCACTGAGCCATCTCTCCAGTCCCCTCCTCCCATTTCTTTTTTTTTTTTTTTTTTTTTTTTTTTTAGTTTTTTCGAGACAGGGTTTCTCTGTAGCTTTGGAGCCTGTCCTGGCACTAGCTCTAGTAGACCAGGCTGGTCTCGAACTCACAGAGATCCGCCTCCCTCCTCCCATTTTATAATCCTCTCTAGTGCTGGGATTAAAGGCATGCACCACCCGGTTTCTATGGCAACTAGTGTGGCTACTGGAATTAAAGGCATGTGTTATTGCTGCCTGGTCTGTAAGACTGGGCAATGTGGCTGGCTCTTTTACTTTTCTGAGCCTCAGGCAAGTTTTATTTATTAAAATATAAATGAAATATCATGACATAGTGTTGATATGCTAGTGACAGAAACCAGTGGTCATCCAGAGGACAGTTTCATAACCATGCGGCCCCCTGATACTTCAGATTTGAGTCGCCTCTCACATTATGCTCTCCCAAGGAGCAAAGCAGAAATCCACAACTGTCTTTCTTTTCCAGCTTCCCTTGCAGCTAGGCTAGATTCATGTGACCAAGCCTCTACCAATCAGGTACAGCCTACGATTTTTACTTGAAAGAGTCCCTGGGATGGCTTGGTGCTGACGAGCTCCTGCAGGAACTTGGTAGAGTTACAACCAGACACCAGAGGAAGTGGTTAAGGAGTGGGTCATAGCAGGGGCATCCTGACACCTGTTGTGATTGAATTGTCTTTTCTGTGCTTAGAGACAAGCTGAAGTCTCTCCATCAAAGCAGCCCTGGGTGCCTGGCCATTTTCCACGTGTGAGTCAGGAGAGTGTGGTCTGAATGAGAATGGTCCCTGTAGGTTCATTTATTTGAATACTTGGTCCCCAAGGAGCAGAGCTGTTCCACTGGAGATCTGTCACCTGTGGTGGGCTTTGAGATCTGTCACCAGACTTCCCCCGTTCTCCATGTGCCATCTCTGCAGATCCAGAAGTGAGCTCTCAGCTGCTCCCGCCACCATGCCTTTGCTCCGTCATCGTGGACACACACCCTCCAAAACTGTAAGCCCCGTTAAACATCTTTTGATAAATGGCCTTGGCCGTGGAGTGTTGGCTCTGCGGCAGGACACTGACTAAGACAGTGGGTCCACACCCCACATTTCAACTGAAAAGTAAATATAAAGTTAAAAAAGCTTCGTTTGTTTGTGTTTCTGTGTGTGTGTGTGTCGCGCATGTATGTATGAGTGTTTTCAGAAGCCCATAGCGGGCTCCAGATCCCCTAGAGCTGGATTTGTAGTTATGAGCAGTCCAACATGCGTGCTAGGGACTGAACTCTGGTCCTCCGGAAGAACAGCAAGTGCTCTTAACCCTGAACCATCTCTCGGGGCCGCTCATCCCCATTTCTTTTTTGCTATAGGGTTACTGAAATAATATTTACATACAGTGAGATTTGCAAAACCAGGCGGTGGTTGTGCATGCCTTTAATCCCAGCACTTAGGAGGCAGAAGCAGGCAGATCTCTGTGAGTTCGATGTCAGACTGGTCTACAGAGTGAGTTCCAGGACAGCTAGGGATACCTAGAGAAATCTTGTCCCGAGAAACAAAGTAAGACATTATTTTAGAAACTTTGTGAGCAGGCAGTTAAGCCAATGAACTCCTCAGCTCTGAGTTCTTTTGAGACTATTCCCTACGTCTTCATCCCCTCTGGATACTGGTCTTTGATGTGTAACGACAAGAACCCCACGGAAAGATGTGCCACTGGGCAGCTTTTCTCAGCTCTGGCGCAGACTGCATGTTGGCAGGCTGATGTGGGCCATGGTAGAAGTATTTACACCGGAGAAATTGGCAGTGCCACAAATCTGAGTTAGATTGATTGCTTTGCTTATTGTCTAGACAGGAGAAATCAGTGGAGGGGAAGTGGACAGTGCAGATGAAATTTAAAAGTGTGTTGTCCCTGAAGCCGTTCACTCTGAACAGAGCATGCAAGCAAGCACACACATATCACACACACACACACACACACACACACACACACACACACTATCAAGGAACTATTCTTTCCGGATGTAAAACCCATCATCTGATTCAGCCAAGTGCCACTCACATGCACGAGGAATGAATGAAGTTTGGACATATGTCTTTGCTGTTTTCTTCTTGTCTTGTCAAGTGATGGCTCTGTAAATAGTTCCTGTGCTGTCATTCAGCAAACACAACTGAGCTTTATGGCTGATCGTGGCAAGGGGAACATCACTTCCGCAAGCTCTGGGAGGGCCTCTGAGTGAGGAGGCCAAGATGGAGTTAATCGAGAGCTGGAAGCTTGGTTTTTTGTTTTTGTTTTTCGAAACAGGGTTTCTCTGTCTAGCTTTGGTGCCTGTCCTGGAACTCACTCTGTATTCCAGACTGGCTTGAACTCACAGAGATCTGCCTGTCTCTGCCTCCCAAGTGCTGGGATTAAAGGCGTGTGTTACCACTACTGGGCTTGGAAGCTTGTTTTAAGGAGGGTTTTTCTGAACCAGATGTGATGGTATACTTATGCTGGCCAAGGGCTACATAATGAGACCCTAAATCAAAAAGAATGGGAGAGAAAGAGAGAGAGAGAGAGAGAGAGAGAGAGAGAGAGAGAGATAGGTACTGAAGCTTGACTAGGTCATAATAAAACAATGCAGGATTGCTGGATAGAGCAAGAAGATATAGGTATCACCCCATTTGATGCTGGAGATTCACCCCAGAGCTTTGGACATGTTTGGCAACTGGTCTACCACTGAGTCCTACCCTGAGTTCCACAATACAGGGTGTTTGTTTGTTTGTTTGTTTGAAACAGGGTCTCATATGTGGCCTGACTATTCTGGAACTCACTCTGTAGCCCAGGCTGGCCTCAAACTCACAGAGACCCACCTGACTCTGCCTCCTGAGTGCTGGGATTAAAGTGCCAGGCCTGGTGTCCATCTTTAATCCCAGCGCTGGGAGGCAGAGACAGGAGGATCTGCTGAGCTCATTGGCCAGTGAGCCTAGCCAAACAGATGAACTTCAGGTTCAGGGACAGACCCTTCTCAAAAAAATCTAGATGGAGGGTTAGGGGGACAACTCAGTGGGCAAGGGTACATGCTACCAAGCCCAAGACCCCAGTTCAGCTCCAGGACCCACATGGTGAGAGGAGAAAACCGACCCTGAAAGCTGCCCTCTGACCTCCACGTGCGGGCCTTGACAAAGTCATGCGCACACTTCTATAAGTGGAGGCGTGAAGGAGTGAATGAGTGCAGCTAAGAAAAAGCTGGAGCGAGCTCAGCACCACCTGATGTCAGCCTCTGGCCTCCACATGTGCACGCGCGCAAACACAGAAAGCTATACTGCCCCACCCCCAAATCTGTTGATTCGATTCAACGCCTATCAAGATTCCAGGGGCCTGGCAGGAGAGGGATAGCCCCGCGATGGAACATGTGCTTAACACGCGTGGCGCTCTGAGTTCAGTGCCCAGAAAAAGAAGATGAATAGTTTCTCAGGAAGAGCCTCCCCGCCAAAGAGAGGTGAGAGGAGGGTAACTGAGGAAGACAGCTGATGTCAACCTGACCTTTGACCGTCACATGCACGCAAGGGCTCAAGCAACCACATGCATGGGCACACATCCATGGGAACACACACATATGCTGAACACACACGCACACATGCATGCACGCACGCACCCACAAAGATGTATTCAAAGGCTCCTGTGCAAGGGCATCCATTGCTATATTGTCTTTTATGGTGGGGGGATAGAAATATCTTGAATATCCATCGACAGGAGAATGGTAGAATAAATAAATAGATAGATAGATATATAAATAAATATGGTGGGATTTAAAAAAAGTCCGTCCACGTTGTGAAATACTATGCAGACTTCAAAAAGAACGAGGCCGATATTTATGGCGAGCCGAGGGAGAACTCCACGACGCATGGCGAAATGTTAAAAGCAACTCGCAACAATCCACGCAAGTCCGTTTACGAAAATGTACACAGACCTTTGTTTGCACATGCAAAGTGCATGTCTGGAGCCACACACGCAGAGCGATGAATAGAGTTATTTCCAAAAGAGAGTTTCGCTGTGAGCGCCTCTGATCTCCTCGAGTTCTTTGCCTTGAGCAGTGACTTTAATCTAAAAATAAAAACCACACACGAACACACACACAAGGTGAGGTGCGGCGAGCTGATGCTCTCACTTTAGAGATCAGGACATGGAGACACGCAGGGGCGGTGCTGTCTTGACTTGCCCAGGTGGGTAGCCCAGGGAGCCACAGCGAGGAACTTGCTGTGTAGAAGTCTCCTGCCTGGATTCCCAGGCTTTGCTCCACCCCGTGCTATTAAGAAACCAGGACTCTTGTTTTCTTGCTTGTCCCCTGGGCCAAGCTGTTCAGCCACAGGGAGGTGGCTGGAGGTTGTGGTCTGGGCCACATCAGTTTTCCCTCTGGTCTATGTTTTCCCTGTGGAGTTCCCCAAGGCCTGTGAGGATTCCCTACAAGATGGAGGGTGGATGGTACTGATGCAGGCTGTAGACCAGAGGATGAGGACGAGCTGCTACAGCCTCCTCAGTGGAGTTTAAGAATACTGACTCTTAGGGCCTGGCAGGATGGCTCAGTGGTTAAGAGTCATAGCTGGTCTTCTAGAGGATTGGTTTTGCTCCATGAGGTGGCTCACGACCAACTGTAACTCCAGTTCTAGGGGATCAGATACCCTCTTCTCGTCTTTAAGGGCACCAGGTATACATCCATCCATGCAAATACTCACACACACACACACACACACACACACACACACACACACACACACACGTATTTTTTAGATAAAAGAATGCTGATTCTCAGGTTCTACCCCAAATCTGTTGTATCTGAATCCTTTGATGAAGGGAATGAAACCTGAGTTTTTCAGGGTTTGGGGTACCGTTCAGAGCTGTGTTGCTCAACTCACTTTCCCTTAGAATCACCTGGGTACTTAATAAAATAAACTCCCCAAAACACCGGGCAAGGAATGTATGTGCCTTAGTACTGGTAGTGTTGATATTGTTTCAAAACACGTGGAAGACTTTTTATTATTATTACTAGTGTGTGTGCACACACATGCACCAAGGCACACATGTAGAGGTCAGAGGACATCTTTGCAGTGCTGGATCCCTTCTCCCACCTTCATGTGAGTTCCAGGGATTGAGCTCAGGTTGCCATGCTTGGGCACAGGAACCTTTACCCACTGAGCCATTTCACCAGCCACCAAAATGATACTAGCATACCCGTACCCACGTCTGAAAACTGCTGGTCTCCCATTGAAATGCCATCAGTGTCTCTGGGCTGGAACACTGCTACCTGTAAATCCCTCTGATGACTGGAACATTCAGACAAACCTGGCGTGTTGTGGTCACAGCATCGGAATCGATGACAGGAGACTTGCTAGAATCACAGGTTCCCGTCCAGACCCACACTGACAGGGCCTACACTTTATTCTCTTTCCTTCTTTTTCTCCTTTAAATATTTTTGTAGATTTATTTATTTATTTCATTTTATATGTATGTTTTGCCTGCCTGCCTGTATGTATGTATGTATATATATATGTATGTATACCACGTGCATGCCTTTCATCTGAGGAGGGCCCGCAGAGTGTGTTAGATCCCTGAAACTGCAGGGAAGATGGGTGTGAGCCATCTTGTGGGAACTGGGAATTGAACCTGGGTCTTCAGAAAGAGCAGCCAGGGCTCTGAAGTGCTGATCCATCTCTCCAGCTTTCCCCCGCCCCCTGCCTGTTTGAGACAAGATCTTGTAATGTAACCATGGCTGGATTGATATGTAGATCAGTCTGTCCTCAACTCACAGAGATCTTCCTGTCTCTGCCTCCTGAGAGCCAGGATTAAAGATGTGTGCCCCAATGTCCTTTTTTCTTC
This sequence comes from Microtus pennsylvanicus, assembly GCF_037038515.1. Lineage (NCBI taxonomy): Eukaryota > Metazoa > Chordata > Mammalia > Rodentia > Cricetidae > Microtus > Microtus pennsylvanicus. Next base: position 76,319,624 of record NC_134591.1, read on the forward strand.
CTTCCTCCCTCCTTCTATCCTCCCTCTCTCTCTCTCTCTCTCTCTCTCTCTCTCTCTCTCTCTCTCTCTCTCTCTCTCTCTCTCTCTCTCTGAGATAGGGTCTGATGTGTTCCAGAATGGCCTCAAACACAAAATGCAGCTGACGATGACCTTGAACTTCTGGCCCTCCTGACTTCACCTACCCAGTGTTAGAATTACAGGTGTGTATTACTACCTCACCATGTGGCGTTGGGGATAGAACCTGGGGCTTCATGCCCAGAATCTGGGCCTTAGGAACCCCACAGAGGCCTAGAGAGATGGTGTAGCAGTTAAGAGGGCTTGCCATTCTTACAGAAGACCCGGGTTCAGTTCCCAGTGAGCACATCAGGCAGCTCACAACAGTCTGTTACTTGAGTTCTGGGGATCTGGTGTTCTCTGACCTCCATGGGTAGTTGCCCATTTAAACTCACACAGGCGCGCGCGCGCACACACACACACACGCACATATAAAAAACAATAAAAAGTAAAGTAACCTTAAAAGGATGTATAAAAAGGAAAAAGACCTCTGATTTGTATGTACATCATGGCTGGAGAGCCTTAAGAGTGCTAAGCTTCGGTAGGATAAGTTTAGTGAGCTCAACACCCAACGTTAGAGTCACCTGATGTTTAAAACACTCCCTGCCCCTGAGCAGCACCCAGAAAATCTCAAATCTGGACATTCATGGCTCTAAGTAAAGTTGCAGGTGCAGCCAGTGTGAGGCTTGAGGAGCACTATTCCGAGGCGCAGCTGGGGCTGGCATTCGGGCAGAGGGTGGTGTTTGAGGGACCTGGTCTCTGCACGGGCAAAGAACACTTGCTGGTGGTGGCGGGGTCTCAATCAGCCTTTCATTCTGCTTCCCAGCTCCCCATGTGGTGGACATGTTCCTTCGAGCACAGCTTCCTGGTCTGTGGAATAGAAATGAGCTCCTTTTTTTCTTCCTTCCTCTCTTCTCCCCCTCTTCCCTCTCCCCCTCTCTCCTTCACTCCCTTTTCACTCCCCCCTATTTTTTTCAAACAAGATCTCATGTAGCTCAGGATAGCCTTGAGGGTTTCTATGTTATCCAATCTCCCCCCTCTCCTCCTCCTCTTCTTCTTCTTCCTCCTCCTCCTCCTCCTCTTCTTCTTCCTCTTCTCCTCCTCCTTCTCCTCCTCCTCTTCTTCTTCTATGGTTTTCGAGACAAGAGTTTCTCTGTGAAGCTTTGAAGCCTGTCCTGGAACTCTCTTTGTAGACCAGGCTGGCCTCGAACTCACAGAGATCTGCTGCCTCTGCCTCCCGAATGCTGGGATTGAAGGTGTGCACTTATGATCCTCTTGCCCCCATCACCCCAGTGCTGGGTTTACAGGCGTTTGCCACCGCACCAGTTGATGCTGTTTTGGTGACTGACCACAGGCTTTGTGCATGCTATGAAGGAATCCTGTCAACTAAACTTTGCCCCCAGTCCAGACTGAAGATTTCTCAGGGCACCAGTGAAGGTGGTTTCCTGCCCACTGCGGCACCGCGGAAGTCCTATGCAGTGATGTGTGACTGTAATCCCAGCCATTGAGTGCCTAGGTCGAGGCTTTCAACAGTGCTCTGTAGGCTCTCAGGGACAGAGGGAGGCGTGGCTTTACAGAACCCCTTAGAAGAAGTTTCCAGAGGTTGTGTGAGGAGGGGCAGGACTGCCATGAGGACTAAGGAAGTTAGAGTTAAGAATGAGATTGCTAGAGACAGGCGGGTGATTTCTGTGCCCCATTTAAGCATTTTCTGATCTCACTGAACCTTCTGAATGGCTTGGCTAAGCTCACCCCCTTCCCACAATTCATCCTGAGTAGAGGAGGTAGGAGCCTCTCTTCTCTGGCCTAGGACCAGTATTTGGGGACACAATGACAGAATGGGGGTCATTTGGCCAGTAGGAGTCTGCCCCACAGGTGGGGTGCAGCCCTGGCTCAAAGCGCACTTCTTTAACAAGATCAGTGCCCCCCTTCTTCCCTGGCTCCCACCCCCCACCCCTAGAGGCTGGTAATTGGTAGACAAAGGAATTTCAGACAGTTGGGGACCTGCGTCCTTGAGTCCCTGAAAACATGCTATTATTAATTAAAGACTCTGGCTTCGGCGGGGCCTGGGCCTGCCTCTTTCTGGCTGGGCCTCAGACTTCCGTCTCTTCAGACGTCTCTTCTTGCTAAATTTTTCAGTGTTTTTAACATCAGACTGATGTTACATATAATTACCAACTTTGCACCCAAATTATATTTGACATGGCTTGTGTGGGAAATTAGACCATTTCAGTGCCTACAAATTCACCTGGGAAGCCGAGGCAGGCGTGCAGGCGTGCTGGGGGAAGTCATTTAAATATTACATGTGCCCTCCTGGAAATGCCAAAACTCTTCAAACTGCCAGGAAGAATCTCCCAGATTGGTCTCCCCCTCTGTTTGTCCCCACAATGTGAGGAGGGCAACTCTGAGGGTGGGGGGCAAGGTCCTGTACAAGGGGATAGTCACAGCGACCAGTGGTAGCTTGCTGGGCAGGGGAGAAACCTGTGTGGGGACTGACTTCCCCTCCTCCTTCCTCTTGCCTCCGCTCCTCCCTTTTCTGTGCCAAAGGAGAGGAGGCTCCACCTTTTCTGGACCCTGGTGAAGGGTAAGGCATTTTTGCCCCTAGATCTCAAATTTGCCTGGGATCTGGGATCTTGGGGTTTGGGGCTCCATGGGCGAGTCTCAGTGGAAGAAATGAACTCCCTGGCAAGTCCTCAAGGGATTTTTGCCTTGTCGTTTAATTTCCACAAGTCCTAAGTGTGACTGTTCGTCATCCCACTGGGCGATGGGATTTGGAGCTGCATGTGAGAGCATGTGGCTGGAGAACGCCCACAGGCAGGTGATCCCTGCCTGCGACCCACAGCCTTAGAGCCTCTTCCACTCATTCTGCTCACTTGTCTCTTGTCTTCCCCACCAGGCTGTGAGCTCCCGTGGGAACCTCCAAGGTCTCTGCTTCCAGATCGGCCAGCTGGGCTCAGAGAGTAAGCTTTGCTCCTGAGGACTCGGAGGCCATACTTGGGGTATACATGGGATCCACCTCCCTGCCTGCAAAGAGCCGTTCCTGTAGGGACTTCTGTGAATGCCAGGCCTGATCTGGACTTGGTTTTTCTACACCCCCCCGTACCCCCAGGAGTGTGCTGACAACAAGGAGATCAGGGAGCCTTCAGCCTTGCTCAGGGATCGTTTGAGAGTGAAGAGCTCCCAGCCCCAGACTGACCACACAGGGAGGACGCGGGAAGAAGTATGGGAGGAAGCTCCTTCTCTTGGTTCTAGGTGCCTCTGCCTGGAGGTTGGTGACAGACAACAAGATCCAGCTCCCAGTATCGTCACTGAAGAGTGACCACGGGGATCAAGCAGCCACCACGGGGAAATGGCAGGGTCGTGAGGACAAATGACACACCTCCCAGTGATGATTGGCGCTTGGTACATGCTCCCTGAATGTGACCTCCACTTACAGATGCCAAGTGGTATGGGCTAAGCCCTCTGCAGATATGATTAACCCTTGCTGGATAGAGAAGGGGCCGAGGCTCAGAAACGTTACCTGACTTGTGTGTGATCACGTAGCCATGAAGCAATGGTTCTGGAAATCAGACCACAGGTCTGCCTGACTTGAGGTGCTCCCTCACCCCCATCCCTCCCCCCTACCTCCCTGCACCCCCCATGCCCCAGGCCTGGGCCACGACTGTAAGAGCAGATAGTTCTGCCCGGAGAGTTGGTCGCAGGACTTCCCATCACGGTTTGTTGGTGGTAGTGGTGGTGATGGTGGTAGTGTTTGTGTTTCTCTTCGTGGGCGCCAGAGATCACCCTCTGGTACCTCCTTCAGGAGCTGCCCACTTTGGTGTTTGAGACAGGGTCTTTCAGTGGGGTCTGGGGCTCATCAGCTAAGCTGGCCAACCAGTACCCCCATCACCACCTGCCCAGCAACAGGGTTACAAGTGGGTACCACCATGTTTGGCTTTTTCATCCGGGAGCTGGAGCTCAAACTCAAGTCTTCATGCTTGCACAGTGAGCATTTTACTAACTGAGCTTTCTTCTTATCCCTCAGCCTATGATTTCAGAGCAGAAGACAGAGGTCGCATCTCCCTGGATTCTGTTTCATACCTGAGGTCAGGGCTCCCTGGATTCTGTTCTGTACCTCAGGCTTCAGGGACGAACCCTCAGAGAGTAAGGGGACTCCAGAGGACCCATGATCCTGACCCGTGCATAGTCTCAAAGCCCCTCTCACCCCAACTCTGACAGCCAGAAATGAGGGATAACCCTGCCAGGCGGGGGGTGGGCTAAGAGGCGTAGGTGAGTGACATTTTCCCCTGTAATGACAGCCCTCGCTGTTGGTGGCAATGACAGCCTTGTTGGGGCCCTGCACACCCACACACAGGCATAGGAGCACCGCCCTACGCCTGGCATCTCGTGCCCCCAGCCCTGAAGACACAGCCATGCTCAGAGGTCTCTGAGCAAACTGTGTCAACACAACTTGTCACCTTGAGCACGCGTAGACACGTGACTTTCAATAGCCAGACACCGTGCCTCTTTCCAGGCTCAGTCCTGAGCTTCTGCTGTGCCCCTCTGTGTGGATGTGTGGTGAGGAGGGCATGAGGGAGTCTGGAGAAGCCTGCTTAGTGGATCAGAGTTTCCTGAGAGCCCATGGTATTTACAAACATCTTCCGTCTTCCCTGCTTCTCATTCAGTCCTGGGGACAAACCCAGGAGAGAGCAGCTCTTTTCATTTTAGCCAAAACAGAGACATGGAGAGGTTTGGTTGCTCTGCCAGAGTCCGCACAGTGCAGTGGCCGAAGACTACGGCCTGAGGTCTGCGGGGCAGGCTTGATCCACCCTGTTTTTTCACAACCTCCCCTTCCCCTTTGCCCCATGCTCTGTCCCTTAGCACTTTTTCATGGGGCTCCTTTAAATACACTGACATTCCAGCTGTTTCTCTGCCCTCTCCTCTCTCACCTGCCCCACCCCCATAGCAGGAGCCTTTACACACACACACAGGCCCAGACACACAGACCCAGACACACAGACACAGACATGCGCACACAGAAATCACACACACATGCACATACAAACGTAAACATATTTACACACAGACACATACAGACACACAAACACAGACAGACACACAAAGACACACGACATACCCACAGACACGTACGCACAAACATAGACACATACACAGACACACACACATAAACACGTGCGCATTGTGCGCACACATACATATACATACACACACACTCACACCATGTCTGACTCACACTGGGGACCAGGAGGGACTTCAGGAATAAGTCATCCAGCCTCCTACTGCTTTGGGTCTGAGGTAAGAGGTGGTGAGGTGGGCTGGGGAGAGCAGAAAGCTCCTGCAGGTCTCAATGCTGGGTCTCCCTTTCTGGTGGGTGTCGGTGTCCAAGCTGGGAGGGCATGGCGGCTTATGAGTTGAGAACAGAGCAGCATAGAACATCCTGGAGGTGGTCACTCCATGTTTTATTATCCAAGATGGCTCCTAGATGGGTAGGGGTACTTCTTAGGTTCATGTTGGCCTCAGACAAAGGCTCTTGGCTCTTCCTTGCCTCTCCTGGTGTCTGTCCCAACCCAGACCCTGTTCCCATCTACCTGGTCAGGCCACTCAGTGTCCACACCCACCACTAGGTGGCACTAAGTGCCCTCAAACTGCAGGGTAAACTGCCCCAGAGGACTAGGGTCGGGTAGGGGCTGGTCCCAGCACCCCTACTGTGGCTTTGCCCCCAATGTGCCCTTCCTTGAGTGACACAGAAGGACCTAAGAGTACAGTTTCCTGTCACCCTTGCAGATATTGTAAAGGCTCAGGAGGTAGGCACTGCTCTTGCCCCCAGTTTACAGATCAGGAAACTGAGGCGCAGGCAGGTTAACATAGGAGATCTGAAAATCGTGCAGCTTCTGACCCTGAGTTTCATTTAAATCTTTCTGCTTCCTGAATGTTCTCCCCAAAGGGTCAGAGGCCTCAGTTGAACCCTGCATCCCTAGAGCTGATTCACAGTGCCAAGGGAAGCCTTTCCCTTTTGCGGGAGAGACTGAATTGGAGGGTTTAGGGGCCCGGGAGAAGGGGAATCCAGGGCTGCAAGCAAGGGAAGGGTGATGGAAGTCTCCAGGCTCTCCTCTGAGGTGAGGTCCAAGAAAAGCAGAGAAGAACAGGGGCAAGGGAGGAATTCCCAGCACCAGAGAACATCTGGGAAGACTTTGGAGCTAGTGCCGGAGGGAAGCAAGTTACCAGATGTTCCAAGCCACGCTGAGCCAGATGGTGTGGAGCTGCGGCCCGGCCTTCACACACACACACACACACACACACACACACACACACACACACACACACACTCGCGCGCGCACACACACACACACACATAGAGTTTGTGGTGGGTTGGACTCAGACCGGGGAGGAGGAGGGGACTCTGGCTCTAGAGGGGAGCTGGAGTGTCGGAACATGGGAAGGTGGGCTGGCCCCGGGTTCCCTGGGAGCCAGGATGTGCCTCAGGCTCACAAGTGTCCCATCTGCCACCTGCGATGACAGTCGAGGAGCCACGCGGTCCATCCACATCCCTACACACCGAGCACACGAACAGACTGTGCAGGAGCCAGGAGCTGGGGACGGCTTTCCTGTCTCCTTTCACCTCATTTAAAGTAAACAAGCCATAAACAAGTAAATGGGAAACAGATGTAAGATACAAAGAGGTGACCCAGGAGATCTTCCTGGAGGAAGCAGCACCTCCAGCAGAGGAATTGCCAAGCAGGAGTGAACGCAGTGGACTCTAGAGATAGAAGGAAGGTTGCAGGACCGGTGACCAAGTGCGTAAGGACAGGGCCAGGCTGAGGAAGACCCTGCTGGGCACAGCTTGTCTCTGAGGCAGACAGGCCAGGCTTGGAGGATGACATATAAGGAAGAGGGGATGGAAGTTGGCAGGAATGGAGCAGAGGGACCATCTCAGGGACCGAAGCATATAGGCACGGGCCCTACCTGAAGACCTTCAAGCCCTAAGGTAGTTCTGTGTCACCGAACCAGCGCTCTGGTCCTCTGTTCTAGATTCTGGCTCTAGCCCTGTTACTATGGCTGTGTGACCCAGAGTAAGTTCCTATCTTTCTCTGAACCGGAACTGAGGAAGGCGATTGTTGGGCTTCTTCCTGTGAAATGTGAGAGTGAAGAAACTGGAAACCAACAACCCAGGGTTCCTTCAGAGAAAAGACCCCGTCCTGGGGGAGCCAACAAAGGAGCAACATTGTGGCGGAAGCTCTGGGTTCTCTAGATCTGGGCTCCTAGCTCTTCCTTCTCCTCTCGTTCTTGGAGGCTGCACCTGCCCTCCCCCGCACAGTGTCCCTTCGTCTTTTTTTTTCTTCTCATCTTCTTTTTAGAATAAAAACGCTGGCCGCTCGCGGCTCTCTGATGTTTATGCCTCAGTAATACATTATGTATTATTTTGTTTTAAGCGCAGCTTTTGCCTCCTGACAGTAACAATAAAATGTGACTACGGCATCGCTAACACAGACAGACTAATGTTTCCATCGCCCGCCTCTTTTTTTTGCGTCCTAAGCACTTTTGAAAAGCTCCTTTTATATTCCTAATAAAATTATAGCAAAATACATCGATTTACTGGAAAAGAGTTTAGGGTCGGGTAGGGTATTTCTCCCCCTCCCCTGGAGCGGGCCGCTGCTTCCCCCATCAAAGGCGGAAACATATTTTGAATCAACCTTCTAAAGTGCCACTTGACCCTTAGCCCCAGGTGGCATCTACTGACCTGCTTGCTGCTGGTGGTGCTGGTGGGGCTAAGGAGTCAGGCTTGGTGGTGGGAAGTGGGGTGTCTCTGTGCTGGGCGTGCTTATGCCTCTGTATGCCAGGTATGCCTGTGTGTTGGGGTGTCCACATTTGCTGGAGTGTTGAGGAGGTGTGTAAGGATGGCCACGGATCTGAGTGTGTGCGGCGGGTAGTGCACTGGTGTGTAACCTGGCCACACCTGTCTGGGAGGGCCTGGGAGCTGTGGGTTGAAGGGGGTGCCTGGATGCTACTGTGTTGATGGGGCCCTAGGGCTAGGCAGTGGGTGTTTGTGGGTTTGTGGTTCTGGGACCCATGAGGGGTGGCCTAGGTGAGACAGGGTTCCTGGGCTTGGTTCTCTCCAATGGGGATACCAGCAGTGTCCCAAGGCTAAGATATCAGCGTTTTTCCCATGAGAAAATGGGGTTTCACCCCCTACGGCTCCCCGATTCCATCTCATGTTGGCTGTGTGTTAGTGAGTCCGGCTTACACCCGACAGAATGGAGCACGGGGAGCTGCTTCCTGGGGTAGAGGCCACAGTCAGCCTAGATGGCCCCGCGGGGCTTTCAGGCTGCTTAAGCCAGCAGAGATGAGATCTCTCGGGTGGCCTCCTGGCAGGGTGGCATTGAGCGGCAGGCTGGGAAAGTGCCCTGGTGTTCTGGTCATATGCAGGAGAAGCTGTCAATGGAGGAACTGGACCTGTCTCCAAGGAACTCCGCGAAAACGGCAAGGAAGGTGCTCTCCAGGGGGCCAGTGTGTGGGCAGGAGGAGGTCCTGGGGGGCTAAGCGGCAAGAGACACCTAAACTGCCCAACGACAGTGAGCTCACCCTGGATTCCGAGACAAGGATTCTTTCTAGTTCCTTCTCTCATGTCCCCCACGTCTCGAGCATTCACTCTGACCCCCAGAATCCAAGGTCTCAGGATGTAAAGACACCCCCAAATTTTTCCCACCTGCTAGTATTTTCCTCTGGGGAGTCTAAACCCTCTAGGGGAGGGCTGGACACGGAGCTGGTGCTGGGTGGTGGGGGAATCTGACAGAGAACCCTACATCCGCTGCCCTTCTCCCAGCCTCCTAGGAGCAGAGAGCCCAGCCCACAGTCAGGCTTGCTCGCTAGAGCTGGCTTCCTCCCCACCAGCCGCCCTGAGTGTGTGTGTGTGTGTGGACTGTGATTCAGAAACAGCAAGAGAGGGGGAAAAAAAAAGAAAGAAAGGAAAAGGTTTTGTATAGTAAGCACTTTTGAGGGCGATCTGGGGCCCCTAATCCCGGGGTTTCTAACCACTGCAGCTAATGCTCCCTGACACCGTGTTTTGATGTCATTACTACATTATACTCACAATTTTTGAGTGAAAAAATACAGTACTTAGAAAGTCGAAATTCATAAATAAATTCATGTCAAACCGCACTTAATATTGATTTTGTTAGTGTTCAGATTCAATAATAAGGTACTGCGTGCATGAATATTTAAATATCATCATCATTTCTGCATCTCCTAATGGCCTCTGCTCCTCTACACTCAATTTAAACACAATTTAAAAACTATAATGTATTGAAAAATACTAGGATTTAGCAATAAATCATCATGGGGAGATTCCAGGCCTCTTATAGGGTGGCTCGATATGGCTTTCTCCCGGGACTGTACAATTAGATTCATGTTTTTAAACTTCTCAATTATCCATATACCATAATTTTATGTGAAAGTTTGTTTCGCTTCCCCCCGTGCCCCCCCGCCCCCCACCCCTCTCACCAGCCCCCCCTCCCGCCTCTCTCCGAAGGAAGCAGCAGAATATGGCTTAAGTGTCCTCTTAGCTAGAGTGGAGTGGGGTCAAAGGTGGCCGTCCTCAAACTGAATTAGAGGCCGGGCCTGCCAGAGGCAGCCGGCGCTGAGTCACTAATCACATTATTTGGGAAAAATATAGGGGGGAAAGAGATAAAATGACTTAAAATGAACTTGCCAAGGAGGAAGTGGAGTTTTTAGATTTATTTAAAAAGCAATCCTTGGCCTGATGAAATAGGCTCGGGCCTGTGGCAGGATGCGGTGGGATCCCGATCCCCAAGGAGGGTGGGAGGGGCTGGGCAGCATATTCAGTGCGGGTGGAGGGGCTTCCAGCCTGGTCTCTGAGCCCCACAGCTACCTGAGGAGTCCCTGGGGCAGGTGGGGATGTCCTGGGTGGGGGAAAAAGTTTCTCTGGGGTAGGGGAGCTGTGAGGCCCCCTCATCTGGGACTTCGAAGGCTGACTTCGTTGTCTGTGAGGAGCAGAGGGTCCCTGGGGTACCTGTGTGAAGGACAGGGCATGGTAGGGCCCCCTGGGGCATCTAAGGGTTTAAATGATGCCCCGATGGCAGGTGGCGGCATCTGGAAGTGATGGAGGGCAGAAGTAGATGAGGACCCGAGATCAAAGGGATAGCACCCCTCAGCTTGGAGTTCCATACTGACACAAAGCATAGTTGAGCCCATTTTATAGATGAGGAAGTCAAAGCTCAGAGAGGGGAAGCTGTAAGCCCATGGTCACACAGCTCATGAGAGAAACTTGGGACTTGAACCCAGCTCCAGATCCCGTGCTCTTTGTTCCTGGCTCTAGACTTCACCTGGAAGGTGAAGGTGTGGAAGGTGTGGCTGAGGGCCAAGGGGCTGAACCTTGACCTCTGAATTCTGCAGAACGTGGCTCAGCTGTTTGCATCCAGGAGGCGAGCAGGTGTCCATCTATCTGCTCATCTGGAGTGCACGGGGATTCAGCCTGTTTGCAGGCTGAAAGGTCAGTGGAGCGGACCTGGGTCTGGACTCTGGCCTTGTTGCCAGGGGAACCCCATATGTTGAACTGGCACCGAGGACTGCTCCTGGAGCCACCTGGGAACAAATCAGGTGGGCAGCTGTTAGGAGTGGACATCTGACTTTCTGGGGGAGGAGCTCTGGCTGGGAAGAGGGGGCCACACTAGGGGTGGCCCTGCAGCTGTTGGATGAGCCCAGAAAGACTATCCATCTCACTACAGGAAGAGCCAAGGCTCACCCCAGGCTGTCCGTACACCAGTCGCTCCGGGCCAGCCCACTTTTCATCCCTGAGTCCTACATCCCCACCTGAGAGCAGATGACAAAGCCAGCACTTGTCACTTCCGTGTCCCTTTGCATGTCCCCTGACACCCGGGAGAGCTGCCATTAGAAGATGGCATGCCTGGGGCGAGGCTCCCGTCCATGGCCCGGGCAGCGGTGTTTTTTCCTCCTACATTGCTTTGTCCCTGTCCCTTCTGTGGGTACTGTGAAGACTGAACTTGGACTGGGCAAGAGCCAGGCTGTGGCCTCCGTCTGGCTCGGCAGCGGGCATACCCATAGGGCAGAGCCAGCAAATGCCCAAGCATAGGACACAGGCAGGTAGGGAGTTCATGAATGGAAGGAAACACCAGGCCTCGGTCTCCCCTGGAGCCCCGGATTCCTCTCTCCTCCATTCATTCATCCGTCCGCTCATTCTGAAAACACCCAGCTGCCCTGTGCTGTGTGCACAGCCTGCTGACAACCGGAGGGCAGAACCTTTGCCTCCTGCTGTGTCCTCAGCCTCAGTTTCCTCATCTGTGAGGAGGGGTTAGCGTTACCCACTTACTCACTTCTGCCTCCACTGTATGATGTCACAGAGATGGAAAGGCAGGGTCGGGGGGTGAAAAAGAAGAAGAAAAAAGCTGCCCCCCACGAGCTTCTGTTCTCCCCCCACCAGTAGGCTAACAAGTCACACACAAATGGAAGGATTCTGGTCAGCTGGTTGGACTTCTGGCTAATCTAAGTGGGGGAGCAGGGATAAGACAGAGTGAGAATAACAAGGGAGATGGGAGCCGCTTGGAGCTCTTAAACTGAACGGCAGTCACCGAGGAGGTCTCTCCTGCTTTTTCCTAAAAGATCTGGGAAGTGAAGCAGAGAGAGAGAGAGAGGCGGGGACATACTGGGGACACTACCAACTAATTCCTGTGCCCAGTCCCCTGTTCTCCTGGTGGGGTTATGGGTGTGAGGAGGGTTCTTCCACCCCACACTCCATTCAAAGGTAATGTCTCGGCTGTGCAATGAGGAGGAGGCTGCCAGGGAACTCAGGCAGGGTGTGAATAGCCACACATTCCTGATACCAGGATTGCAAGGAGGCTGCAGCCAACAGGGGCTTCCTCTAGCTCCCTAGGAGTCTCACAGACCGTCTTCTTTCTAAGCACTTTCAGCCCACAGAATGGCTTCTCTCCTCCCTCAGACCTGAGTTGGCTTACCTGGAAAGCAGACAGTGTAACAGAGTCCCTTGCTCAGGGCCAGTGGATCTCAGACTCCCGAAGGCTGCCACCCTTTCATACGGTTCTTCACGTTTAGGGTGACCCCCCCATCAAAGTATCTACTTTGTTGCTACTTCATAATTGCAATTTTGCTACTGTTAGGAATTGTTATGTAAATATCTGATAAGCGACCCCTGTGAGAAGGTCGTTCTACCCCAAAGGGTCTCAACCCAGAGGTAGAGAACTGTTGGGAGGACCCCCAGGGGGCAGGGACTGTGGAGGGCTTCATAAGAAGGAAACTGTAGCAGGGCCACGTCCCTCACTCAGACCTTATGGCCCTGAGAGCCCCCAAGGAGTCAAGTTCTAGATTGCAGAGGACACCAGTCATGCCCTGGTCCCCAGGCTGTATCTTGTCACTCTGTATCCAAAGGCCATTTTTTTTTTTCTTCTAGAAAACAAGGGGCATTTATCACAAGTGACAGCTGGACCTAATGCAATCCCAGTTAGAGCCATGAATTGCAAATGCGTACAGCCGGGAGGTTGCTCCATTGGAGCCCTCTGGGAGGGCCCAGCCTGGGTTGTGGGTCCACTGTCCATGGAGAGGAGGCAAGGACTTAGCAGGGTGCAGGACTTCCTCAAGTCATCCTTGGTCGGGCTCCAACAGCCTCCTCCTTTCAGGCCCTTGGAGTGGGAGAGTGGGCAGAGGGATGGCTGGTTGCTGGTGGCTCAATCTACTTTTGTTTCTTTGGGATTCATAAGGAAAAAATAAGACACCCGGGGAAGAGGCTGAAGGGAGTTGGACAAGTCGGGTGGGGCAGGAAGGCCCCTGGCCCTGACTTTGACAGCTCACCTGCTTGACTGTTGGGAGGGCCTTGCCCAGGGACCGGGAACACGAAGATGCCAGGACATAAGACCCCACACTCACCCTGGGCCCACCTACACAGCTCACACTCTTCCAACTGCTGGCCCCGCTCCATCCCAGAGCTGGTGCCACCTCTGCACACGCCTGTGCCTCCCAGTGGGGTCCCTGAATGTCGCTACTGCTCTCCACTCCCACATGTGTGCCCAGGCTTCACGTGTATGTGCCCAACTTGCTGCCAGCCCAGCACTGAGTCAGGGCGTGTCTGTCTGCCTCTGGCACCCAGTGTAGACGGGTGGGTTTGTTTTCCTTGTGTGTTTTGGGTTCAGGGGGAGAAAAAAAATGTCTCCAAATGAGCTTTTCCTGGGGCGCTTTTCCCTTCATTTTTTTTCTGCCCAGGTGTCTCTGAAGGGAACCTCATTGTCTGTTTCAAATTCATTTGCACTTAACTCATCAAAAAGTTTTGCAAGAGCTGTTTGATGTCCAAGGAGCTTCTGAGCACCCCTCCCCCTCCACTCTTGTAATGAGCACCCCTCCCCCCCCTTGTAATGAGCCCTTTAACTCCTGGAGACCTAGTGCAGTCTTTGGACTAGAGTCAAAGGCCCGCTCTCCCCACCCCCCCCCACCCCCAGTGTGAGAGGAAAGGCTGGGGGGAGGGGGTGTAGCCAGACCTAGAGTTGCGGAGGCCCTGTCCAGCTTCCTGCCCTGGGACACTCCATCTCACAGGGCATCTCTGCTGCTTGCTCCCTATCCCATGGCTCCAGCCCTGCTGGGTGCCAGGCCCAGCTGTTGGTGCCCTAAACCTCCCCCACTAATTAATGGGTGCCTGCGAGGGCTGACCCAATTCGCCCCCAAATTAATCTCAATTACAACGATTTGGTAAGAGCCAAGCTAGCCAGCCTGCTGGAGCCGGGATTTCATCACCTGAGAACAAGGAGCCAGGACAGCTCAGTCCTGATGTTATCAGCGGGGGTGGAGCGGTGGTGGTGTGCTGGGTGGGGCTCGTGGCCCCAGGCACCTTGGCATTTATCTGCCTCATCAAATTAGTTCACACTAACTAATACTCACATTGGCAACCCGGCCCACCTTCTCCATGCCCCTTCCCAGTGACTAGGTTTGGGGGTTGTCTGTTCTGCGATGCCAGGTCCCACCAGCTCATGGTAAAGAGGGGAGTGGGGGAGTTGCCTGTGGACAGTGCCCTGTGGACAGACAAGAGACAATTAGCTCAGACGCTCCTAGTATCGCCGAGCACCAGACCTAGAAAACCTCGTCCGGCCTGGTTGCTGCTCCTGCCCAGTGAGGTGAGGTGATTCGGGAGCAGATTGGCTGTTGACGCCTGTGCCCTGGCAGTGAGGTTTTCAAAGGCCTCTCCCATCCAGTAGCACCGGTTGCTCCCTGCACTATCCCCCTGGGGCAGGGCAGGGATCAGCAACTCCATTTTACAGAAGGGGAAGTAGAGACTCAGGGAAGAGACATAGCCAGGTGGGTAAGCCACTGGGCAAGCCAGGGCTCTGCCAGGAGACAGGACTCTTGGCCTAGTGCTCTTCCCATGGGAGCACAGTTGGCCGACCCCACCTCTCCTCTCCAGCCACCGGCTCACTCTGCCTCCTCTCTGTGGCCTTTGCTTCCTCATTTGCAAAGGAAGGTGAAAATATAATAATGAAACCGGCTGCAGGCCCACCCTTGCAGGCCTTACACACCAGAGCCGTGTGCAAACGTGAACATGTCCGCCGCCATCTTTATTGGGGATATGGTAGCCAAGAGTTCCCAACTACTTCTCAGCCATGGGAGTTTTCCCAGGCAACAAGGGAGCGTGTGGTCCCCTCTCCGGGGGAACAGGACTGGCTTTCTGGTGGCAGGATCCAGGCAGGTCAACAGAGGGAGGAGTCTAAGGGGCTTTTCCTTGTCACCTTGCCCACCACCCTGCTGACTCCCAGGCCACACTACTCCAACTTGGAAAGGGCTGAGCCAGCACTAATCAACTCCCTGGTCTGGCAGGGCACGGGGACCGTGCTTGAGTACGTGAGCGGACAACTCAGGTCAGGAGACACTTCACACAGCTCAGGCCGGTCACAAGCGCCTTCCTCCTTGCCTGGCTCTGCCTCTCCCCAAGGCAGCGCTGGGTCTTCAGCCTTGCCTCCCTGTACCTTGCAGTCTCCTCACCTCATCTCTACCTTTCATTTCCGGGCCAGGCTTGGCCAGCTGAGGAGGAGCCTAGGGTTTCGTTGGAGGCCCGTCGGGCCCTCTGACTGGTGCCCAGTTGTGTCTACCCGTACCAGCCACATGCGCCTGCCACCCTGCAAGGGAGTACGAGCCCCATGAGTCTCCTGTTCGCCCCCCACTTCCCGCAAACCCAGTGGCAGGATGATTGATTTTGCGGGAAGCCAAGTTCTGAGGGTGGGGGTGGGGAGCCGGGGCGCCAGGGGAGCTTCACTCCATTTGCTTGTGGCTGTGAGTCAAAGCTGGGTCCCACTGGGCACCCTGTGAGGTGTTCCCCGCCACTCAGTTTTGCTGGGGAGGGGGCTCACAGGGGTCCTCATGGGATCTCCGACAGGGAGTTCAGAGCTACAGGATGCCTGACAACGTGCAGGGGCCTCAGCGGCTTTGGGCTCCTGTTAGATGCCTTAGATGATGTGATTGACAGCTCCCCTAGCGAATAAGGATGCGTGGTGATTGCCCCAGCCCTCTCTAGCTTGGCCTAAAAATTGCAGGGACCTTGTGGTTAGGTTGGAGTCATGGGAAGGCGAGCAGCCACCATTCTGGCTGGGTCTCCTGCTCTTGGTCCAAATTCAGAGCTCGTTGGTGACCAATGTGAGGACAGGGGAATCTCAGAACTATGTAACAGTCGTTGGTATGTATATTTACACGCACTCACATGCACATACACACTTGAGTGGGAATCTGTCTACATTCAGGTCTTCATCCACAAGAGCAAGCTCTTGATAAAGTTGTGCGGTGTCAGGTGGTGACATGAATGGCTGACAGAAGCCCTGGAGAACACCTTTACACGTGACAGCCCTCTGTGGGCTCCCACACACCAGTAGCTTCAACAGGGACAGGAAGCGGGATTGTCTCCCGGTCCTGCTGGAGATGGGACAGACCGAAACCCGGGGCAGGGCATGACTCACGGCCCTGTGAGTCAGTAGGCTGCCCAGCCTGGCCTGGGAGGCTACCTGGATGCAGGCCTCCAGGAAAACAGGGAGGGAGTCTTCCTCTTGTCGCACCTGTCCCTGAGCTTTTGGGCTTGGCACAAGCCTAGGTGAGGAATTGCCATTCTCTCTAGCAATGCCCAAGAAGGCGGTGCCTTCAGCTGGGAAGAGCGGCAGGCGAACTTCGTGGACAAGGGACCTGCAGGATGTTTTCAGGATGGAGGAGAGGAAAGACGAGGAGGAGGAGGAGAAGGAGGAGGAGGAGGAGGAGGAGGAGGAGGAGGAGGAGGAGGAGGAGGAGGAGGAGGAGGAGGAAGGTGAATGTGTGGGGGAATGAGTCTGAAGACAGGAGAGGGAGAAGAGAAATTTAGGATGGGACATTGAAAGAATTTGAGGAAGGGAGGGAGGTGGTTTCTGGGAGCAGAGGGCAGCTGGGGCCAGGGGGTCAAGGGGTCAAGGGGTCAAGGGGTCAGGGAGTCAGAGGCTGGTCTTCTAAGACTTCACAGGCTTTGTGTGAGATCTGAGGAAGGCCCTATAGCTAGCCTTATGTAGGGGCAGCTGTTAAGACAAATCTCTTCCCACAGAAGGTCCAGCTACAACCCTGAAGCCATGGCCAGGTGGGGGCAGCACCCCACAACCCTACCTGATGTTTAGTCTCCCCTGGAGTTCAAGGGAGGAAGGGGGCATCTCAGATGAGCAGAGGGGACCCCAAAGACAGGTCAGGTCCAGGCTCTCAGGCCTGTTTGCAGAAGCCTGAAGTGACCATGGCAACCCTTCCTGGGTGACAGCAGTACCCATGTATCCCCAGTACTACACAACAGTAACACCTTTCCGTGAGTGAACCCCAAGGCGCTTGCTCTTTCTCTGCATGTGAAAATCACAGCCTGCTTGGGAATATTGTGGGTGCCACACAGTAAGGGCTTACAGCTGAGCATTCTCTCTGCATATATGTAATTAGTTTATTATGACTGAGATATGGGTACATATGCTGAAAGACTTAAGACTTCAGTGGCACGGTCAGTTTCCCATGGTTCCATTTCAACGGTGGTTTAAACAATTTTTATTACATTTTTTAATATTTTATTATTTATTATGTATACAATATTCTGTTTGTGTGTATGCCTGCAAGCCAGAAGTCTCCATTACAGATGGTTGTGAGCCACCATGTGGTTGCTGGGAATTGAACTCAGGCCTTTGGAAGAGCAGGCAACGCTCTTAACCTCTGAGCCATCTCTCCAGCCCTTTTTATTACATTTAAAAATTATTTTTTAGCCAGGTGGTGGTGGTGCACGCCTTTAATTGCAGCACTCAGGAAGCAGAGGCAGGAGGATCTCTGTGAGTTCGAGGCCAGTCTGGTCTACAGAGTGAGTTCCAGGACAGTCTCCAAAGCTACAGAGAAACCCTGTCTCGAAAAACAAAACAAAACAAACAAACAAAAAACCCCAAAACAACAACAAATTGTAGCCAGGTAGTGGTGCATATTCTTAATCCCAGCACTTGGGAGGCAGAGGTAGGCAGATCTCTCTGAGTCTACAAAAGCTAGTTCTAGGACACAGAGAAACCCTGACTCAAAAAACCTAATAATTATAATAATAATATAATAATAATAATTGTGTATGTTTACCTATCAAACTCACCTAGTCTCTCGAAATCATTTCTTCATCACCAATGACACGATGTGGAAGGAACGTTAGGAAAACATCGACATGTCCTTAAAAGGCAACAATAAACACTACCCCTTCCTGGGCTATAGAGAAGGCTTAATGGGTAAAGCACTTGTGCAAACGTGAGGACCTGAGTTCAAATCCTCAGAACCCACATAAAGCCGGACTCAGTAGCACCCACATCTGTAATTCCAGAGCTTCTCTTGGAGTCTCAGACATGCCACTCTCTGGAAGCCTGTGGGCCAGCTAGACTGCTGTATGCAAGCAAGAGACACTGTTGAGCGCCAGCCCTGGCTTCGTGCTCTGACCTCTGCATCCACGCACACGCATTTTATGTTTGTTTTTTCATAACAAGATTTTTCTGTGTAGCCCTGGCTGCCCTGGAACTCGCTCTGTAGACCAGGCTGGCCTTGATCTCAGAGATTCACTCAGTCTTTGCCTCCAAAATGCTTAGATAAAAGGCATGCACCACCACTGCCTTGCCCATGTACGTACATTTTTTTTTAAAAACTGTTTTATTAAAAAAGTATGTGCGCTTGTGTGTGTGTGTGTGTGTGTGTGTGTACATATGTGCACACAAGTGCGGGTGGCTATGGAGACCAGAAGTTGAAGCTAACAGGCAGTTGTGAGCTCCCTGCTGAGGATGCTGGCAACTAAACTCTGGTCCTCTGTAAGGACAGCAAACACTCTTAACTGCTGAGCCATCTCTTCAGCCCCATCACCCATCTTTTTATTCACATAACACAGGAACACACACACACACACACACACGCACACGCACACGCACACACACGCACACTAAAAAGCAGCTCCCTTTCCCGACTCTAAACCTTGCTGTTTTACATCCCTTGTATGAAATACAGAAAAGTGATATATTAAGCTTTTAGCATCTTAGCCTAGAAAAAACTCCTATTAATATTTTAGCCCACTTCTAGCTTTTCTTCTTGTTCTGGGTTTGAATTCAGGGCCTCTCCCTCAAGCTGGGCAAGTGCTTTACCCAGAAGCCACACCCCCAACCCTCCATCTGTAGGTTCTAGACAAGGACCCCCCACTGTGGCATGCCCCACAACCTTCATCTTTTTATCCTTGGCCCCCTGGAAGCAAAGGGAATGCAGAAATCATATAAATCTGAGTTGGGATTATACAGTTTTGTATTCTGTTTCTCCATGCAGGCCAAGAAATTAATAGCTACAAAAGAATCTATGTGTTACTTAAGAGTAATAATCAAACAGGTATCCGTCACTTGATCCCTGAATTATATTCATTTCATTCCATTTAGCATTATGCTCTGGTCATTTTCTCATGCCGTGAAATATTCTTTGAGAGCTTGAATTTTAATGACTGACTGGTAGTCCTTCAAAGAGTGGACCATATTTGATTTAACAAACCCCATCTTAGAAATTTAGATTGCTCCCAAATTTTTACTATTAAAAGATCACAGTGAAGAACACTATTATGTGTAAATTTCACTCATAATCAGGACAATCAGAATTTCTTTACTAAAAGTAGATAGAGGGGCTGGAGAGACGGTTAGGAGCACTCCCTGTTCTAGCAGAGGACCTGGGTTTGGATGCCAGCGCCCGCATGACAGCTCACACTTGTCGGTAACTGCGGCTCCAGTTCCAGGGGATCTGGCACACTTTCTGTGGCTTCCTCTGGCACCAGATACTCATAGAGTCAATAGAAACATGCCTGGAAACATTCATACACATGAAATAAAAAGAAGCCTTATTTTAAAGAAAGAAAGTGAATAGGATTAAAGTAGGGTTCCAACTTTTTGGGCCAAGAAGATGGCTCAGTGGGTGAAGGGCTTGCTGTGCAGGTATGAGGACTTGAGTTCAGATCTCTAATGCCCATGGAAGGCTAGGTGTGGCAGTTTGTGTCTGTAACCCTGGCTCTGGGGTGGGGGGGAAGGTAGATGCCCCTGGGGTCTTGGCTGGCCAGTCAGTGTAGCTGAAACAGTGAACCCCTGGCCCATGAGAGATCCTGCCTCAAAAAACCAGCAAATTCACTAAGAGAATTGGGGCTAGGCAAGTGTTTAAATGGCTTCTTTAGATTTGTGATGTCTTTGTTTGCTGTTTACTTAAAGTGATTGCATTCTCTAAAGGGAGGGGTTCTTGCGAAGAGGAATAAACGAAAATAATTGAAGTAGACCTGTTTTATGTGTGCACACACACATATGCCAAACACACACACACACACCCCAAAAGTCAATTATTTTATTTGCATTTATTTATTTTCCCCAGGTGGGGGTGGGAAGGGTGTCATGCAGGTGCCAAGCACATGGGTGGCAGTTAGAGAACAGCTTTTGGGAACTGGTTCTTATCCATATCATGTGGATGCCAAGGATCAAACCCAGGTCGACAGGTTTGGTGGCCATTACTTTTAGCCACCAAGCCGTCTTGCTGGCCCATGTCAAAGCTTTATGGTAACTATAATCAACCACGAGTTCTCTTGCCGAGCATAACCAGACAGCTTTATAGACACAGCTAGTAGCTACTATTCTCATCCCCACTGTTCAGACGAGCAAGCTGAGGGTCCTAATCACTTCTGAAAGTGCAGAGCTGGACACTGGGCCCCAGCAGTCTGGCCCTAGAGCCTGGGCGCGCAGCCATTAGCGTGCTCGGGTTGGTCCCCCTGTAGCCTGGGCACTACTGCAGATGGTAGGTGTGTAGCGTGGAACTGAGCTGTGTGTGGAGGCGACAGACGGCATAATGAGGCGTTCTTCAGGCTGTTAAAAGGTGGTCAGCCCTCCAGCAAAAAGAGCTGTTTCAGGAAACAGAGCTGTTGAAAGCAGGGTGGGGAGTGGGAGGGAGGCCAGCTGAAACCCAGACAGGGTGGCAAGCCAGGAGGGAGGTGAGGGAGGGAGCTCTCCTGAGCTCCGAGAGGAGAGCGCGTCTAAGCAGTGGGATCTTAGCCTAGAAGGTGTGCAAAGGCCCTGCAGGCAGGAGTGGGCTGTCTCAGAGCATCAAAGAGGCGAAGAGGACTGGAGCAGAAGGAGATAGATGGGCAGGGGGAGCAGACAGCCAATGAAGGGGGTGCATATCTCCCGGTTCTGGGCTACCGAACAGTCTGGGGCTGAGCAGCCATGCGTCTTGTCTTTTCTTTTCTTTTCTTTCTTTCTTTCTTTCTTTTTCTTTTCTTTTTTTCTTTTTTGGTTTTTGGTTTTTAGAGACAGAGTTTCTCTGTGGCTTTGGTGCCTGTCCTAGAACTAGCTCTTATAGACTAGGCTGGCCTCGAACTCACAGAGATCCGCCTGCCTCTGTCTCTCAGGTGCTGGGATTAAAGGTGTGTGCCACCACCGCCTGGCTGCCGTGCGGAATAGACGAGTGGGTGTGATTTACCATCTGACCTCTGTGTCTACATATGACCTCAGTATGCGCAGTGGAGACTGCCCACTGGGGACAAAGGTGTGAGAGAGGAGGCTACATCCATGACAGAGGGAGAGATGGTGGTGGCCTGGGCCAGGCTGATGTGTGGCTGTGTGGAGGGGAAAGATGTTTCTTCTTGGACTGGGGAACAGAATCTACTTTGCTGTCAATCCCCTATTGGATAATAGGAGCAGAGAGGGGAGGTGGAGATGTGGCTCAGCTGCAGAGAGCTGGCCTTGCATGCTCAAGGCGCTGGGTTCGATCCCACACACCACATGCATAAGCCAGGCATGATGGTACACGCCTGTATTCTTAGTACTTGGGAGGTAGAGGCAGGAAAATCAAGAAGTTCAAGACCATCTTTGGGTACATAGAGAGTTTGAAGCCAGCCTGGACTACCTGGGACACTGTTGCAAATAAAACAAATAACACACATTAAAAAAAACAGACAAACAAACAAAAAAAACAAAAAAACCAAGTTGAATGGTGTTGGTGCACACCTTTAATCCCAGCACTTGAGTGGCAGAAGCAGGTGGACTTCTGTGAGTTTGAGACCAGCCTGGTCTACAGAGCTAGTTCCAGGACAGCCAGGGCTACACAGAGAAACCCTGTCTCGAAAAAAAAACAAAAACAAAAATAGGAGCATGATCAGGACTCAGCGGCATAGTCCTCACCTAGTGTGCAGGACATACTAGGTTCCATAGCTAGCTCTTGGGAAGGGAGAAAAAGCATTAAAGCAGAGAGGGCTCAAGGAGGCCTCAAGGTTTGGCGTCAGATCTCTGGGGGAGGGAGACTGGGTTGTTATGAACTATGCTCTGTTCCCTGCTGGGTACTTGCAAGGGCCATGCATCTCAGGGCCTTGAAGTCTCCATTAAGTGTAGCCAGGAGGCTGATCCTAGCCTGAGCTACGGGTGGAAGTGGTGGAGTCCCTCTAGCCCATAGACTCCATGTTAAGGATATTTGGGGAGCCTGTGCTAAGGTGTGAACCTCCACCAACTGGGTTCCCGTAACTCTGGAAGGAGAGCCTTCCACCTACTCTGTGCTGGACATGCATCATCAGCATGAAAGAAGGCAAGTCTTGTTTTCCGAGACACCGAGTTCCAAGTCTGTGATTTGTTATCACAGCACGCTTTATCCTAGTTGGCCCGTCAGCAGGACTTCCACGGCAGGCCGTGCGTTTCATTCAGGCCACAGACTGGTGGGATATCCTGCACATGAGAGGAGCACCACACACGCGGTCACAGCCATGCTCAGGCCCCCCCTCCCCGGCTGCCCATTTGGCTTGCTGGCTGCTCCTGAGAGCCTGAACCCTCCTGCCTCCAGCCCCAGACTTGCCACAGCTGTCTCTTGGCAGGGGCGACGGGCAGGTCTTCCCTGTGGCTATGGCGCTAGGGTCCGGATATAGAGACAAGAATGGGGATATGTGGACTTGGTCTGGCTGCCAGCTCCAGGAAACAGCCTCTTGGGTTGGATCAGGTCACACTAAGGGTGAGCACTGGGGCCCAGCCACCCTCCAGCAGCTTCAGCGTGCTCTGCAGGATGCATGGACCCTAGGTATAGACTCAGAAAGAAATATGATTTGTAGAACCGCAGGAATTTGAGGTGCTGATTAGCCCCACCCTTTACATAAGGGCTGCTCTGGGGTCTCCCATCCCAGCCTGAAGTTCATTTCTTCCTGGTCAGCCTGCCCACGGCTTAAACAACAACAACAACAACAAAAAAGCAAAACAATGTGTAGCACTAAAGGTTTGTGTGTTTTGTGTGTTCATATTCACTTTGTGTGTGTGTGTGTGACATTTACACATGGGTTCACCTGTGTGTGTAGGCCAGCAACTGACATCCAACCTTTTTCTTTTGTTGTTTGTTTTTGTTTTTGGAGCCAAGGTTTCTCTTTGTAACAGCCCTGGCTGTTCTGGAACTAGCTTTGGTAGACCAGGCTGGCCTCGAACTCACAGAGATTAGCCTGCCACCCAAGTGCCATCCTAGCACTCAGGTGGCTGAGGCAGGAAGATTGCTACAAGTTTGAGGCCCGCAGGGACTTCAGAAAGTCATTCTTTTCTCAACAAAGCAAAAAGAAACCGACAGCTCTGGTGGTGGTGGTGGAGGGGGTTGTTTCCAGACCTGGCCCGGCTCAATGGAGCGAACCTGTAAGAGGACTCGGCACTTGCGAAAGCCTAGAGGTAGGGGCTGTACAGCTCTGGCCAGTTGGGTGGGTCACCCACAGCGCAGCGGCCGCCTTGCAGGAGCCAGCTCGCCCCGCCCCTGGGGGTCGCCCGTCGTAGGCCGGGGGCGTCTAATGCGCCCGTGGCCGTTCCGGGGAGTGGTCCCGCCGCGCTAATGTGCGGTCGCCCCGCCCCGCCAGCAGTGGTGCCCCGGTGTCGACCCCGAGCGCAGATCGATACGCATCAGGCGGGCAGCCCCGGTCCCCTCCCCGCCCACAACCCGTCTTCCAAGCTCCAGTCCTCCTTCTCTGCTCCTTAGGACCTGCTTCCGCCCTCTGGCTTCCGTGGAGCCTGGGAATCCCCGGGTGAGTGGGTGGGGGGGCCTAAGACCAAGGCCATGGTCAGTCAGCAACCCAAGGCAGGGTCCTGGGGAGGAAATGAATGAACTACTCCAATGCAAAACTTCAGGGTCCTTAAACAAGAAAAATCGAGACAAACAGTACTGTTAAAAAGCAAAATTAAGGCCCGTGGATGTGGCTCTGGTGGCAAACAGCTTGCTTAGCATACAGGAAGTCCGGGGTTCCTCAGCAGCCCATAAATTGGATGTGGTGGAGCACCTGTAATCCCAGAACTCACTCTGGAGCGGAGGCAGGAGGAGCAGAAATTCAAGGACAATTTTCAGAGGCTAGAAAGTGAGTTTGAGGCTAACCTGGGATGAGGGAGGTCATGAAAAGGCCTGGGGGAAGACTGCCTGAAGGCTCAAGCGCTTGCTTTGCCACAGAAAGTCCAGAGTTCCTTTCCCCAGAGTCCACATAAAAGCTGCCAGGTGTAGTGGTACTCTGGTACTCCCAAGTGGGCACAGGTGATCCCCTGAGAAAGCTGACTAGCTAAACCCGTTGAACTGGTGCGTGCGTGTGTGCGCGCGCAAGGAGACCCTGTCTCAGCAAATAAATTGGAAAGTGGAGTCAGAGTGGGGAGGCACAGTGGGTGAAATCACTTATGGAATAAGTCTGGAGACCTGAGCTAGACCCCTGGAGTCGTGGAAGTTTTCACACATGAGCCAGGGCACGAGCCCACACTCATTCCCCACACCATGATAATAAACAAAAAATTTTAAAAATTAACAACAAAAGTTAACAAAGAAGTGGGCGTGATAGAAGAAGGCAGCAAGCACCCCGTCCCTTACAGGTGGCACACACGATGTCAGGTGCACCTGCACAAATGCCGACAGCCACGCACCCAGGCACACACACCACACACATGCAGTAACTAACTAAATACAAAAATTAAGGGAAAATTAATGCAAAAAAAATCCTCAGTGATCAAAAATAAATCAAAATTTTAAATGAAGCTAAGATCAGTAAAGGCTGAACCATATTGGAGCCTGAGGCAAAGGGAAAAAAAATCAAGGATCTGGATCCTGTTTCATTTAAATGTTGAATACTTTGTTCGTCGCAGATTGTGCACAGGGGGGACTCGGATTGTGGCTGAAACTCACTTCTGGGACTAGTCACGACGGGTGTGACAATCGAACAAATGCCCTCACCTTCATTACCTTAAACTATTTTGGGGGAAGGGTTGAACTCAGGGCCTCCTGTGTACCAGGTAACTGCCATATCTCCAGCACCCTTCCCCTTTTTAAAATTGTGCTTCTTGCAACAAGGGTCTCCTGTAGCCCAGGCTGGCCTTGAACTTGCTATGTAACAGAGTATGGCTTTGAACTCTTCTTAATTTCGAGTTCTGGGTTTACAAGCATGTGCCACCACTCTCAATGCCTCGATTTATTCATTAATTTCTAAAATTTTGTTTGAGACAGTATGGCACTGTGTAGTTTAGTCTGACCTGGAATTCTCCTGCCTCCGCACCCTGAGTCTTAGGATTATGGATTGTAGCATGATGCCTTCTCTTAGTTTTTTTGCTGTTGTTGCGAAAAGCCCTCATGACTTTACGAGGCATTTTCTCACCATACAATTCGCTTCTTGAAGGTTTTCTATCCCCTGATTTTCATTATCTCTAGAGCTCTGCAGCCCTTACCATTTGGGCATCGCCACCACCCTGCCCAGAAGCCCTGTAATCACAAGCAAACGTTCATTCTTTTTGGTGATTACACTCATCAGACCCTAGCAAGCATAATATTTTCATCTCTACAGCATTGCCTGTTCTGGGAACATAGATGGGATCATATGCTGTGTGGTCTCCTGCATCTCAAGGTTTGTAGCTACTCTAGCATCTATCGGTAGTCCACGTTTTCAGTGTGCGCATGCAAACGTGGTGTGTGTTGGTGCATGTGGCTGTTCTCACGGTGCCTGCTGTTCTGCCCCATCTGCCCCATGACTCCCTTGAAACAGGGTCTCTAAATGAACATGTGTGGCTAGAAGTATTTTCTGTCCCTTCCGGTCCCCAGTTTCTCTCCCACCTGCCAGTTCCAATAACCACATAGAAGCTTACTATCAGCTGCAATTGTCTGGCCAATGGCTTAGGCTATTAATTTCTGGCTAGCTCTACCTACAAATTAACCCGTTTCTAATAGTTTATATTTTACCATGAGACTCATGGCTTGCCAGTAATGTAATGTTCTTTCCTCTTTCTCCTTTGGGGGCTACATGGTGTCTCCTTGACTCTGCCTACTCTTTCTCTATCTCTGTTTGGATTTCCCACCTGGCTTTACTCTGCTAACCCATTGGCTGAAACAGGTACAGTCACCATGGACGTTTTTCTATCCTAGACTCCCTAATACCACAATGCGGTGTTCCTCCTGTATTTCCCCATAGCGTGTACTTCCCATGTGCTTAGAGAACACTTGTACATTTATTTGGAGACATGTCTGTTCAAATACTTTGCAGGGTTTTCAAATATCTGAATTGTCTTGTTCTTACTAGCCTCTCTGCTGCATGGGACACCATGCTTCGGATGCTTGTCCATGGGCTTTACAGAGCTCCCTCACTATCTCCTTCTTCCTCTTCCTCCTCCTCCTCCTTTTCCTTCCTCCTCCTCCTCCTCCTGTTCCAGGGAATCCAACACCCTCACACAGACATACATGCAGGCAAAATATCAATGTTCATAAAATACAAATAAATAAATTATTAAAAAACATATGTACAGCATCATGTCTAGTTTTATGAGGTGCTAGGGTTGAAACCCAGGACTTTTGGCATGCTAGACAAGCACGCTTCCCACTGGGCTGAATCTCCAGCCCTTCTGTCAGGTCTTTATGATGGTCTGACACCAGCCAGGCACTGTGTCTGCAGACACTGTGGGCTGTGAACTGGCTAGTGTTTGCCCAGCTTGGAAGGCTACTCTTTAGAAGCTGGGAACGGGTGTGTGTGTGTCTGTGTGTGTATGTGCGTGCGTGCATGTGCTGACAGTCATAGACCGCCATGCCAGATTGTTGATGTGTATAGAGTCCCAGTGTAGACAGTTTCCCAGATGACCCAATCCCGGTTGCCGAGGCCAAGGCTGTCTGTTCAACTACACAGTTCCAACCCCTCTGGTGATTTTGGCACAACTCAGACCCAGTGACCAGTTAAAGAACTTGTTTCTTTTCCTTCGTACAGACTAAAATGTAGAGTCGACCGACTCTTTCAGAGAGCTAAGGATAAGGGAGTTGTAAAGGAAAGCGGTTTGACCACGCACGGAAGAGAACAACAGCAACAAACCTGAGCTTTGATTCTCAGGCTCCCAGGAGACTCAGGAACCGGCCTATGATGGGGTGGGGTCTGTTTTGGGGGACTCTCTAGAGTGTAAGTGGGTCATATTCAGGACAAGAATGGAGGTGGAGGCCAGGGAGGAAGGGTCTCACTGGGCAGGTGCCAAGGGCAGGGGTTTGGGCCAGTGGGGCCGAAGAGGAGGTGGGAAGGACCTGGACCTCAGCGGTGATCTGAGGAGAAGCAGTGAAGTGAGTGGGTGTGGGGTGTGGTGAGGACCGGCAGAGGCTGGGCTGGGAAGGGAGGGTCTGAGAGGCAGAGCTGATTTCCACAAGCGGTGGGGGTAGGGACTCAGGTATCAGCCAGTGGGAGGTGTGTTTGGAGATGGTCAGAGTTACCATATGTGCCTCAGTGCCCATCTTAGAAGCCTCAAGCCACGCGTGGCCTCTGAGTGCTGGAAGTGCAGCTAATGGGACTGAGCCACGCTGTCAAGCATAAAATATGCCTTGGGTTTCAAAGGCGTAGGATGGCAGAGGGGGAATGTCAGCCCATTAACGATTTTTATGCCAATCACAAGTTGAGACGATAAGATTTCAGGTACATCCATTTTAAGAGTGTTTAAACTATTTCATGTTTAAGATGTGCCTATCAAAAACATCTTAGTCGGGGCTGGGGAGCGGGCTCAGTGGACAAAGCACTTGCTATCCAAGCTTGAGGGCTGCCGTGTTGAGGACTGGAGTACAGATCTTCAGCAAGCCCGCACATCTGGACACCACAGCACACACCTGAAATCCCAGCACATGGGAAAGACGGAAAGAAGACAGCAGCATCCCGAAGCCTGTGGGCCAGATAGTCAGGTGTATACATCAGGGGACAAGAGAACCCGTCCCAAACAACGTGGGAGGCAAGGAGTAACACCCGAGGTTGTCCTCTGCTCTCTGCACATGCCGTGGCATGTGTCCATCTGAGTTCACGCATGTCTACTTACATACGCATGAACATGCACACAAAGACATATGCATACATACCACACACATCATATAGTCACAGAAAAAATGAAATAATAAATTCAACTGCCTGAGTTATATTCTTTTTGGACAGTAGTGGTTGGCTTAAGTTGTGAGCCAACAAAGTCGCCCTGGGAATGGGTTGAGTAGAGGCCCCAGGGCCAGCCTGGGAATGGGGGGAGGAATGGGAGGATGAGGAGGGGGAAACAGAACAGAAGTAAGAGTCTAGTAGCCCAGGAAACCCAGGTAGAGAGAGCTTTGGGGAGGGCCACCCCATGAAATGCTGGTGGGGGTGGGAATGAGGGTTGGGAATTGGCCATTGAAATTAGCAACTCTGTCATTGTACACACCTAAGATCCCAGCACCTGGGTGGTGGAGGCAGGAGGATCAATAGTTTAAGGCCAACCTTGGCTACATAGCATATTAGAAGTCAGCCTAGGCTATGTAAGACCACATCTCATAACAAACTGACCAATCAACAAGCAACCAGAAAACAAAACCAAAATAGGACAAAAGCAGAAATGAAGCTGAGGAGGGTACTGTATGCAGGGGGCATTCTGGAGTCCCTGCTGTGCCAACGTTGGACATATAGCACTAGCATAGAGAGGTGGCCCCTGCCCTCCGAGGACTCATGATGCCATTCAGAGCTGAGTCCACTCACCAGGGGCGGGGCGGGGCTAGAGGAACAGCAGAAAGCAGGGGGGTCCAGAGGTGCCAGGATTGGAACCCGGCTGAGGGCTCAGCAGTAATCCTGCTCACATTGCTAGGCCCCACCTCTACCCCAGGCAGTGGCAGGGGAGAAACAGAAGGAACACAGGACAGAGATGACCAAGATGACCCATAGCGGCTGTGAGCAAGTGCTCGGCACAGCCATGGCCTGGCGTGAGCAAGGCTCTGAGTTCAAGCCCCAGCACAGGGAGGGGAAGGGAGGAGGGAGGAAGGAGAAAAGGAAGGGGAAAGGAGGGGGAGAAAAGAGGAAGGGAGGGAGTGGGAATGGATTTTCTGGAGCCAGTTCTTTTATTATTTGCTTTATTAATTTGTGTGTGTTGTATATGTGTGTGTGTGCTGTGTTTGCTCTTGTTAGTGTAGGGATGTGTGTGTGTGTGTGTGTGTGGTGTAGGCCAGAGAGAAAAATATTGGGTATCTTTTCTCCATCTCTGTCTACTTTTCTTTTAAATTATTATTTATCTTATTTTGTTTTTATTTTATGTGTGCTGTTTTGCCGCATGCACTTTTATGTGTGCCATGTGCATAGTTCGTACCTCTGGAGGTCAGAAGAGGGCAGCAGATCTCCTGGAATTGGAATTACAGACGGTTGTGAGCTGCCCTGTGGGTGCTGGAAATTGAACCTGGGTCCTCTGCAAGAGCAGCCAACGCTCTTAACTGCTGAGCAATTTCTCCAGCACCTACATGTTTATTTTTTGAGACAAGGTCTCTCATAGACCCTAAAGCTCATCAATTCAGCTAGACTGACTGGTTAATGAGATTGAGGGATCTGCTTGTCCCACCCTGTGTCTGTCCATGTGCCCCCAACCCCCGGGTGTTCCCCCACCTCTTTGGGTGTGTCCCCCATGGCTTCCCTTGCTGAGGACTGGGGTTGATTCCCAGCACCCATTTGGCGGCTTACAAACATCTGTAACTGTAGCCCTGGGGGGAATCCGTGCCCTCTTCTGGCCTCCACAGGCATTGCATGCACATGTTACAAAGCTATGCAAAACACCTGTATGATAAATTGAAATAATACTTTTTAAAAATGAGGGCTCAGGTCCCTGTGCTAGTGCAGCCGCTCCTCATTGTGGTGGATGGAAGCTCTTGGGTCTCAGAGGCCGTGTTCCACGTAGTCCAGCAGCACCCGGAAGCTCAGCTGCCTCAGGTGAATTCTTCAGCCTCGATTTGCTCCTGTAAACTGGAACCCATGAATTCGGGGCAACACCACATCAGCAACCAAGGCATATAAACTACCAGGCACAGAGTTAGGCTGGGACGCGCAACGAGACCTGTATCTGCGCAGGAGCTTTAGATACTGGCTGCATACGGAGCGCGCACAAGGAAATTGGACATGGCTCCCCGGAGGAAAGGGAGGATCCTGGGGAAGGTACAGTCTCAGGACCCCTTGCCCGGCATCCTCCAGAGCCCTGAGCCCTGCTCTCTGTGTCTCTGAAGCGTGGGCAGACTTCCTGGCCCCTGCCATCCCCTTCTGTCTCCGACTGTCCCTTCCGCCCTGGATAAACAGCACCTCCACCCACCCGCCTCCTCATCCCCTCACGCTTCACCAGAATTAAATTCATCATTCATTTTTTATGGTTTATACATAGTGTAATTTATGTTTTCAAATATATCGAGGTCACAATTTAACAGAAAAAAAGTATTTCACATTGAAATTGAAGGCATGTGTGTTCCATTAAATGGGGATGTTTGGGATGGTTTTAAAAGGCTAAAAGTAGTAGAAAGTAACATTAAAATAAAATTTCAGAGATGTAATTACCCCTAATCGCACCATAAAATAATCAATACCACATTCCATTATTTCTGACTTCCCTAGTTATAGCTTTTTTTGTTAAGCTCTTGAATATTGATGAGGTGAAAGGGTCGTGTCTTCTGGCAGAGGCCTGACGGAGGTGGAATTAAGGCAGTGTCATCTCCCATTAGGCAGGGAATGGTGTCCGTGGATCCGGCTCAGCGTCAGGCGCGCTGGTCTCTCAGCCGGGGGTGACACAGCTCTTCTGACAGGAACATGTGTGCGGGGGTGTGGGGGTGTCTGGGTGACATTTCTGGAGCACAGTAAGCATTTTAGGGACCAAACCATCTGAGCAGCCTACCTGTACCACCTCCTCAGCTTCTGGTGAAGGGGTGGCCTGAGACTGAGGATCCCCACAGGAGAGCACAGGGGTTCCACACCCTGCTGGGAATGCTGATTTTAGTATTGGCCCTGAGGATAGCTGCTGTCACGGGCTGCTGTGGGGCAGGTCTGGCTAAGAAACAGAGAGACTGCAAACCCTCTGGCTCAGAGGCTGCTGGTCAAAAGCGTTTGCTGCTCTTCCAGAGGACCCAAGCTTGGTTCCCAGCAACCCGACCCCTGTAATTCCAACTCCAGGGACTCCAACACCCTCTTCTGGCCTCTAAGTGCGTTCACACACATGCAGACACACATATGCAGACACAGAATTAAACAGACAGCTTGGTCTGTAACGATCACGGAGCTAGGTAGCCCCATTGAGATTAGTGCCCAGTGCGAAGCAGCCGGTGAACACTAAGTATGGTTATGACTCCCACTTAGAGAAAAGATAGTTCAGATTCTTAAATTATACAGGTAAATAAATAATAAAATAAATCTTTAGAAAACCCAACAAACCTCTGGTTCCCTGTGGGGGCAGCTAAGAATCCCTGCCCCACTCCCCTCACTAAACACAGGGGGTCCTCTTCTGAGCCTTCATGTTCCCGTTGGTAACATGGGAATGGCCAGATTGCCCCATTGAGCTGCCCAGCAGCAGGAGTTGATGGTGGCACCCTGCCGGGCACATGGGGGAGAAAGTCAGAGATAGCCAAGAGGGTGCTGATGGTGGTGACATAGCCGTCCCTCCTCTTCTCTGACCCCTTTGCCCTTTCTCTAAAACACTCCTGGGTAGGACGCTTGAACCAGACAGCAGCAGGCCACGTGAGCCTCTGGTGGTTTGTACAGTAGAGGCTCCACTCATGTCCCACTGTGAGTTTCAGGTCCATCCGGCCGGGACCCTCACCTCGGAACAGGGCTCTATGTGAGTGCACTCTGCAGTCCTATGCCCTCCCACCTCAAGGAGTCTGCAGCTTTAGCCTTCAGACTGGGTCCCCGAGAAGGGCCTGCAGGAGCCCCACCTGCCTAAGGAGAGCACCCAACCCAAGGGTCCCCCAGGCCTCTGAGCTCAGGAAATAGGGGCATCTTCATTTCTTGTTGATTTCCAGTTATTCACCAGACTCTAGATGGCTCCCTCCCTGTGCCCAGAACGTCATCCCCTCTCATAGCTGAGCTGTGCACGGGAGTCCGAGGGTAGGAACAACACAAATGTCCACCCGCAGACGGTAGAGAAACAGCAGTGGACTACTCTTCAGCCCTGAAAAGAGTGTGGATTCATACCACTACTACCCGAGCTTCAGAGACCAAGAAAGGCTCGGACCAAGACCAAGACGCAGAGGCCGGAGCGGAGGAAACACTTCAAGTGATCCATCTGCAAAGATGGAAGGCTTCCAGGTGCTGGGGGCCGGGGAAGCGGGGAGTGATTGCCTAATGGTTTCCTCTGAGGTGAGGAGAAACTTCTGGAACCAGATGGCTGCACACCCTGTCATGCGCTTAGTGTCTTTCAGCCGCTTACTTGGCCACGCAAGTGCAATTTGCCACGATGGGAGCAGTGTTTTAAGAGTGAGAACACCGTGGGGCCCAGGGGCTTGTTGAGAGCTCAGCTCCCGCTCTGTGGGGGTGCTATGCTCACCACAGGATCTCAGAAGCCTGGGACCCTGGGACTGGAGGCATTTCACTTTGTGTCATTACCATGAATAATAGACAACAGTGGAGTATGTTCTTAAAACTTTCCTAATAGAGATTCCCAAGCAGTAACACAAGTGCTTAGATTACCCACCCGTCCCCCGCAGATTCTGACACAGAAGCAGGCTGGGCCACCTGTGTGTGTGTGTGTGCGCGCGCGCCAAGGGCTGGATGCTCCCTGGCACCAAGACAGTGCCTTCTGTCTCCAGCTCCAGTCCTCCTCACTTTGCTCAGGGGCCCCAGGGACAAGGGGCAAGGGGCAGGGACCAATGCTCTGGCCCCTTGGCTCGGTTTCCCACACCCCAACCCTCTTACTCAGGGACACAAGAAGGAGGTACTAGTCTGACTGCTTCCTTGTGTCTCCGACAAAAGCCAGCAGAGGTCTGGCCACAGTGACACGTCTCAGAGGGGTTGTGGCTGCACTAGAGACAGACTCAGGATTCCCAGTAGAGCCATCAGGGCCTTGAACCCTTCAAGGCCACCTGCCTTGTGTTCTTACACTTTGTGTGCAAGGCTGGCGGTCACCAACTCAAACCTTGGAGAATGCCAAGCGTCAGAGACACTAGCCCCGAGAGGAGGCCTCAGTTTCCCCCGTAAAGGGATCAGTGAGTGCTATGCTGAGGCGGCGGAGGACTGTGGGGGATGTGGCTGACATCTCAGGACAGTGAAGCATGTGGTGGCAGCATTACAGGACAAGGACCCAGGCTGTGTGGCCTCGCTGGGTCCACCAGGCCAAGACTTGGATGGAGCCTCTGCACCACCAAGTTAGAAGAAGGCTGGACTCTGCCCACAGAGGCCTCTCCTGGCGCCATGCTCGGTCCGATAGTCCCCTCAGTAGCCATCTTATAGAAAAAAGACCCTGATGTAGCTCTGCTTCCTGATTTCTTTTAAACATGAAAGGGCTGAACTGAGGGGTCAGGGTGCTCGGGACTTAGAGCAGGGTCTTTGCAATTCTGCCTTTGTCTGGGACGAGGTGATGGACACATGAGCCCCCACCAGGCTCAGCTGCTGACCTGCTTCCCAGCCATTTCCTCCCCGGGTATCTCAGCTTCTCCATTTCCCCTTCTAGGTTATTCAATTAAACATTATTTTCATGTATTTGTTTGTTTGTTTAGTGTGTGTGTGTCTGTCTGTGTGTGCACACCCGCCATGGCATGCATAGGAAGGTCAGAGGACATTTTTTGGGATGTCTTCTCCTTCCACCATGTTGGTCCTAGGTATCAAATCAGGTCCTCAAGCTTGGTGGCAACCGCCTTTACCCACTGAGCCATCCTTCTGGCCCAGCTTCCCCCGTTTTCAAATGAGGAGCAGAGACTGAACGTCTTTGAGCCTCTCTGAACACTGGCATTCATCCACTCCCCAGCCCCTCTCCTCCCCTCGCCCCCTCCTCGTCTTCCTCCCCTTGCAAGTCCCCCCCTTCCCCCCCCAGTGCTGACCTCTACACATAGCTTTGCCAACAGCCGCAGACACATCTGGCAGCCACTTCAAGGGCAAGAGGACAACCCACCCCTGACGAAGGGCAGACAGCTGGTTCAGGATCTTGGGGCTGAGCCTGTTGTACCACCCCTCCCGATATCCCCCTTGTCCCCCGACTGTTTCTTCCAGAGGCCTCTGACCCCATCCACACCCCGCGCCAGCCTCTGTCTGCCCACGACTCGCTGAGACATAACTGACAGCAGAGCAAGCCGGCTCTTCTAGGAAACTTGGGAAATGGAAGGGAGGCCATTAGGAAATTTACATTTGCGAATATGATGTTTAATTAGCAATACCAATAAATTAATAGGAGAATCTTGCTGCGGTTCGGGGTTCATAAAACACCAGTCTCGGTTAGCAGAAGGATAAAGCGGGCGGCAGCCTGGGCTGTCTGAGAGGGAGAAAATGGGCTGTCCCGGGTCACCACCATCACGGGTGTCCTGTGTCCCCTGTGCTCACCACCCACCTCCTGCCCCCGGCACATATTCAGGTGGAGAGCAAAGCGGAAAGGGGCCACCATCCGCTGTGGAGCCCACAGGGCTTGAACTCCTGTCCTGCTTCGGCCAATTCCCCTGTGAAGAAACCACGTAGCTTTGGTACCCCACGTCCTTCTCTGTCAAGTAGGGACAATGATAATAACATCCTTCTTGTAGGGCCGCAGCGGCGATGCGAGGGATTAATGAGGCCAGAAGCACACAGAACAGAAAGAAGCTGCACAGAATACGTGTTCATTATTGGGATGCTGCTTCTGCTATGGTTATTATTAACGGGATAACGAATGGGGCACACCTGGCGGGGGAGGAGGGACTTGATAAACATTAAGCACTGTTGGCTTTTAAGTCTTCCCCGGTCTACCCTGCTGCTAGGCTCTCCGACTAGTCTCCCCGAGGCGGTCACCTGGCATGGTCAGTGATGACCCAGTTTGGTCCCAGGGACTTTCTGCTTCTCTTCTGGGGTTCTCAGCTTGGCACGGGCAGAAGCTCTGGATGGTTTATTGCCGCGTCTCTCAAGCACACATAGGATGCACAGTGTAACAGCTGTGTCCCCGCTTTGCTGACATCCATGGTTCCTAGTTACTCTCACTCAAGGCTCATGGAGATGGCTAAACCAGTAAAGGCACCTTCTGCCGGACTAGATGACCTGAGTTCAGTCCCTGGGACCCACATGGTAGAAGGGGGGACCTGACTCCCACACACTGTCCACTGACCTCCACATGGGTGGCTCTTGTGCAAGTGTGTGCACACACAGACTCGACAAATGAAACCACACTAACGGTGACAGAGGATCCCTCCCGGTCGGTGCCGCCTCAGCTCTGCTCCCACAGCCACCTGGATCCACTGTCTCATTTCCCACCATTGGGGTCCGAGGCACCATCTCCCGCCAGGATGCCAGGTTTCCCGGGCTCCCCGGCGTGCCAGCCCCGCTCTGCCTCCAGGCCCAGGACATGTGTAGCTCATCTTGGAGTGTCTGTTTTTGGTTGATAAACTTCTGCTCCTTCCCTATGGCCCAGCCTTACTGAGTTCCCTATGTCTCCAAGAAAGAATTAGAGTCAGCTGTGGGTGGTATGGGGACCATGCCATCTTTGGTCACTGGCCCCCTCTCTCTGCATCCTTCTCATCCCAGCACCGCCGTGCCCAGGGACTTGGTGGACTCTTCAAAGAAACTGGCCCTGTCCTCTGGTGACTCAGACCTCTCAGTTTCTGTGGGTCCTGGAAGACCCTGCCTGGCTGACTCCCCAGCCTCTGTGCGTTCCTCTCTTTGTTCTTGGGTGTCTCTGTCTCTAGGTCTCGGCTTCCTAGGACTGGACCTTTAATTTCCTGTGCATTCAGGAGCAAATTCTGCTCTGCTTGAATGGGTGACTAAAGGAACAAATCGGGGAGCGGGTTTAAATGTCACCTCCTACGAGAAGCCCTCCCCGACTGACCCAGCTTTGTTTGTAACCATTACAGGTACTGGTTGTCTGTCCCCTCCCCTCCCTGAGACCTGTTGTTTTGTTTACTGCTGCTTCCTGGCACCTGTCCTGGAGACTGTCACATTGGTATGCTAATAAGTATTCCCTGGGTAAGAGAATGAATGAATGATATTGGGATGAATGAGGAGGGCAAATGAATGAACCAATGACTGACTGACTGAACAAATGAATGAATGAACAAGGAAGGAAAAAATGAATGGATGTGATTACGAAGGCCAAGTCCAAAGGGCTAGAGACCCAGGGCGGTGTCGTCTGAGTCCTGGTCCCCACCACGAACTTGTTTCCCCAACTGTTTATTCTGTTGTATAAAGTGCACAGGAAACATGATAATAATTAAAGCAGACACAACAACAGGTAATTAATCGCATTTCCCAAATTTGATCCATGCATATGAATGAATAGGAGGTCACAGATTCGGTCGGTTGCGCAGGAGCCCCCCTGCTTTTACTCGGAGGATCAGAGGTGGCAGGTCTCAGAGTGCAGCTCCTGCGGGCTGGTCCCCAGAGAGCCCAGCTCCTCTTCCCACTGTGTGGGGCTCACCTGGGTCCCAGGCGGGAGGGAGGATTAAGGGAGACCTCCGCAGGGAAGCTCGGTGGCAGAGGTGCCCTCTGGCACTTACAGCCGCAGGAAGTCTCTGATGGTGAACCCTGTGGCCACTAGTTTAGCACGGGGTTTGTTAAAAAAATGCAGTAGCCGGAGATGGGAAGATGGGGGAGAACGGGGGTACAGGGTGTAGCTCAGTCAGTAGAAGACCAGGTTTGGTCTTCAACACTGCATCAAAAGAGGTGGTGGTGTACTACTTCTGTAATCTCAGCTTGGGAGGTGGAGGCAGGAGGATCAGAAGTTCAAGCTATAGTAGCTGGGTTACAGGAGACCTTGTCTGAAAGAGAGAGAGAGAGAGAAAGCTGAAGTGAGATAAAGATGCAGGGGTTGGAATCATTCAAAGTTTGCATGTATATTCAGATCCTGGGGTTTGAGTGGAACCCTTGCCCACAGTGTAAACAAGCCAACTCTGAAAGTCATGGCCAGGCGCTCAGACCCCAGAACTGGACCTTCCCTTTGCCTGCCTTTCTTTTGCCTGCTCCAAGAGTGCCCGTGGTGCTAGGGACAGTAGGCACACAGTGAAGTCTGGAGGCATTCTGGGTGACTAGAGGATGTAGACAGACCCCTGCCTTCCCTCTGGCCCCAGCAGTCTATTAGTTATGCCAGCCAGAAGAAGCTTCAGGGACCATGGGGGAGGGGGCGGTACACGGTAAGCTTCCATGAGTCTTTAGATCCCCTCTCTGAGAGGAACGTGTCACCTCCTCCAGGAAGGCTTTTCAATCCACAGTCTCCTTTTGGATGGGCTGTATCTCGGCTTCCCCTACCCACCTGTTGACCTTTTGACCTGTGACCCATATAAAAGGGCTGGCTCCAACCCTTTAGCCCACACCAAGCTGTGGAGGGAGCCCTGTCTATGGCCTCAGAGGGGGCTGTGGCGATTACCAGGCAGCTGGCAGGAGTCCAGGACCCGAAGTAGGCACAGAGCTCCGTTGTGCCCTTTCTGCCTGCCCTAGAGGGCACCTGCAGATGTTACCAACATGGCTCTAACTCCCCATGAACATACCTGTGGTCATGGGCTCACCCCTGTGACCTTTAACCAATGACCAATTTTAACGAATTTGCACTGGTGGGCAAATATCCAGTTCTGTCAGGGACAACCTGAGTGTATGCGCTACAGTTCCCTGTAGGGCCTTTGAGATGCCAAGACTGCTCACTGACACACCATGCCTCCTGCCACCGAACACTCTCACTCTTCCTCTGCGTTGTTCTCAAGTAAACACCCCCAAACCCTTGGACTGCTTTTGGGAAAATCCAAACTTATTTTTTCTTTGTGGCACATGCCTTTAATACCAGGATAAGCAGAGGCAGGCGGATCTCCAAGCGCGAGGTCAGCCTGGTCTACAGAGTGAGTTCCAGGACAGCCAGGGCTACACAGAGAAACCCTGTTTCAGAAAAGAGAAACAACAGCGATAGCAACTTCCCATATCCTGGAAAAGGAGAGGTCATAAACCAGAGCTTAGGACATGATATCTAAGAGGACCCTAGAGTCATTGCACAAAACCCCGTCACACCCGAGTTCCCGGGAAGCCTGACAATGCCAACAATACAGGTATTATTCTGCTCGTTGGGGAGGCCAACATCTCTGCTGAGGCAACAGGGCAAAGCAAAAGCGAACAGTCTGTGATCCAGGTCACACTTGAAAGAAGGAAATCCTAAGTCCAAGGCTGCTAAATGGTCGTCACATGTCACCTTGGCCGTGGTTTCCTTTTGAGGTAAAACTGTTTGGGAGGTAATTAGTGACTGTGTTTCACTTCCTATGAGTCCCCCTTGCACATTACTGTCAGCCTGGCCTCCAGGGCAACTGTGTTTACAACCCAAGATCTCCCAGGTGCACAGGGCTTGCCGCCAGCCCCCAGGCTGGGACTGACCTCTTGGGGAGGGTTTTAAGACACAAGACTGTCTGGGTAGATGGGTGGAGTTCCAGTTCTGCTCCTAGTCTCTCAGGTTGTGGAGAGAGTAAGGCTCCGTTCACATCTAAGCAGTGGGGTGACTGTCTTCTTGTACCTTGCTCTTTTCTCTGCTTATAGTTCCGATTTGCAGAGTTGCTGGTACTGCAAATCCCAAGTCAACGCAGCATCCAGAAAGCCCACGTAGGTCCCCACACCCATGTCACCCCTTCCTTCTGGCTTATCAGGTGACAGCAGTGACTGGAGTCGGTGAACTGTCATTAGAAAGCCTGTGGCGACGTGTGTTGAGGTGATGGTAAATGACACGTGGGAACTTGGCCTCCTTAACTACCTGCCTGTTAGGAGGTGGTGGCCAGTCTGGAGAGCAAGTGACCATACCAGGGACCCCAGGGAAACAGGCATTGGGGGATATGCTAGGGGCAGGGGGGGTCTTCTCTTCATCATCGCCCTCCACAGGGTCCTTTGCCCCAGTGCCAACACCGGGCAAACTCACCACGGAGATTCATTTGTTTCCAAAAGACAGCAGGAAAGACACGTTCAGGGCCCTTCTCAAATGTCAAATGCAGACACATTAACACATGTGTGACATGTCATATATGTGATTATTAATACGTGCATGTACTGCATCCTTGTTTGCCTTTTAAGGATTTCTTTAGTTTTATTATGTGCGCACAAGTGTTTTGCCCGCAGGACGGTTGTACATCACATGGGTGCCTGGTGCCTGAGGAGGCCAGAAGAGGACACCGGATCTTTCGAAAGTGGTTTCCAGATGGTCACACGATATCATGTGTGTGCTGTGAGTCTAACCCAGGTCCTCTGCAAGAGCAGCAAGTGTTCTTAACCGATCTCCAGCTTACCTTTCCCCTTTGTGCCAGGGAAGGCAAGGCAGTTTTACTGTGTAGACCAGGCAGGCCTCCTACCTCTGCCTCTGAGTGCACCCCAGCTGCATCTTTTTAACTTAAGAAAAACTTATCTTCTTTTTAGTGTTCAAAAGACTGGATTTCATTATGACCGTTTTATGCATATATGTCATTGTACTTTGCTCCGCCCTCCCCATATCTCAGTCTTATTCCACAGCAACTTGGAAGCACTTGTGAAATTGTTTGCACTCCTTTGTATGACGATCCTGCGTTGTCCAGGCTTGCCCTTTCTAGAGGCTGTACTCGAGGCTTAGCCCAAGCCCTGGTTCAGAGGCCCTAGAGGTGCCAGGCTTTCCCGTCCCACCCCACCCCACACAGGACCTCACGCTCGGCGTGCTCCCGGACTCTGGCAGCCTCGCTTCCTGCTCAGCCTTGGGGTGATGGAAGGCTCGTGCCCGGTTCTGGAGGGAGGAGGGCGGCGTGTGGACCTGGGGTGCGAAGCTCTCCGGGCAGCAGGACCGGTTGCGTGGGGGCCGTCTGGGCCGGGTCGCGCGCTGCCCGAGACCGCCGGTAGGGGGCGCCTTGGTCATGCATTATTCATCGGCAGCCCGCGTCGCTTCCTTCCCCCGCGCGGGCTGCGGGCTGCGCGGAGGAGCGGGAGCGCGGAGCCTTCACAATATTGTGGCAGCTTCGCGAATGACGGCTGCAGGGAGGCGGGGGGCGCAGCCTCGGGCGGCGGCGGGGGCGCGGGCGCGGGCGGGGAGCGGTCCCGGGTGGGGGCGAGGAGGGGCTGGTTCAGGGTGAGGGCAGAGCCTACAGCATCCGTCTGTACGTCCAGGCATTCTCTTTCCATCCATCAAGTCAGCCAGCACTAGGGAACATCTGGCTGGGGCGGGCGAGGTATAGGGGACACGATGGTGAGCAAGGTAGGCCTGGTCCCCATCCTATCAAAACTTCATCTCCAAGTGGTCAGGAAGACAAGTCTAAAAGCAAGCAGACTATCCCGATAGTCCCAGGTAAGCGTGCACTCTATAAAAGAACACCACGGGCACGGTGGAATAGAGAGGGCTTCTGAGAGGTGACGCGTGCAAAGAAAGACTCGGGTGGCAAGGATGAACCTGACTTTGAACACTCCAACCTCTGGCGTCTCTCCCTGTCTCACCCAATTGCCTCCAAGGATCGCATAGAAATCAGCTCCCCCACGACCCTCACGCACTTGAGAAGTCTGGGGACTTTGGGAGACCCGGATGGGGAACAAATTCAGACTCTGGGGTTCCTGCCTTGCCACTCTCTGGAGGTGAACTTGGAATCGTGGCGTCTGGGCCGTCTCGGCTCTCAAGGCGCCCACCTCCCATTCGGCTCTGGGGGAGGGGGTGGGGGGGAGACACGGAGGGTGTGGGCTCAGGGTCACCAGCAGCGTCAGGTTTCCTTTTACTTGTGCAAAGACTCGTTGACGCCTGAGCCCATCAATACTCTAATGACAGAGAGGCGCTGGGACTCCAGACCGGCGCCCCCACCCCGCCTCCCCTCCCCTCCCCCTCCCCTCTGGGCCCATCTTCCTCATCTTCCGTGCCTTCTCAGTCTCCTATCTGTCCCCCTCTGTCTCCTGTCTGGTCCCCCTCTCCTTTCTCCTTCCTCCTCTATCTGGGTCCTCGAGTCTTTCTTTCCTTCTCTGTCTCTCCTCTCCTTTGGTTCCTTTTTTTTTCCTCCTTCCCCAGTTCCCACAGCTACGGTACCACCTTGTACCCTGCAGCTTCAGACCCCAGCTAGGCTCTGGTTCTTCCATCTCTCCAGACTCCTTGAGACACCAACCTCCCCAAGGCAGGGCCTTTGT
Organism: Microtus pennsylvanicus; assembly: GCF_037038515.1. Classification (NCBI taxonomy): domain Eukaryota; kingdom Metazoa; phylum Chordata; class Mammalia; order Rodentia; family Cricetidae; genus Microtus; species Microtus pennsylvanicus. Next base: position 76,360,683 of record NC_134591.1, read on the forward strand.
GATGGTGGTACCTGAGCAGAGGCGGCTCAGTTTTCATCTCATCCCTCTGCCCTAAAGGCTGGCGTGGGGCTGTTCTTCCACTGCCCCAGGACATGCTGGCTGATGTAAATATCAAGTTTGGGTGTGGGACGCTGCTGAAGACCAGAGAGTTTTGGGGAGGTTTTTCTGTTTTGTATTTTTTATGACCATATATAATTTCGCATTTCTCCCCTCAGCCTCTGCCTCCTTGGCTCCCAGATGTGTCCCACATTGAAGAATTATCTCTCCTCCCTAGAGTGGAATAAATGCAATCAATATGAGTATTGCTCTCAGGGCCTTGAAATATTACATTAATGTTCCATGTGGTGACATTTTAGCTGGAATTTTCAAATACATTATGATGGTTCAAATTAATATTTATCAGATCAGCTTTTATATTTTGCAAAAGAGAGAGAGGGAGAGAGGGAGAGAGGGAGAAGAGGAAAGACAGAGAGAGCATTATTAAAATACAAAATGCAGATGAAGCCTAAAATCGATGGTCCATTTTCCCAGCACTTTCCAGGGGCTGTCTTTAGCTTTCTGGGTTTGTTTTAAAATTTATTGGTGTTCCAGGCCAATCTATTGGGCTCCCACAGCCCCCTGGCCAGCCTCCCCTCTCTGTTCCCTCTCACAGGCTTGGGTCCTTTCCCTTTCTGCCTTTCTCTCTTTATTATCCTGAAATGTAAATTACGACATTAGCCCGGTCCTTATTTTTTTTTAAACTCTCCGATGATTAAATCTGCTACACGACATCTTTGTCCTTTCTATAAATTAAATCATCTTGGCTCTGCACCTTCAACCAGGGGCGGATGCCACAGGGGTGTCGAGGCAGCAGGCCTCTGAGGAGGAAGTCTCGGGTTCTTGTCCCCTTCAGGGCAGACACTGGGGGCATTCTGTGGCATGGGGACGATCTCTCCCAGCTCCTGGTTTCTCTGTAAATAAGGAGTATGGCGGAGGGAGGAAGTGTGACAACATTCCACTTTATTTCACTCACTTCCAAACCGATTACTCTGCGAAGTGGAAAATCTAGGCAGATTAATGGTTCAATTCTCTCTCTTTTCTTTTGCTCCCCCACCCTGACTCCTGTTATTTTTTCTTCCCCTAGTCTTCTCCTATACTTTCCTTCTTTTCAAATTGTATTAAAAAATAATTAATGGGTCCCATCAGGTGGCTTAGCCAGCAAAGTGCTTGAAACGCAAGCCTGACAACATGAGTTCGATCCCCAGAACCCACGTACAGGTTGAAGGGGAGAACTGACTCCATGAAGTTGTCCTATGACCCCAGAAATGTAGGTGTCACACCCACGCCCATACACGTCGTGCATCAGAATTTTTTAAATTAAAAAGTAGAGCCGGGTGGCGGCAGCACACATCCCAGCACTTGGGAGGCAGAGGTGGGCGGATCTCTGTGAGTTCGAGGCCAGCCTGGTCTACAGATTATATATAACCCAGCCTCTTTGGGGATGATGTGTTCCTCGGGAGACACTCGCCACTCTCGCCCACAGCGACTCTGCCATGCTAACAGTGCCCACATCACTCCTAACTTCTTGTCCTGACAGTTGTTTTTGAGTCTTTCCTCCCTCGAACTGTGGGTGAGAGAACGGGTCGGAATGAGTGCATTTGGCCAGGTGCACAGAACTGCACGCAGGCTACTGTGGCTCACGAGCGCCAGCACACAAATGCAGCCACGGGGACGCTGTAAGACTGACTACAGAGAGCGAGCCACCCTCCCGATTTCTCTCTGCTGCTGATCTGGCCAAAAGAACTACAGGAAACTCAAAAAAGAAAAGGAGAAGGGATCGATTATTCGACCTGTACTTGAACCCGACTGAAAGAGATAAAGCGGAATTTTCAATAGGTCCCCTGCCCTTTTCACCAGGAGGGAAAGAGGAGAAGAAAAACAAGAGATATTTATATGACAGCAGCTGCTGGAAATAGCATTTCAGAGCCATTAAAAAAAAAAGGCAAAACGAAACTCAATGGGAAAAAAAAAGCAAGGGACTCCTCGCCTGCTCCCCAAAAGGCGAGGCAGGCAGCAAGCGAGCATCCCCGGCTGAAATGCATGCATGCCTCCTATAGATCTGTTTGAAATTATACTTGTCATTGAGGGGGAATTTATGCTTCTATTGATCTGCAAAAGGAAAATATTAAATGGTTTGGTTTTGATCTTTCGGTGACCCCAAGGTCAAGGGTAGTAGCAGATTAGTATTCATAGAATTCATCACGGAATTGCAGCCTGCATCCACTTTATGCAAACACGCTCCAAACACGCCTGGCGAAGCAGGCAGCAAATGGCCAATGACAAGGAAAAAGGCAACAGCTCTCCCTCCCACCCTGTGGGGCTCTCCTTCTCCCAGGTCCTCGGGGAGAAAAAGACAAAACCCGCCAAGGGCCAGTGGGTGTACAGGTGACAGACATGCGGAGGCTCTTGTAGATTCGCACAAAAGGGGGGCTCCCAGATCGGGGAGGGCCAGTGGGTCCGGAGTGTGGCAAATGAACACTATAACAAGCGGTTTGAAGAGCCAGGAGCCTGAGCCCAAGGGACCACGCAAACAGCAAAGAGTGTACCTGGAGCAGGACATGACCGGAAGGGCAATGACAGACAGGCGCCTGCATACACACACACTCATATGTGTGCTCACACCCAGCCAATGGAAGCCTTTGCTTCCCGAAGGGGGAATGTGGAGACCTCTCCAAGGGTGACATTGCTGTTGCTTCTGTGACCACGCAAGCATCTTGAAAGCAAGATCGTGCTGGTCTGGGAAGCGGAGGGAGCCTGGGCAGGCACTACTCCCACAGGCCTTCCCCGTTCCCTCTCTCAGGCCCCCGGATGCTGTGTCTCAGTGTGTGTGCCTCAAGAACGCTGTAGCTGGGTCTGCTGGTGCATGCCAATTGTCCCAGCGTTTGGGAGGTAAAGGCAGGAGGTTCAGGAGTTCAAGGTCAGCCTTGACACACATAAGGGATTTGAGGCCAGCCTAGGCTACATGGGACCCTATTTCAGAAAAACCCAACAACGATAACAAAAAAGAACCAAAAAGCCAAACAACAGTGGACACCCCCAGAGCAGTGTGAAGCCAGTGCCCCTCCCGCTTCACTTTTAGCTCTCAAGTGCCCTCTTAGCAGAGTCTGTCCCCAATGTGGGAACATTTGGTCAGTAACAGAGTTACTTGCCAATGCTCTAAAAATAACCCACCAAGTGTATCCCTGCAGTGGCAGGAATTCTGGCTGGCCCTTGTTCTACCGGCTGATTGGGGGGCTGGGAAAGGGGTGAGCACCGGCCTCTGAGGGTGGCAAACACAATACCGTACCTGCACCCTTATCTCTATGAACACTCATGACAACCCTGTCCAGGCAGGACTTGCTTTCTGCCCATAGGATAGGTGAGCAAACTGAGGCTCCTGGTGTGCGTGCATGCGTGTGTGTGTATGTGTGTGTGTGCGTGCATGCGTGTGTGTGTGTGTGTGTGTGTGTGTGTGTGTGTGTGTGTGTGAACAAGCTCCGCGACTCAATTCTGTCCCGAGGCCGGAGGCATCTTGCTCAACAGCGCTGCTCTAACGACTGCTACTGACTTCACACTTTGGACAAATTACAGGATTGGTCTAGGGCGGGGAGGAAGAGAGGGTTAGCATAAAGAGAGGGCTTGGAGGCCGTGGGGAATCTGAGGGCTACAGAGGAGAGCTAAGGTGGTCCCAGCCCTGCCCCCTCATGTCTGCTGAGGAGGTCAGCGTCCTGCCTGTTAATCATGTTTCATTTATGTTAGCTTGACTCGATCTACTGTATATTTGAAGTGGATTTAATTTTAGATCACACGCCATGGAAGGGGGCCAGTTTGTTGTAAGGCACATTATGAATACTTTCCATAAGCTGGATATACATTTCCTGGGGACAGATATACGAGCAGCAGCCCCTGGGCTCCTGACGGGGGACGGGGGGGGGGGGGAGGGGGGGAGGGGATGCTCTCTCTTTCATTTCCCTGCTTCTCTGCAGTCCCAGGTCACTTGGTCTTGAAGGAACCCCTGCTGTGACAGGAACTGTGGTCCTGTGAGGGTCCCAGATGTCCCCTACCCAGTTGTCATTGACCTTGAGAGACGGAAGACACCTAGGCTGTAAAGGTCCCAGGGGCCTGGCCCACGAGTTCTGCCTCTGTGTTGATGGTGGCCCAGGGCACACACTGAGATATAAGAGAGTGTTGGGATATGGATGCTGAAAGGCTTTGGGCCTCCACCTTCCACCTTATACCCCAATAGAGAAGGCAGAACCCCAAGTGGTCGGCTTCCCACTCAGTTGAGTACACATAGGTCCAGCCTGCCCTTCCCGAGTTCCCCCAAACCTGGGCTGAGGTGGCTCTTTCCTGGAGACAGGTAATGGGCCTGAGTATTGGTGCACTAGTTCTGCCCAATGACGTCAGAGCTAGAAGGCTCTCCTTGAGCCAGTCTGGGATTCCAGACCCAAGAGGGGAAACGGAGCCTGGGGAAAACTGAGAGTCTTGGTTAGGGTCACTGAGCAGGTTGGTAAGGCACCCACACCCTTGCCTGCTCCGCTCCACATTTCTGGTTTGTTCTCATGTGTTAGCCCTGGCTTCAGGAGAATGTCTGCTTATATGTCAGGGGACAGGCCCACGACCAGGCTGGCAGCAACCCTGTGCCCTAGCCTGGAAGCATCCTTCATGGCATGGCATGGTATTCTAAGTATAGACAGAGGAAGTCGAAGCTCGGGCCCGAAGCTCTTTATTTCCCTTCGCCCCCAGATTGATCTGCCCATCTCCACCTCCATCTCGTCAGTGGCCCCAGCGTCCCCCGAGTCGTGTGCTTTCTTCCTCCACTGCCTTTGTCTACTCTCATCTTCCTCGTGACGACCCATCCCTGGCAATCATCTCTCCCCTGGCTACTTCCCTGGTCCTGTTTCACCATCCACACAACTGCCATATCCCCAAGCTCACAGCTCAGGTTTCCGGGAGGCCTGGAAAGTCCTCACCAAGCTGCCTGCAGGACAGAGAGGCTAGGTTTAACCAAGCCCACGGCCTGGGGTACAGCTCGGGGCTAGAGTGATTGCCTAGTGATGCCTGAGGATGAATCCCACGCCCTTCAGATCCCAAATCCAAGTGTTGGACAAAGAAGCCAGGGAGTGGCCTTGCCCACTGTCCTCTCCACTTCTCCTCTGACTTCCCCCACCCACCAGCCTCCGGCCACTAACGCATTTCCACCCCAGGACCTTTACACAGTCTGGCCCCTCTGCTTGGACCTCTGTTTATCGCCTTCTTCCCGGACCAGCTGTTGCTTAGCCTTTAGGCTCTGCTTTGACATCCCCAGAGAGAGCTACGCTCATACACACCCTTTCCACTCAAGTCTAGATCAAGTTCCACGCGCGCTTTTTGGCCAGCCTACAGCCATGATGGTAATGTCCTTAGGATCGCACTGCCCACACCCAGCTGGCAGGATTCTGCGTATGTGGCCGTGCCTTTGCTGGGACAGGTAGCTGCTGACACCTCCAGCTCGAGACTTCGCCCCGTCCTCATCCGTCAGTTTCTCCTTCAACAGCACGGAGCACAATACGCCCGTCATCGCCCCAGCCCCGCTGGCAGCCTTTCAGAAGTGGCATGCGACGCTGCTCTTATTCATTCTTAATTTAAGGTTTTGCAAGTTGTAATAACCCCTTCCCTCCAAATCACTGGGGACGGGGGGCCTCGAAGACAGCCTGGGGCAGGGGAGTTGATGGGTAATTGCAGCACACACACACTGATGGGGTCTGGAGCAGACAATGGAAGCCGGGGCCCTGAGACCCGGCCTCGTTCATTTCCCAGCATGCCTGGAGGGTGAGAACCAGCCTGGCACTGGGGCCTGGAATCACAGCCAGCTGTATCATTTGTGGTTCTCCAGGAGAAAGGAAGATGAGAGGGCCAATGGTCCCAGCCCGGGGAACTTAGGGGGATAGATGCCCTAGGATGGGGGACAAACCTTCCTTCTGTTCATCCTGTCCAACCCAAGCCACAGGCTGTTTCCTTCTCTTCTGCAACCAGAAATGGCTCCTATGGGAGAGAGAGAATCGGGGAGTGTGGCTATGTGGGCAGGTGGCAGATGAATGCTGGTCCTACAGGCTGTGTGACATTAAAACAATCCATTAACCTCTCTGGGCCTCAGTGTCTTCATCTTTCGCAGTCTGGTTATATTAGCACTTGCTCCAGGGTGGTTCTGTTATCGGAAGAAACCAGACATAGAAACGTGGAACTGCTTCTGAAGAGACTGTTTCCAATCAGCGAAGCGATTGCTGATGTTTTCATAACTGTTTATTCAAGAAAGAAACGCTCTGTTTGTGATCGGAGATAGTGGGGTCCTGCTCCTGCAGGACGGAGGGAGCAGGGAGCATCTTGAGACACGTTTGTTCCTTCACTGAGGGGCTTTCCCTCTTTGCCCACCCCCAGAAGGCCCCAGTACCTCTAGGCAGCATACTAGCAACTAAACTCATCCCAGCTCATAGGAAAACGGAGGCTGGAGAGACGGCTCAGTGGTTGAGAGCACTGGTTACTCTTCCAGAGGATGAGGGTTCAATTCCCAGCACCCACGTGGCAGCTCACAACTGTCTGTAACTCCTATTCCAAGGGATCCAATTCCTGCATACAGACATATGTGCAGGCAAAACACCAATGCATTTAAAATAAATACGTAATTTAAAAAATAATAAGAAGAAAGAAAACGTTGGTTTTCTCGTTGATTGCTCCCTTCCCTTCAGACTGCGGGATTCGTGTACCTGGGGCTGGCACATAGTAGGTGTACGACAAACAGTAGCCCAGTGGATGGGTGAATGGGTGAACGAGTGTGTGAGGGTCATGCAGGAGGCAAAGGGCACGACAGGAGCGGCTCAGGTTGGAGACACTCAGACCCACCCGGTCTCTGTCCTGGGTGTGAGGACCAATATACCTGTCATTTACCTGCTTGCCTGGTCTTGCTCAGTGTCTTGGCCTAGTTCAGTCCTAGAGACGGACCTTGCCCGGCTCTCTGTAGACTCAAGGGCTGCTGATGGGGAGAGGGGTGGATTTTTTTCTGAGGATGGGGTGGTTTCCAGCAGGGTCTCTTCCAGACTCCTGGGGTTTTCTCATGTCTCAGTAGCCTCCACCCCATCCCTGTGGCCAAAGCATCTTAAGCAGAACTTGAGGGTGCCGTAACCTGTGCCTAGGAGCCAAGGACAATGGTGACATTTGTCCCTCCTGCAGCTCCGGGCCACTCATTTCCAGGTCACCAGATCTCTTACCAGGGCCCAATAATCTCTGGTGCCCCAGAAAGGTCGGGAGTTTGCTGTGGTCCATGCCAGGAGGCCTCTGAGTCAGGCCCTTCTGTCCCAGGGCCATGAAGGTAGTGCGGGATTTCTAGGGGCCCAAGGGTTACTAGGATATCAACGCTGCCTGATCTTCTCACACAGCCCACAGCTGGGGGACACACTGAAGCAAGACTCTCCTTAGGGACTCGGAGAGTGAGGCGGAGGGAAAAAATAGCTCTGACGGTGGCACTGATGCTGTCCAGTGTGCAGAGGCCATGTGCTGGCCCCCGGTGTTCTATGACAGAGGCAGAGTCTGGGAGGAGGGAGCTCGAGGGAGGGGGAGGGCCAAGGGCAGAGGTAGACAAATAATGGAGGGAGAGAACTGTGGGGAGACAGTGATTGATCCAGGAAAAGGGAGGAGGAGGAGGAAGAGGAGGAGGAGCATGCTAAGAGAAGCTCTAAGAGACAGGACACCCAGGGATGTCTTGTGAAGAAGTGGGGTGCCAAGACACCTCATCTACACACATGCAGGAGATGAGAGAGAGGGAGGGCATGTGGGGCCCCGGGCGGGGGTCTGTAAATCATGTCAAATGTAGTTTGGCCAATGCTTGTTAATATAGGTGGAGACTCGGGAGGTGGGGCGTCTAGAACAGGAGCCCTCCTCATGTGACTGCTCCCTTGTGTCTGTGGTCACATGTGCATCGCGTCAGTATGAGGAGGAGGACAGGGCTCAGTTTCCCCCTCAGCTGTCCCCACGTCCTCCTTGATGGCTTGCAGCCTTCTTCCTGCAGGGCAGCAAGTTGGAGTCAGGTCTCGTGGTGGGCAGCACAGGCCCTCAATACGGGGAGGCTCCCAGAGCCGTGAGCAGCCAAGGCCAAGGCCAGGCAGGCAGGGAAAGTGAGCCGTAAAAGGGCCGCTTCGCTGCTGTTCACTTGACACTCTCTACCCAGAAGCCACCTGTTCAGCCATCAGTCACCCAAGGAAGACACAGCTTTCCTGAAACTAGGAATTGGACAGAGTGTCCTGGGAGGAGGTGTTGGGGGGGGGGAAACGCCTGCCTTGTGCCACTTCCAGCCACCCCCCCCCCCAAGGCCCTCGCTGAGCAGGCTGGAGTCAACTCTGGCCCCAGAGAGCTAAAATTAAAATATACCCCTCAATCTAGCATTAACTTGGCACATTTGGGGGCTGTGAGGGGACAAAGAAGTGGCCACTTTGGTGGTAAGAATGGAACAGCTTGTGCCATGGGGTAAGGACAGGCATCGGGTAGGGGTGGCACTGGGGCTTGCTGGGTTTCGGGGGGCAGGCAGGGCGGCTGGGGCAGGGAGGGACCTGGCTTGGAGGCAGACCTGGGGCTCTGCCCAGTGGTGGCACCCTGACCAGCGCAGTTCCAGCCATGCCCCGCCGTGCCCAGCCATGCCCCGCCTCGGATGGCTTGTTAATTTCATCGTTTAGCCCGTTTATGGTGTTCCCAGTTGCTGTTGCGTTTATAAACAAGCATTTTGGTGACCTTCCCCTCCGGACATCAGCTCCACAAGAATCCCGAGCCCTGAACATTTATAAATAAGCCTTCTCTCAAGTTCCACAACAGGTGTGCCCTCCCCCCCCGCCCCCCTCCCCTGTCCTGTCCGAAAACTGAACAGTTTCACCAAGCAAAGGGAAGCTGCAGCGGCTTGTCTTAAAGGGGTAACGGGTGGAGTGGAGGCCACATGCAGCCTGTCTTAAAGCGGTAACAGTCGAGTAGGGGCCATGGTTATAAGGCCAAGAGGGATGCTGGCCCAGTTCCTCCTCTGCCTTCCCCAGATTGGGGGTCCCAGAGGAGAAGGCCAGGCTAAAGGGTAAGTGACCCCTGAGTGCACTTCCCCCAAATGCTCTGGCATTCCTTGGCTGATGGAGTGTCTGGGAGTCAGACTTCACTCAAGGGAGTTCCCACTGAGACCCCATCCTGTCCCCTCCCTTATCTGCTTCCCCCTTTTTGCTTTCCATCTCCCCCCCCCACAAAAAAAGCTGGCCACTTCACACACGTATTCAGCATGTGTTCCCTTGTTCTTTAGACACACGTCTGGAGTGTGGAAACTCCTTTGCTGAGACACACCCTGAGCTAGGAACAAAAGTCTAAGGACTCGGCCTGCCCCCAAGAAGCACAGGGTCTGGTGTGTGTGTGTGTGTATGTGTGTGTGTGTGAGAGAGAGAGAGAGAGAGAGGGAGAGAGAGAGAGAGAGAATAGAATATAAACTGGAAGATGCCTACACCCTGGTTGCCAGGGCTCGTAGCCTAGTGGGCAGGGCTGGTCCCAGGAACAGAGAAAGGCCTTTGCTCCCAGACTAGGCAGCTTCCTGGGGAGGCTGACTCTCAGGCTGAATCATCTCACAAAGATGATACATTCCAGGCAAAGGAACAATCTAGGTAAGAGAGCAGAGGCAAACACAGCCCCTGGGGACATGGAGACGTTTGGTAAGGCTGGCCCTCAGGGCTTCAGAGTGGTTGGAAAACAGGGACTCTACGTACGCCATGATGAAATCCTGCCCCAACAGCAGCACCGACAGCAGTGCTGGCTTAGGTTGAGGATCCGACCTGAGGGAAGAGAGGTTTTACAAAGATCCTTCCGTGGTGGTAACACAGACTGCATTGTTGAAGGATGACGTTGGTGATGGTGGTGACGATAGTGATGACAATGGCTGAGAAAGGGAACGAGGAGAACAGAAGCCATGGTGACGATAGAGTTGAAGATGGCCATGGCATGGGTGATGCGGATGACAATAAGAATCGTGACGGTGGTGGCGGTGGCTGTGATGGTGATGCTGGGTTTGTGATGACACTTGTGAAATAAGCCTATTGATGGTGGTGGGGTTTGTGATTGTCATAATGTTTAAGGTCATGGTGGTGGTGATTATGATGGAGAACATGATGTCGGTGGTGGTGGTCATGGCAGTGGTGATAGTGGGCAGTGGTGGGCAATGAGGGCTGTGACGATGGAGGCGGAGATCATGGTGGCAGTTATGGTGGTGGCAATGGTCAGTAGTGGTGTCTGTGATGATGAAGGGGGAGGATCATGGCGGCCGTTGTGATGGTGGGAATGGGGGCGCTGATGACAAGGACAGTAATGGTCACAGTTGTTGCTTTGTTATCTGTGAGTGAAGCCAGCAGAGAAGCTGATCGTCTACTCATGGTGATCAAGAGTGTGGCGATGACCTTGATGGTGGCTGCCATCATGGTGATCAAATCAATCTTAGTGGCTCTAGACAGCAGCCGGATCATGACCACAATGGACAATCAAGGTCACAATTGGGTTCTTAATGCCCTGTGGGAGGATGAAGATGAGAGAAACGAAAGGCCTTGAGCCGGAGGACTGAGTAGGAAAGACTGGGACCAGCCTGGGCTCTGGTTCTGGGGAACTTGGGGGAGCTGTCATCTATCTAGCACCTAGCCTGGGTGCTGGGGTGACCTGTAGAAAGGGGCCTGTAGTCTCCGAGTGGACATGTTTGGGAAATAGCTGGGATCTGACAGTAGCAGAGGCACTTGGGAACTGAGGACTCCCCCATTCAGCATTGTGGACTTCCCATTCAGCACTGAGGACCCCCCCCCCCATCCAGCATTGCAAGGACCTAAAAGTTTCTAACCATTTAAGGAGATCTGTCCCCTCCCTTCTCCTTTTTTAAAAAATATTTTTATTTTTACAATTTTATTATTTGTACGTGTATGCATGTTTTTGCCAGCTGCACATATGTGTATGCATCGTGTATGTGCCTGGTGTCGCAGAGGCCAGAAGGAGGCATCAGATCCTCTGGAACTGGAACCACACTGTTGTGATCCATTATGTGGGTGCTGGGAATTGAACCTGGGTCCTCTAAGAGAGCAGTCAGTGCTCTTAATCTCTGAGCCATCTTTCCAGCCCCTAAAAACGTTTTGAGATAATAGTAGGATTACACCATTCCCCTCCCCCTTCTTTCCTTCAGACCTTCCCCCTGCTCTCACTTCTCTTCCAGATGCTCTGACTCGCTCAGGCTGGCTTCAAACCCATGATCCTTCTGCCTCCCGAGTGTTACGATGACAGTTGGCTCTGGTGCAGGCCCTCAAGCAGCCCCAGATGATCACCCCCTTCTCTGGGTGCCTTGGCAACCTCAGCGTTCCAGCACTTGCTATTACCTGTCTTTCCACAGAGACAGATCCTGAGCTTGCCATGGCCGGGAACCTCCTTTGACCTCTAGCTCCATGTGCTTAGAGGAGCCCGTGTCATAGGTTTCCCAGAAAATGCCTGATGTGTTGATTTATTGGGGTTAGTGGCTGACTGAGGGCCCTTTTGCTGCCCCTTGAGGCTCTCCAGAACTGGCACTCTCTGGTGGTCACAGCTGCCAGTTGAGGGTGGCCATAGAGAGGATCTGACATGGGAAAGAAAGCAGCCTTGTGGCTACTGTGGATAAAGTCCTCCTCCTTTTAAACACCAACGCAGTTTTATTTTGTGTGTGCTAATGTTTTGCCTTCATGCAAGTCTGTGCACCATGTATGTACAGTGTGTTCAGTCTGCACGGTGTGTACAGTGTGTGCAATGTGTACAGTGTGTACAGCGTGTACAGTGTGTGCAGTGTATACAGTGTGTAGTGTGTACAGCGTGTACAGTGTGTACAGTGTGTGCAATGTGTACAGTGTGTACAGTGTGTGCAGTGTATACAGTGTGTAGTGTGTGCAATGTGTACAGCGTGTACAGTGTGTGCAGTGTATACAGTGTGTAGTGTGTACAATGTGTTCAGTGTGTACAGTGTATCGGTGTGTGCAGTGCATGCAGTGTGTGCAGCATATACAGTGTGTACACTGCCTGCATACGGCAGAAAAGGGCATCGGATCCTTCGGAACTGGAGTTACAGAGGGTTTGAACTGCCAAGTCGGTGCTGAGAACTGAACCTGTGTCCTCTGGAAGAACAACCTGTGCTCTTAACCGCTGAGCGGTCTCTCCAAATCCAATTAAGGCCCCTTTAAAGCTTCAACTGTCTGTCCCAAGATATTGCCAGCAGTTGGACCTTGAATTCAATAGCATCAGACCACACTGGCTACACCCACACTTGGCTTGTCTCTTTCTTGTGGGCTGGGGCCTCGCTTGGATTTGACACGGCTAGATTGGAGATATGGGCTACATTTTGGCCAGTAGGTCAGGGAGCCTCCGTGGGCCCTTCAGGGGCTGTAGACACTCATGAATGAAAATCTGCGCCTTTATAGCTGGATGTTTCCCTTAGAGTCTTCCATGCTTTTCCACCCCTGGGGAGATGTTGATGGCCGTTCTCTTTCCACCCTTAAGAAGAAATTGATAAAAATACAAATCAGGTTAAGATCATAGTTCAGAGGTAGAATGCGGTGTGGGTGTGTGTCCCTGGGTTCAGTACAAATCTGCAGCATTTTTATTGGTGATACCATTAAAACAGCCCACAGGGACAGGGAGTAGCTCCTTCAGTGACGTGCTCGCTGGGCAAGTGTGGGAACCTGAGTTCAATTCCCGGAGCCCATGTGGAAAGGCTGGTGTGGGTGCCCTCCTGTAGACTCAGTGCTGAGGGGGCAAAGCCAGGAGAATTCCTGGGTGTGTAGACCACCATTTCTAGTGTAATACGGACCCCTAGACCAGTGGGAGAACTTGTCTCAAAACTAACCAAGACTGGGGGCCAGCAAGATGGCTCAGTCAGTAGAAGTGCTTGCCACCAAGCCAGATGATTTGAGTTCCGTATGTGGATAGAAAGAAGATGGACAAACACGGTGGAAGGGGAGGACTGGAGCTGGAAAACTGTTATCTGCTCCCTAACACACGTGCCACGGTATGCTTGAGTGCACACACACACACGCACACGCACACGCACACACACACACACACACACACACTCACCTTTGCTGGAGACTCACAAGGAGCAGAGCACTTGGATACCTGTGAGTGTCTGAAGCTCAGAACAATCTCGAGGGCAACAGGCCAAAAATAACAGTAATGGCCCTGTTACATTCTGGCTGTGTGCTCCGCTGAGCTCAGAGCCCTGAAGAAGGTGTCCTTGCTACCTTCTGGCCTTGGCCTGGTGGAGCTGGCCACTGTGCCCAGTCCTGTCTACCAAACAGCCCACAATAAGGACCAAAGGATACCCTCTGCTGATCAACGTGGAAATTTAGGCCCAAAGACAGGAGGCAGGGTGAGGGGGCCTAAACCACTCAGCTCTACCAATCATCTCTCAGGGACTTACATGGTCAGACAAGTACCATGTAATGCAATATATATTATATATATTGTCACATAGCACATATATGTGTGTATGTTATATATATGCATTTATGCATCTATCTGTCTATCTATCTATCATCATATCTTGCTAGTCACTCTCTTTGTGTCCAGTGGCATTACAGGGCTTAGGACACAAAATTCCTGTTCTCAAGGATCTTTCTCTGGTAGGTTGGCAGATTCAAGAGAAGTCAAGAAACCTGTCACTAGCTGTAACATGAGGTAGTTCATTCTTGTACCTTCTTTTGTTTTGTGTGGATGTGTGCATTTGTGAGTATGTGTGTATGTATCCCTGTATGTATATAGATATGTATGTGTGTATTACATGTGTGTAGTTTATGTGTGTGTGTGTGTGTATGTCTATTTGTCTGCCTTGTCTCTTTTGAGGCAAGATCTGTCACTGACTTGGAGCTCACCAGGCAGGCGAGGCTGGCCAGCAAGTCCCAGGGGTCTACCCATCTCCAAGTCTCCAGTGCTGAGATTACAGGTGCCCACAACCATACCTGGCTTTTGTTTGCTTTTGTTTTGTTTTGAGACTGGGTTTCTCTGTAGCTCTGGAGCCTGTAGACCAGGCTGCCTCCTGAATGCTGGGATGAAAGGCATGTACCACCACCTCCTGGCTGCCAGTCTCCTTTCTTGCTTCCCCTGCTTTCCTCCTGGTACTTACTATTGTCTGAATTACAGTTTGCCTAGCCTATGTATGTGGGTTATCTCTGTCACTAACTGGGAGGTTGGTAGCCTACAGCTCATCTCATTTGGCCATCTCTGCTGGTACCAGGAAACTGGACAGAAACCTATGCAGCAATGCTCATCAGAAAATGGACTACAGGCCACACAAGATGACAATCAATGAGAGAAAGAAAATAAAAAAGAGTGGTAGGACTATACTAGCTCACTGCTTGAAGAGGCTCAACACTTTTTAGGAGGATGCAGGAGCAAGACTGTCCCCCCCCTCCCAAATTTTGTGGGGCTGGAGAGAAGACCCAGTGGCTAAGAGCATGTAGTGCTCTTGCAGAGGATCTGAGTTTGGATCCCAACACCCACACCAGACAGCACACAACTGTGCGTAACTTCAATCCAGGGGATCTGATGCCCCTTCTGGCCTCCGTGGGTACTGCACACACATGGACACACACACATAATTTTTTAAAAATCTTAAAAAATATTTTGTGATCTGTAAAAATGATATGAAATCCGAATTCCAACATCTGTGAATAATGCTTTATTAGAGCACAGCCAAGCTTGCTCAGTTACCTGCTGTTGGAGACTGCTTTTGTTTCTCATAACTGATTGAACAGCAGTAAGAGAGACTGTATGGTGTCTTTGCTGCTTTGCTCTGCTCTGTTGGTTGCTCAGACTATCACAAATCACAATTATAACTCATGGTGGCCTCCGTGTTTATACCCTGCTGTTCGCCAATGCCTGTGGACCACGCTACCTTAGCGTGTGACTGACCTCTCTATTAGAAAGGAGGTTTCAGGGGCAGGGACTCTGTGTCTGTTTATTATTTATTTGTTTATTTTCTGAGCATGGTAGTTAGTATTGTCAACTTGACAAGATTGAGGATCCCCTTGGAGACAAAGCTGGGGGGAGGACAGGCGCGTGTCTGTGAGGGAGTTTCTAGATTGAGTTAAATGAGATAGAAAGACACATGTAATACACAACTGTGGGAGGCACCCTTGTGTGATCTGGGATCCTGGACTGGGAAAAACCAAAGGTGAGCTGTGTCCCAGCATGCACCTCTTTCTACTTCCTCACTGTAGATACAATGTGACCAGCTTCCTCAAGCTCCTCTTGCTGCCCCCTCCCTGCTGTCATGGACTGTGTCCCCACAAACTGTGAGCTCAGATAAACCCTTCCTTCTTTAAATAGCTCCCACCTGGCATTTCTGTCACAGCCACGATGAGAAATTAACTGGTACACCGGGCATATAGGTTCTTCGCTTCTGCCTCTGGGTGTGTGATAGTAACAAGACTGCATTTACCCCCCCCCCCCCAAGTACCAGAAGTGAAAAGCTCCAGAGCCATGCTTTGCTGACGCTAGACCACAGGCTACGCAGAACGATAATCCCTAAGAGAAGGAAGAGGACGATGAAAAGTCCAGTGACTATAGTAACTCGCTGCTTAAGAACTCACTGGGCCAGAGCATGGGCAAGGAAGAAGGCTGAATGGGGGTGGGTGGCGGTTGGTGGGGGTGAGTGGGGTAGGGTGGCTGACCTCCCCGAGTTGAGATAGATCGTGGAGTTCATGGAGGAAGAGCAACAAAAATTTGTAGAGGAAATCACTGAGGAGGATGGAGCATGCAGAGACCTGAGGAGGCTTTTCTCTCATATAACTAGACAGGAAAGGATCCCTACTTCATAGGGGTGCTGGGCAAAGCCCTCAAGGGGTACTGCCTGGATTATTCCCAGTCTGAGGCAGCTTGAGCTAATGCCAGCAGAGTTTCAATGCAAGTCCTGGCAAATAGCATAGCCACATCTGGAACAAAGAAATATTTAGAAGACTACAACCAGATCGATCCAGAGTCCAACAGTGCACAGGTTTATATTTTGACTGAGGGGCTGGGCACGTAGCTGGATAGAATTGCTTTGCACACACGAGACCCTTGCACACCACATAAGTCAAACCATGCCTGGAATCCTAACACCTGGAAGGTGGAAGCAGAGGATCAGGAGTTCAAAGACATTCTTAACTATGCAATGATTTTGAAGCCAGCACGGACTACATGAGACCCTCTTTCAAAAATAAAATAAATGTTGGTTGAAGAAGCAAGTGAGTAAATAGTTCCCAGTGAGGCTGGGTTTCTTGTGGCTGGAGGCTACAGATGCAGAGGGAGGGACAGAATTCAGGGTGGATGGACGAGTCTAAGCTCAGGTTTAGCTGGATAAGCACAGAAAGCATCCCAGATAGGCTGCACCTGTAGGTTGCGGCGTCTGTTGAGGAGGTTGTGGAGCAGACACTCTGGTTGCCACAAGCAACCACATTTTAGTTTCAAATTTCATTGTCTGAAAAATGGAGAGAAGACAAGTTCTAGGTCCTGAGCCGAGAACACACAAGACCAGCTGGCTCACCTATCAGGACAGGGTTAACTAAAGGGATCTAGGAACCAGCCTGCCGGAGCCCTCCCTGACCCAAGCTGGAACAATTTGGAAGGAAAAGTGGTGTCTTGTTTTAAAATCATTCCAAAATAAGGTTATTTATCAAAATATCCTAAATCTAACAAAAGTTATCCATGACTCCTTAACATTTTCAAGGTCATGAAAAAGAAGAAACCCAGAAACAATTTCAGACCAGAAGATACAGAGGAACCAAAGAGCAACTTGGGGAGGAGGGTTTACTTGGTTTAGACTTCCAAGGCGTAATCTGTCATGGAGGGAAGTCAGGGCAGAAACTCTAGGCAGAAACCTGAAGGCACACCGTTTGCTGGCTTGCTCTCAGACGCATGCTTTTCATTTTTTCTTTTTCTTTGATATGGGGGGGGGGTTCTCTGTGTATCCCTGGCAGGCCTGGAACTTACTATATAGACCAAGCTGGTCTTGAATTCCTAGAGATCTATCTGCTTCAGCCTCCCTGGTGCCAGGATTAAAGGTGTGAGCCTAACACCCAACCTAGCTAGCTTTCTTATACAACCCAAGGCCACCCACCTAGGGATGGTGCCGCCCACAGTGGACTGGGCCCTTCTGTGTCAATTAACAATCAAGCCAGCCCCACACAAACATGACCACAGGCCAATGCAATTTTGGCAATTCTTCGATTGAGATTTTCTCTTCCCGGGGATGCTAGTTTGTGTTGACAATTAAAACCAACACTGTCAGAAGCAATAGGAAGTTGAGACATTGTCACAGGCTAGGGGATACTGGGGAGCCATGGCAGCCGAATGCAATACGATGTTCTGCATTAGATCTGGGGGTAGGAAGAGGAAATTAACGGAACAATTGGATAAACTGCCAGGTTTGGAGCTGGTTTACAGTGACCTGTCAATGTCAGTTTCTGGAGTTTTGATGAATGTTTCACGGTGACATCTAACAGGAGCAATGGGGAATACTGGATTGCGTGTGTGGGAATTATCTGTACTATTTTTGAAACTTTTCTGTAAATTTAAAATTATTCCAAAGTGAAAAGTTTATTTTTAAAAGAAAATGTCCTAAATTCAATAAAAGTTACCGGGCAAGCAAAGAAGTAAAACATGACCCATATGTAGGAGAAAAATCAATCAATAGAGAAAGTCCCAGAAATGTCACAAATGGTAGAGTTAGCAGACAAGGACACCAGCATCATGCCCTTCATATTCAGGAAGGCGGAGGAAGTTAATAGCATGGTGAAAGAGACAGAAGTGTTAAGACACCCAGCATCAACTTTCGGCCATACATATTACATGCATATAAGTCTACATATGCATACAAACCTGCATATATACATGGCTTCTACCCCACCACATAGCTGTGTCTGTGTGTGTGTGTTTTAAACACCAAGACTGGGGCTGAAGAGACAGCTCGGTGAATAAAGTGTTTTTTGCCCAAACGTCAGAACCTGAGTTTGGCCCCTGGGCACCGTATAAAGGACAGTTATGGTGTGTGCCCCGGTAACCCTGGTGCGAGAAGGTGGGGACAGTAGAATTCCTGGAGCTGCTTAGCTATCAGACTGAAGCTGAGACATAAAAAAAACATGTCTCAGAAAAATAAGGTGGAGAGTGATTGAGAAAAACTCCTGACGTTGACCTCTGGTTTCCACGTGTGTGCGCACAAACACGTACACACATACAACACACATATTCGATTCATTAATTTAAAACAATAACAACAGGGGCTGGATATGTTGTTCTGAGGTGGAGAATGTGTCTAGCATGCGTACAATCTGGCTTCAATCTCCAGCTCTGAAATAAAAAAGACTCAATTAAAATTTCAGGGGATAGATGGCGTCAACATTTGGAATGACATACACACTGGATGGATTAGCAACTGAGCAGCACAGAAGGAAATGTCAGAGACCTTAAAACCACGGTGACAGGAAGAAACTAAAACACGTTGAAAGACTAGAGCCAAACAAAGGGCTGGAGCAGTGGCTCAAAGGCTGGGAGCTTCCCTCTTGGAAGCAAAAAGACCCGAGTTTGCATCCCCAGAACCTTGGGATTGGAGAGGGGTCAGCTGTCAAGAGCATTTACTGCAGTTTGGTTTCCAACAGTCTTGTTGGGTGGCTCACAATTCTTCTGTACTTCTATACACACACACACACACAGACACACAGATACAGACACACATGCACACACATACAGACACACACACATACACACACAGAGACACACAGATACACACACAGAGACACACAGATACACACACAGAGACATAGACACACACAGACACACATGCACACACACAGACACACAGATACACACACAGTGACACACACAGACACATAGACACACACACAGACACACACGCACACACATACACACAGATACACACACAGACATACACAGACAACAAACACACAGACACACACATACACACAAACACACACAGACATACACAGACAACAAACTCACAGAGAGATACACATACACAAAAATACTATGATAAAAAGAAATCTTTCTAAGAAACCAGGCATGGCTACGCACATCTGTAATCCGATGTCAGAGGAGGAAACAGGATCCTAGGAGTTCTCTGGCCAGCCAGCCACGTCAAAAAACAAAATAAAACAAACCCCAATGAGCTCTGTTTTGGTGAGAGGCTGTCTCAAGGTCTTAAGGCAGAGAGCAAAGAAGATATCCTGAGTCCTTCCCTGACCTCCACAGGGCATACACAGAAACAGGTACCACAGAGGCTCAAGTACCTGCTTCCCCAAAACAACAAAAACAACCCATAAAATGCACCAGGGCCCCAGCAAGCCACAGAACAGATTCAGGGGTCTCCCACACACATCATTGGAGTTCTAGATGGAAATATGGGGTAGAAACCTATTTGAGAAAATAATAGTAAATTTGGAGGCCAGTCGGACTAACAGAACATTCTGATTGAAAAACACCAGGAGGAGGGCGAGGAGGAGAGAAGAGGGGGAAGGAGAAGATGAAGGAGCAGCAGCAGCAACTGGGGGAAGATACTTTAGTCAGGAAAGTGCTTACTGAGCAAGTGTGGGGATCTAAATTCAATCCCCACGACCTAGGTTAAAAAATAGTGTAGCCAGGTCTAGCGGAACACCTTTAGTCCTGGCACTGGGGAGGCAGAGGCAGGCGCATCTATGGGCGTTTGAGGTCAGCCTGGTCTACAGAGTTGAGTTCCAGGACAGTCAGCACTACATAGTGAGACCCTGTCTCAAAAACAACCACAATAGCAACGATAACAAAAACCCCAAACCGAAACCAATAAAACAAAAGCAGCTGGTCATCCAGGGCTGGGGAGGCAGAGATGGTGGATCCCTGGAGCTCATTGGCCAGCAAGTCCAGTCTAATGGGTGGGAGACAGTGGATCCCTGGAGCTCATTGGCCAGCAAGTCCAGTCTAATTGGTGAGGCCCAGGTTCCAGAGAGAGACCTGCCTCAAAATATGCGAAATGAGACAGCGACTGAGGAATGACACCCAAGACTGACCTGACCTCAGGCTTCCTTTGGAAACACTATCACCAAATGTCTGAAAGCCACATGTAGGGGGTCTTCTGGAGCCTGCTTAGGGGGCGGTGGTTGAGACCTACATTCTGGACCCAGTGAAATCTGTTTTCGCCACCACACACTTGATGGCCTCAGGGTTGGTTTTGACTTTGAACCAAATGACCCCCTCGTTGTTCTCAGCTTCCCAGTTTATTGAATCAGAGGCTCTCAATCTGTGGGTCACGACCCCTTTGGTGGTCGAAGGACCCTTTCACAGGGGTCGCCTAAGACCAACAGAAAGATCAGATATTTACATCACAACTCATGACAGTAGCAAAATTAGTTATGAAGTCGCAACGAAAATAACCTTGTGGTTGGGGGTCACCACAGCCTGAGGAGCTGTGTTAAAGGGTCGCAGCCTTAGGAAGGTTGAGAAACACTGTATTAAAGCTTCTGAAAACGCAGTTCCTTACTCTATTAAGTGGGACAATGCATAGCATCTATCTCGTCACTTTTTAAAAATAATATAACTATATTTTGCCTATTTTGAGTGTGGGTCTATGTGTGTTCTTATGTGTGGAGGTCAGAGGACAGTTTACAAACCCTTCTTTTCTCCTTGTGAGGTCTGGGCATTGAACTCGGGTACCGGAGCCATCTCTCCAGCTCCTCTTCAGGTTTGCATGAGCTTTGGGGCCAGAAGATACAGAGTTGCATCCGGTGCCTAGAACGCAGGACAGTAGCGGGTACAGCTCCCTTAGCGACCCACTCACTCTTCAGCCTTTGCCTAAGGAGGAGAGACTGGGGTGGCCCCAGGAATGGGGAACCAGGGGAGGGGGCGGGGCAGGGTGCTCAGGTTTGGTCTCCGCCTTGGGAGTCCTTAACTGTCATTCTGGGGAACCCCACGTGGGCCCGGATGAAAACTCTCCCATTTTTGGGCAGAGTGAGCAGTCATTGAAATCTAAGAAGTGTCCCTGCTGTGAGCGCTGCTGGGTGGGTTAGCTGGCATCTCTCCTCCTCCATTGAGTGCAGTCGCAAGCTAATAAATATTTCAGAATTGGCTGTATTCAATCCAGCCCTTGTCCCGTTTGACGTCTGTTCCCTCGGCTTTCAGAAGGAGACAGGTGCAAAGCATGAGAAAGGATTTAATTACTGAACATCCCCCCAACTGCTGACACGCAAGCGTACCCTCGGCTGTCCACATACCTACTGCACACGGTCACACACGCCGCACGTGCACAGTCCTGGGCACACACAGACCCGTGGCCTGCTGGTGCTAACACGCCAAGGACTCTCCCGCGGCAGGGCTGGGCTTAGTTTTGCATGCGGTACACAGTTCAAACGCCAGCCACGCAGAATCACAGGGCATTCGGTATGTGTGGACACCCTTGTGCCCCAGGACGATCACGGTAACCTTGGATGTTAGTACAGGCAGGTTTGTACTCAGTGAGCCTGCGTATATGTGTACGTATTCATTTATAACATGTGCCACGCAGACCCCCCCCCCCAAACACCTAATTCATCTGTGTTTGTGTTTTTCTTAGAAAAGCAAAATTTGAAAACCTTGTCGTTGCCCGGCAGTGGTTACTTTTCACTCTGGGAGGAAATGAGGTCATTAACGGTCAGGCAAATGCAAAGTGGGGATTTAGGATTTTCACCTTAAAAATGGTTTTCCTTCACTCTCGTGGATGTGCTCACAACACACCCATGCACACCTGGGCACAGCCCTGTAGGTCCACGCTGTTCTGTGCTAAGAGTGTCTCTTTCCTTTTGTCCCAGAGACTCATACATTTCACAAGATGAATGTACCTCGGACTGTCATGCACAGGCTTACCCACACTGACACACAAGCAAACACACACACCTCTCTGCCGGGAACCTCAGGTTCTTTTTTCCTCTGTGGGATCTTGCTGTCCTCCCTTTAGGTGACTGGGGACTCAAAGACCCGACAAAGGGTCTATATATCCCAAGATGTACAGCCAGCATCTAGCCCCAATGTGAGGAGGGGAGATCCAGCCTCTGGACCTTGTCAGTGGTGACAGCCTGGTGACAGCAGAGATAGTTGGGAGAGAGCAGGCAACAGTGGACAGACTTGAGCCCTTCAATTTCCTTAGCCACACTCAGGGTTGGCCGCTGGCCTAGGGGTCCAGGCTATTTTACGGAAGTGCTGGGTCCCAATAGCCTGGACATTTGAGAAGCCTGGCCAGCTGGCACCTGATCTGTCCTCTCCTCATGCCATGTTCATAATTGGCAGAAGTCAACCAGCACCTTCTTGAGGTCAGGTGAGACCAGAACTGTTATTTGGTCTGTACCAGGGGGCCACACTGAAAGGTCCCACTTCACAGTGGTTTAGACTCAGCCCTTGGGGGCTAGCCTCAGCCTTCAGGAACTTTTTATTTTTTTTCCCAGGCAAAGCCATTGCAAACAGACAGGGTTTGGGAGGCTTTGAAATAACTAATCTTGGGAGGCTTTCAAATAACCAATCAGTAGGCCCTATGGAAATGTATGCAAATGAAAGATGCAAATCAGCACTGAGTCTTTTTGCATCTGCAACCAGCAGGGACCACCTGCCCTGGTGATCTCTTCTTCCCTTTGACAGGAAGGAGGGGAGCTTTGAGTCCTGCACCGCCAGGACATCTCCCATCCCTGAGCCCTCTATGGAACAACCAGTCCCCGTAGGCTTTCGTGCTTGGGAGGGAGGGAGTCCTCCTTCACCTGACCCAGCCTCAGCTAGCTTTGTTTACATGCACAGTGAGCGACTCCCTCTCACACTCATGTTCAGCCCGACACACATTGACGCATACAGGAACGATCACACACCTATCCATTACCTGCACAGTCACTTACACAACTGTCCGCATTCCTGGTCAATACATGTGCTTGGAGACACATTGTACACACTGGGCACTGTGCACACTCGTTCTTGCACACACATATGCATCCATACCCTCACGTTGGCACATTCATTTGCACCCTTACACGTATCACTTTGCACACCCCCATGCACAACGAGCCTGTGCACACTGATCCCTGCCTGTGGAAGAGCCTGTGCACTTGGGTCTCATCCACGTCCCTAGGAGAGGCAAGAAAGAGCACAGGATAACTGTCCTGAGAAAGCCTCTTCCTGAAGGCTGCCCCAGGGGGCTGGCGGTCAGATCCCGGGCCTAGCTCGCTGTGGGCTTTCCTGATGCAGGGGGGCCCACCGCAAGCAGCCGTGCCAGCCTCTGGGCTAGGCAGGAGGTGCTCTAGGATAATGCCTCCCTCAGGAAGCAGTAATTGAGGGGTAGTGAATTAGATAATCAACATCGCCCGGAAGCGAGGATGCGCCCGACTTGCCTTTGTTCCTAGAATGAACACACCACACTGCCACACTGTGCTGGGGAAGTAAGGGAGGGGACCCAGTCAGGCTGGGAGCAGGAATTCCCTTACCCCTCCCTTATCTGCTGTCTGGTCACACCCACAGCAGGGTAAGCTGGCCACCATTAGACTGCCACCCTGCCAATGGGGAGGTTCTTGAAGCCTGTAGGGCACTGGAGAGGAGCCTGAAAGCTGTGTGGTTATGCTATGGCTGTCTTCTCCTCCAGGGTATAGCAGGGGCTTCGAAGAGCTCAGGAATGAGGTGGGCCTGAGTTCAAATCTTGCCACCTCTACATTATCTGTATGTGAACTCTTTGAACCCCAGCTATCTCCCGTGACCCTTCCTGTAGGTGAGATACCCCATGTGAGGTTCCGCACACACTAATAACTGTGTTTGCTCACGCAATGACCTTGGACCCTACGCCCAGGCCGGGTGGAGAACCCTCTGTATAGTCTTGCCAAGTCCTCCTACTGACTTCATGAAGTCAAGCCTCTGACCATTATTCTGCCTATTTATAGACGACTGAACTCAGGCGTGGGGCAGGCTTCCAAATGCCTGGGATTGTGCTCTAGGAAGAGGCAGAGTCCGAGTTTGAACCCAGATCTCATGGGGGGTGGACCCATGTGTTCCGGGCTGTATGATATCTCATCACCCAAAAAAATGAAGTTATAGCGGTGGCATGTAAGTGACCAGCCTTCCTTTCTGTATCTCTGACTCCACAGTCCTCTCCTCCAGGCTGCTATAGGCTTCCATGCCTACTCTGGGCTCCCTCACACCTGAGTACTGCTCTCCATCAGGGCTCTGGTTGGCGGTGGGGTGGGGCCAGACGTTAGTTCTCACACAGACTTCCCATATGATCTCTGTGACTGCCCTCTTAGGCCATGGTGGGGGACACTCACACAATGTCACCCCACCCCTGTCCCTAATAGGGCAGTGATTGGTGCTCTATACACTTTTCCGCCCCATCCCCATTGCACAGATACAAATACTTGGGCCAGGGATGGCATAGGCTTCTCCAGGCCTCAGTTTCCCCCTCTGTAACACAAGAGGCTGGGATTCTTTCCCCACCCTTTCCCAGTTCTCCCATTTCTGCCCTCACAGATCCCTTGCCTTGACGCCAAGTTCAGAGTTACCAGGATGAAGCTCGGCTGAGCCCACACTGGTGGGGGGGGGTCACGTTCCATCCCCAGTGTCTCCACCCTTCTTTCCGTGGAGTATTGGATGAGGGATAAACTATAGTCATGGTGAAGGAACTAGACATCCAACAGCCCCTAAGAAGGCACAAGTAATGGGGTCACTACATTGTGTTTGGCTCCCTGGATATACCAGCAGGAGCGATACACAGGCATGGCTTCCTGGGCCGCTGCAATCTCAAGTGTGAGGTGGTATTCCTAGAGGCGACTGGAAGCCCACATGTATGACCTACGGGCAGTGTGCACACCCTACACTGAGTGTCGCCTGCCTTCACTCCTAACAGCAACCAGCAAGGCAGGGCTCCACACCACCCACCTGTTGTCCCCTCTGCCTGGCCACTGACTATTTTCTCAGACCCTTTCACCTACCTGCCCCACTACCACAGCGGAACATGGGGGCACTGAGAGAAACAGATCTGTGAGTAGCTAGAATGGAGGGTGGCTAGAACCCAGCCCTCTTATGCTTCCCCAGCCTACAAGGCCACAGGCACCTCCCCCAACCAAGCCCAGTCCCAGCTAGGTCCTGTGTCCCCTCTGGTCTGCTCTAGGGGGTGGTAGGCAGTCAGTCTGCCCACCTGCTCAGGGACCCAAGGCAGGAAGGGGAGGGGCCACGGGCCTGGAAGGAGCCTGACTGCTCCCCCTGCCCCTCCAGAAACCCCCGCTCCCCACCCTAGGATAGAAACCTGACACCGGAGGCCCATCTGCTCACTACCCGTCAGTCCACAGCCCCTGGAGGCCTCTATGCCAGCGGCAGCCTAGCTGTGATTGTTCCCCGCTGAATGGGCAGGCCTGGTGCCCACACCAGGTGCACCATTGTGATGGCCTTGACACCTGCCTGGCGTGTCACAGGCCTGCAAGTGTGTGGACCCTAGCCTGACTGTGAGGAACTGCCTGCCAGCCTCCTAGGGTGGGGGTTCTAAGTACCAAACCACACTCTGAATCTCTGCCTGCTTGCTTGGGACTGTTTGCTGGAATGAGGGGGTTACTTTGTCCCCTCTTTCATTCACTGTGTCAGCCCTGATAGAGGCAAGGGTGCTGTCACTGACTGTCACTCAGCCTCAATTTCTTGACTGTAAAATGGGGTAACAGAAGAAGCCACCCAAAAGTGCATTGGGAAGATCAAAAGCCACACTGAGTGATGGAGAAAAGCAGATATTACATTCAGACTTGCAGTGTGCAGGCAGGGGCCCCGGGGAGCTGGGCTCAGCCCCACAAGCCCGCCCAGAGCCCTGGCTGCCCCCCTGCCTGCCTCCCCTTGCCCGGCCTCCCGCCCTGCTCTATGAAAATTTAATGCCGGGTAATGACAGTCTGGGCTAATGAAAGAGGCTTCTCTTCTGGCAAAAAGAGAAAAACAAACAAAAATCAACAACCTGCAAGGGGGCATTAACTTTTCATGAGCTCTCTCCCCAGTGACACCCCGCCCTGGCTCACCCCGGGCAGCGCCAAGCCCCCTCCTTCCCTATTTCTCTCAGGAGCTGGGCTGGGTTGACAGCACGGGACGCAGCTGGAAGGGGTCCCGATTCTTTGAGAGTCATCTTCTTGGGGTTCCTCTGTGGAACACCTGCTAGTCTTGAGGAAGAGGGAGCCCCAAGGGTTTGGGGGAGCTTCATTGGAGGGCTCTGGGATGGGGTACCAACATTCAGGGTGGGTGGAGGCAGTCCTGAGCTAGTGAGAGAGAAAGGATGATCTCAAGCATCCAGTCCCTTTCCCACCCGCCACCAGCCTCATCAGTCGGCAGCGAGCCCCCAGTCCTAGCTCCCCGGGCCCCGACTGCAAGTGGCTGGAGAAAGGGGCACAGAGCGATGCTCCTTTTCCCTCTCTCTGTGGTGTCCTGGAGAGCCATTGGCTGCTGCCTGTGATATCCTGAGAGATGCGACAATTAATTTTCTTTTAATCAAGGTCGGATGAAGTAAATCGGAGCGGCTGCGCAGCCCTTCATTTCTGTTTTTGCACTGGTGCAAAACAAATATGATCAAATTATGATCCTTCTCACCTTATTGAATTAAGAAGCATGACTGATCAGAGGGACTGGGGGATGCTCTATACTGTGCAGAGCCCCCCTCTTTCCCCGTCTCAGATGCCATCTCTCTGGGATCACTGGGACGTAGGGACGCCTGAACGCTATCAGAGGGCAGTACTCAGCAAAGTGGGTGCTCAGGAAAGGAGTGGGAATGGGTGAATGGGGCAGCGATAACCTGGGGGTCTTCTTCATTTTTAAAAATTCAGTAACGTGAGTGTGTGCGTGTATGTGTGTACATGCGCGTGTGTGTAATACGTGTG